>NC_140217.1:6285510-6773010 GCF_951802725.1 Rutilus rutilus | reverse complement strand
GCAATAAAAAAGATTTTCTGTAACATTGTGTTTGGAGTCACTGTAACACCCACCAACTCGCCTGATGCGGATGAATTTCAGCAGTGGCGTGTAACGCAGTCACTCCTACTAGCCAGCTTGGTTGAAAGGTTGCGCATCATTTTACTCATTCCCGCAGATTTTATGCTCGAACCCAAAGTGCGAGCACATAAAGCCGCCTCTCAGTACTAATTGAGTTTTTCGCTGCTTATTGCCCTTAAACAGTCAAATACGCACAAAATAATGTCAAAAGGCCGGTCTTGGCGAGTATTCACGTAAATACAGTCAGTTATGCTTTAAGTGAACGTAAACCGTTGAGAAATAAAATGCATGTGTAACAATAATGGATCCGTGTGTCTAATGTACCTGCTGCCAAATACGAGATAATATTACAAATATTTATATGGTAGTTTTTCCCCATGATATCGATGTCAAAATTGTGGCCAGTGAAAATGCTGTGAGGCAAAAAAGTGAATATATACGTGTCAGTAAGTCGTTCCCACGCCTTACTAATACGTCAGCACGTTTTACTAATTCATTCCCTTGTTTTAAGTAAATCCTGCGCACAATATAATAAATCATTCTCTCGATTTACTAAACTGTGTCCTTGCTGTACTAATTCGTTACCTTGTTTTAGTTAAATCAAAACAAGGGAACAAATTAGTTCAATGTGGCCATGATTTACTAAAACAAGAGAACAAATTCTTAATTTGTGGGAATGAATCATAGACTGAAAAAAAAAAATGGACGTAGTGTCCGTGACGTCACCCGTAGCTTTCTGAAGAGCGTTTTTGAAGCCCAAAGTCGGTGGAGCCGGCCGTCGCCATCTTGGTAGCGCGTCACCGCGCGTCACTCCCAGATAACCTAAAATAGGCCAAAAGGCGGGATTAGCCGAGGTGATGTGACGCTAACAGACAGCAGACAAACTGCTAGTAGTGACAGCAGCGGCAATCCACCTGTCAAGTGGCCACGCCCTTAATTATGCAGAACTTTAAGGCTTAATATAATTTAAACGGATGAGTAAAAAAATTCACCCCCTTCACAAAATTAGCTATATAGATCAAAACCACTTTTTGTACCAGACTGTAAACTGTATATTTTTCTGTCTAAGTCTATGGGATTATCTCTCTTTTGCAGCCTGTCTCTAGCGGCCAGTCGATGAATTGCAATATAAGTCACTTCCGTGTTGGATTCAAGAGAGAGATCCGAAGGTTGAATTCTTAATTTTAATGGACAAATTACCTCATATATGGCCCTATCTTGCACCCAGCGCAATTGACTTTGTACACCGACGCATGTATCATTCCTATTTTGCACCCGACGCACAGCGGACTTTTCCCTCCACAGACGCACGCCGGTAAATTAGGGAATGAATTTGCGCTCCCGGGGGCGGTTCAGTGAAAAGAGGAGGCGTGTTCCGGCGCAAACGTTCCCTGGTGCTATTTTGCAGTTTCAGAAAACAATTCCGCCACAGACCAGGAAAAACCTAGTCTAAAGTCAGTGGCGAGTTTTCAGTGGCGCGTTCAGATGCTATTTTAAGGACGCATGCTTGGCCATAATGTAGCGTGTGCACAACGCGCATACACTTTGCTTATCTCATCTACACGCAGACGCAGCAGTTGCCATTTTTGCAAACCATACATAATTACAAGGAAAAATATTACCACATGAGGGAAATCATTGTGGTGTCCATGAAGATGTGAAAAAATAGGCATAAATTTAGTTTACACATTTACCCAAATTATTATACGCCTGTTTAACCTAAGCTAATTTGGGTGTGTTTCTCCCATCCCCAGTGTCACTTTTCTGTCTTTTACGGCCCTGGCAAGAACGTCGGTCTCCTCGGCTGTGAACCGCTCCTGGCGTGTGCCGTTATAATAGCAATCCGCCATGGAACAAGCGTGCTTGCTCTTAAAGGGAATGTGAAATGATGCTCTGATTGGTTTATTTCACGTTACGCCCAAACCACACCTATGAGTAATGAAGCTACTTCAGACCAACCCATTTTAGATTTGCGTGAGACCCGCCCACAAAGTTACTTGCATTTCGCGTTTGATACTTGTGTTTCAGATCGTTAAAATAGGGCCCACAGTGTGACAACATGCCCCATGCCGTCATTGTGTGTTCAATGAACTGTATATACAGAATTGTACAAAATAAAGCTACCCTGAGAAATATTCACACCTAAACGTGTGACAGTTAGCACAAGTTTCCTATATATGTGTGTATTTATTTTTAAAAAAAGTTTATCAGTGGGTGTTCAATGAATTGATGAAGTTCATTATAGTGATGCATTCCTGTAATCTGCTAGTCTGCCAGCCGGATAGAAAGTATTACTGTCATTGATTGTACATCAGTAATGAGAAGAGACTGCCTTCCTCTGAGCAACACTAATAGACTCTGAGCTGAGTAATTAAATAGTGCGCTTAAAAAACAATTTCACGAGATTAATTAGCACACCTCCGTGGAAATGGGGAGGAAGCTTTTACTCTGTTTTAATAGATTGGAAATCTTTCTTTCTCTCGCTCTGTCATGCTTTTACAGGGCTCCCGCAGTCACAGAAAACTTCAAGGCCTGGAAAATAAATGGAAATTTAGCTTAGAAGTCATGGATGGAAATTTCTGTTTTAAATATATATACACATTACTAGATGTGCTCTGCTTTAAACTCTTTCAGGTTTTGAGCTGTGGTACTGGGGGCTGTGCGATGCTCTTGATATATATAATAAGAGCTGTTCATGGGACACACTTCAAAAAAGCCTGCACACTCTAACAATGAAGTGGAGCCACCAACTGAAGATAAAGCCACGACTTTAATGAGAAAGTGGCAAACGTTTCGTTCACATGTGACCTTTCTCAATAGGTGTGTTTGACTTGAAGAGGCGCTGCACAGACCGATCTTTCTATGACACTGAAAGCATATGGAGCCGTTTGCTCTCTAATCGTTTTCACTACTTTGATGTCATACACCGTTCGGTCTGTGCAGCGCCACTTTGAGTCAAACACACCTAATGCCTCAGTGCAGGAGCAATCTTAATATTACATTTATATTAAAGGTGCATTGCGCAACTTTTCATGTTAAAAATACCCGTTTTCTAACCCATACATGCTTAAACAATTGCCTGATGGGCTGAATGAGCCCTTCTCTGATCACTGCGATTGCCTCTATAATCCTGTACAGTAAAATAAATAAGAGGGATTCGGGTCGGAATCTGAGACTGGGCGTGACGTCATGCGCGTTCACGGCACGCTCATATGTCTGGCAGGTTTGTGTATGCGCCGACGCCGCCATTCTCCGTAGAAAATGGATTCTAAGAGACCGGCTTGTAGTTCATTTCAAACACCAACGCAAACTCCACGTAAGATAAAAAAAAGAGAACTTTTGTCTAGTGCAACCAAAAGGTCCAAATTGGAGTCAGACAGGCGTCGGGGTAAGACGAGAGTAAACATAGGGAAGGCTTTCAACAAATGGAGAGATCTCCGGTCTGCTCTAGGGCTCAAACGGGATCCTCAGTTGGCTTTTTTCTTGATAAAAAGGTAAGATATATCCCATTCTCTAATGTCTGATACGGCCAATAATGACAATAAATGACGATCCATAAAATGTGTAATGCTTTAGCGTAAGCTAGATAAATGTACAATCGGAATAGGTTTTACTAACTTACCATTGTCAGTGATCAGGTTCAGAATGATTGTGATATAAAATGCTGATATATAAGTTAGATACTTAGACACAAATTTTTAGCAAATTACTGCTTAATTACGATGGATTGCTATTGGAATATGCTACTTAGCTTATCAATAAAACAGGCTAAACCCCCGCAAATCTTCGGCGGATTAGCCTGTTTGGCTTTTATGGTAACGTCATAGTGCCACTTGATTGTTTATTACCTTGAGACATTTGGGTGTACTTTGTTGACCGACTGTGTGTGGTATCATGATTACTATTTTGAGCTTTTACAAAGTAATAACTTATATTGTTCATGAACGTGTTTCCATAATAATAGTCATAAGTGGATACAGTAAACACATAACACAGTTCAACATGGAGATAGATGGGAATAAAAAACGAAGTTTTCTACTACCCCCATTTTTTTCCCTCACACATAAGTGTGTTATTTACTCAATTGCCTTTCCTTTCACATATTTTAAATTACTTGCAGATTTAAAACTTTATTACCTCTGAAGACATTATGATTGTAAACAAAAGATTTGTGCGGCTGATGCTCCTTGGGTTATGACCAGCTCGTGCAAGCGTGCGTGTGCGTGTGGTCCGTGAGCGTGCACACCTCTGGTTGCAGTTTCGCTTGCCGCCAGAGGGGGCGTAGTTCTGCGAAAACTCAGACTCTTGCGCAATGCACCTTTAAAGGGTAACTCTTGCCAAATTGCAACCTAGGCTATTTTTGTTAATCTACCCGAGTCAAACATTCGTGTAAAAGCATAATTAGAATGGAACGCCACTTTTAAGATTGACCGTATTTTCGTAGTAGTCGATCTCCGAATGCAACGTAACATGAGGAGAGTAAAGATGGAAAGCTCAGTTCATTACGTTGCATTCGGAGATCGACTACTTTTGACTGACAAAATTCCAGCCACCGGAAACACTAACTGATAAAGTGAGTCGTACAAAACCTTTCTTTTTAGTAAACTTTGTGTACACAAACAATGTTGTCAATGCTCGAGTTGATGTGTAGAGCCCCTGGTGATACTTCAAGCACAGTTTTACGTTGTGTCGAGCCTCTTTAGTGTTTTAAAAATAGCGATTTTGATGCTATCACTGTAGTGCCCCTATAGCACTCCCATTCAAAAGGCATTTTGATCAAAAACGAAAATACGGTCAATCTTAAAAGTGGCGTTTCCTTTCTAATTATGCTTTTACACGAATGTTTGACTCGAGTAGATTAACAAAAATAGCCTAGGTTGCAATTTGGGGAGAGTTACCCTTTAAACTATATTACTAGTTACATGATTACATGGATCACATGGCCGGTATACTAACAATCCAGACAACATATTTGAACAACATACATAATACATTAAATGAGCTCACTACACAATCTAATAAAGATTCTACCGTTGCTCTACTTACCTCATCTGCTGCCATCAAGGTTGATCATGTCCTCTATAAGCGAGATAAACTGTCTTAATCTAAGGCTGCCTCTTATGCATTTACTTTCTTCGGCTGCTCATGAGACAAGATTTGAGTCCATCACCTCTCCTATCTAAAGTGAAAAACAATAATAATAAAAAACTTTCATCAGCTAGATATTGCTCTTTGTTAGTGGTTCTGTAGTGTGTAAAACATGCTCATAAACCAATACATTCGCTAGTCCCGTAACGGTCCTTGTGAATCTTTGCCCAGCTAACAGATTTTTGTTATAAGAACATTCTGCAAACATTTAGTTTTGGTTATGGGAATGATAAAATGTCTAGTTTTCTTGACATTAGAGGTACGTGTTTTAAAAGATATGATGTTCCTGAAATGTTCTTTCAACTTAATTTCGATTTACAATTGAACAATCTTGGAACGTTGATTTGTAACATTCCAAGAACATAAAAACGTCCAGTTTCCTTATTGTTAATAGAATGTTATTTCAAGGTTAGTATTATGTTCCTGAAACATTCTTTCAAACATTCAAACACCTGCTATTAACAAGCAGAATCACTGAAGGAAAGAGAAACGACAAGAACGCAAACTCCAACTGACTTCTAGCCAAAGCCTTAAATGAAATCATCTGAAGATAAAATACATTAAATCTCTCAAGATCTCTGCAGCAGAGGAGGATTAAACAACTCCACAAACAGCATTACCAGCTTCACTTATTACTAACCAGATTTACTTCATTTCTGTCAGACATCTACAGAAGTTCTTATGAGAATTAACAGGTAAGGTTTAGATGTTGATGTTTGGTTGAAAGTGTTTTGTTTGAAGTCACCATCATGGAACATCATGGTGTTCATCATGGACAATTTTTTATGTTCTTGGAAAGTTACAAATCAACGTTCCAAGAATGTTCAATTGTTAATCAAAATTAGGTTAAGGGAACGTTTCAGGAACATCATACCTTTTAAAACACGTTCCTATAACATCAAGAAAACGTTCCCATAACCGATATTGAATGTTTGGAGAACGTTCTAATAACAAAAATCTGTTAGCTGGGTGTGTGCTAAGAAATCCAGATCCGAACCCAAACCAACAACGTTTGTCTCTCTAGCAGTTAAAAAACAAAACTATCTTTGCGGAAGAAAATTGTTTTGGTTGTGCTTCGGCTCTGCATGATTCGGCTCTGCGTGTCCTGTAAAACGTGCTGGAACATTTAAAATTAGATATTGATTACTCTTGTAATTTTTGTAAAGGTGAAAAGGAAAATTTTTCATTTATTTTTCCATTGCATACATACAAAAATATTTTGGATTGATGTGGAGCATTTTAAAAGAAAAAAATGAACATTGATTTGCAGCTGAGTGGATTTGACATGATGATACACTTCAATGATCATGGGATTGAGAAAGATAAGGCATACTTCATACAGTTGCTAATATTAATGGGGAAGTTTCACATTCATAAAATGAAATGGTCTGACTCCAAACCTAACTTTTCTTGTTTTAAAAATGATTTTAAGCTTTATTGTTCTGTTTTGTGTAATTGCACAAGTAAAAAGGCTTGATGATGTTGGCAGGTATGATGTTGTATAAAGTAGCACTCTTTTTCTGTTGTTTGTAATACTTTTCTTTCTTGTCCTCTGGCACTGTTCTTATTTTATTTTACTTATTTACTTTGTATTTGTTTTACTTTGAATGATTATGCCTCATTTTATTGTTCTGGTTCATGGCATTACAAAAAAAAAAAAAAAACTACACAAAAGTTATAAACTAAAAAAGAGAGAGAAATGATCCTACTGCTCATTAAACATTCACTATTAGGCTTAAGAGATATAACCAGTTTAAATGGGAAGGATATCAAGCTGACTGAAGACGTTACTGTATAGCTTCACCCATTAATAGATCTTCTAGGTCCTTCCTTGAAAATAAATGCCTTTTTTTTTTCTTTTCTTTTTTTTGACATTTTGCTGCTCCATGTCAACTCCTCTCACTCGTTGTGACTAACCTATGCCTCTCCCACACTAGACACGCGTCAAAGCAGCCGGAGAAATTTCTCTTTATTTACGAATATGACGAGACGGATGACAAGTGACGTGTGTTAGCAATTTCCTGTGAAAACCATCCCGTCAGGTGACAGGTTTAAAACATAAACACGTATAACTGGCTTACCATATTGAATCAGGGTAAGACAAAAACACTTTTTGGAAGAAGGATTGCTGGTGTATTGATCATTATCATGAAATCTAATCTGCCCATGCAATTTAATTTTGTGCAAAAAAAAATAATTGTCTGTATTTCAAAAATGTTCTTCTATTTTGTTGAAATATTTGTACATTTTAAAAACTCAATAACTAAAGCTACCCTGAGAAATATTCAGAGCTAAACATTTGAATTTTTTTTTAGTCGTCATCTTCTCAGTTCTCGCGCATGCGTCGTGGTGGCGCTCTCGTGAACTCAGAGGCCCACACGGAAGAAAATGAATAGCTGAATAAAGTCGTTATTTTTGTGTGTTTTTTTTTTTTTTCGCATAAAAAGTATTCTCGTCGCTTGATAAACTTAAGGTCGAGCCACTGTAGTCACTTGGACTATTTTAACAATGCATTTACTAACTTTTCTGGGCCGACAGATGCAATTACCAAGCAGCCTGAAGGAGTGAGCCAGCTCTCAGATTTCCTCAAAAACTTACACTTAAGAAAGACTAGCCCAAATCCATTTCAAACGGTTCTTTTTGTTGAAGGCTTATTTGCAAGGAAAACTTTTTAAAGGGATAGTTCACACAGAAATGAAAATTCTCTCATCATTTACTCACTCTCATGCCATCCCCGTTATAAAACCAAATGATAGAAAGAAGAAAAATACTAATATTTGAAACTCTTTTAACTATAAACCATCGTTTCAAGTTCAGCTTGACATAAATGTAAGTGTGTTGTGAAGATCATTTTTCCTAAAAATCTTTGATTGTGTTTATCTGAAGAAAGAAAGTTGAATGCATCATGGGTGGCATGAGGATGAGCAAATGATAGAATTTTCATTTCTGGGTGAACTATCCCTTTGAATTATTGTTTGAGTACTTCATGGATGCTTTATGCAGTAACAGACTGACCTCTGAGCGATCAGCGATCTGACCTTCATTATCATATCATATCCTGCGCGGCTTGACTGTATTGAGCGGGTTAGCATTTGACAGTGCTTCTCCAATAGGTCAGTGCTGAAGAGCAGATGGATTACCGTAGTGGAGCGTTATTGATTTCACTGCATTATAATGCCATAGCCAGTATGACATTCTGGCCCGTAATTTGACCGTGATGTGGCAGATCACTCGATAGATCTTAGACCAGTTTCCAAGCATGACATCACATCCCAACATATCCCTTTACCCAGAAATTTTAACAGCACCCTGCCAGCTAAAATCAGAAATTCATACCCAAGACCACTGCATTTCCAGCGCTTGTTTTTGCATGTTGCGTCTCTTGCCAAATTAGAAAATATTCTCTCAAATAGGATGTAAATTAATGTTGTTTTTCTGAGTTCTCGTAGATGATTTGTGTCCGTGTGTCAGTGGCGCTCCTCTCATTGAGCTGATTGGAAATAATGTGCTCCTCACGCAGGAGGTAACAATCCCAGCAAGAGGAAATGAGACAAATGATGAGGAACTCGGTGACAATGAGCAGACCACGTCTCACAGCGCGTTCACTCCGGCATGAGCACGCTATTCTGAGCGCAGGGCGATTTCATTGCCGAGACAGAAAATTGGATGTTTTAGCGGGGTTGTTTTTCTCATTTTCAGATAAATATCACTTGTTTTTTTCTTTGAGACTGTGAAATATTAAAGGAAGTTTCTTGGCCATCACCTGTATCATTTCTCTTTTACATTCAGACTATGAGAATATAATGTGGTTAGAATCAATCAGGCTGTCGTAATGAAGTATGGGAGAAGGTTTCTCTGTCTGAATGATTAGCTGTACTGATATAATTAGCAAGAAATGGTCAGGAAATCCTGCATGGTCATTTTAATGAGGAACGCTGGCAAAAATACTATTTTTAATCAGCATCTTTGTCTTGTTGAACTGCCTAAACATTGTCGGCGCTCTGACGCTCTGTTGTTTTTCCACTTATTCTATCAAAAAGGCCATTAGAGAATGTATAAAAATGTGTAAACATCCTAAAACAAAATAACAGTTGTTTTTAAACCGGGGTGATATAGGCGGTCTGCAGAAAGTTTCAGCAAAACATATTAAAACTATGCAATTTACATAATTTGACAATTATTGTTTGCTCTGTTTTATGAAGACTGGGTGGAAGTCATGAGATTTATTATAAATATATATTTTTCTATTTACAGTCAAAAGTTGTTTCTCTTCAGGTACTATACTGTAATGGTGGGTAGAAAAAAGATAGAGGTACACTGTCAAGTAAATATTTCCCAGATTATATTTTTATCATAATATATTATATTAAATATCACATAAATGTGATGTTTATGTCTTTATTTACACTACCATTCAAAAGTTTGGTACAATTACTCAGAACTATAGAAATATTTGTATGTTTTTTTAAAGAAGTCTATTATGTTCACCAAGGCTTCCTTTATTTGATAAAAAAAGAGAGTAATATTGTGAAATATTATCAAAATTTAAAGGAACGGCTTTCTATTGGAATATATTTAATTTATTCCTGTCATGCAAAGCTGAATTTTCAGCATCATTACTCCAGTCTTCAGTGTCACATGATCCTTCAGAAATCATTCTGATATGCTGATTTGCTGCTCAAGAAACATTCATTATTAAAATGTTGAAAACCGTGTTCCACGGCGTTCCAAAGAACTGCAATTTTTTTTAAATAGAAATCTTTTGTTACATTATAAACGTCCTCATTTGATCAGTTTAATGCATCCTTGTCAAATGAAAGTGTTCTTTTCTTATTTACTTTCTTTCAAAAAAGAAAAATCTTACTGACCCCAATTCTTTGAATGATAATATGTAGCAGGTTTAGGAAGAGAGTCCCTCCCAGCAAATCATTATATTTGGAAGTCTGTGGCTTCAAAAGGTTTGAAAACCCCTGACTAACAGTAAAACATTTTGAGGTCTACATCCTTAGGAATAGTTCACCTAAAAGTAGCAGTTCTGTCATCATTTACTCATACAGAAACAGACTTTTATTTTTTTATTCTAGATGCCTCATCTTCTGTGTTCTCTTCCCAGGAACTTCTACTACATCACGCTGTTGCGGGACCCCGTGTCGCGTTACCTGAGCGAGTGGAAGCACGTGCAGCGCGGTGCCACGTGGAAGACGGCGCTTCACATGTGCGACGGGCGTCCTGCCACCCCAGACGAGCTGCCGTCCTGCTACAGCAGCGAGGACTGGACCGGCGTGTCTCTCGAGGAGTTCATGGCCTGCCCCTCAAACCTGGCCAACAACCGGCAGACTCGCATGCTGGCCGATCTCAGCCTGGTGGGCTGCTACAACCTGTCCTCCATGAGCGAAGAACGGCGCGCCGAACTGCTCCTCAGCAGCGCCAAGCGCAACCTGCGGCGCATGGCCTTTTTCGGCCTGACTGAGTTCCAGCGCAAAACACAGTTCCTTTTTGAGAGGACGTTCGGCTTGCACTTCATCGCCGCCTTCACTCAGATTAACGGGACCCGGGCGGCCGGGGTCACGGTGGGGACGTCCACCCGGAGGCGCATAGAGGAGCTCAATGCACTAGACGTGCAGCTGTACGAGTACGCCAGGGAGCTTTTCTCACGCCGCGTGCAGTACTGCCACCATCAGGAGCGACAGGAGGAGAGGAAGAGGAAACGAGAGCAACGCAGGAGAACGAAGCAACAGAAAACCTCACAGATTCAGCAACAGGAGGACGACGAGCGAAAAGATGCAGAGGAGGAGATGGAGTCAACCGGGGTGACGGAGGACTACAGCAGTCAGGTGGTGAGGTGGTGATGCCTTGCTCTCTGGTTATGTTCAGAATAACATACTACTCTTACCATCTCTGCGGTATATAATATGCTGCTTACTACTACATTTCTCAAAGGCTCTGTTTACACCTGGTATTAAGATGCGTTTTGGTCGATCAGATCGCGAGTAAACGAGGGAGACATTCCCGTTTACACCTGGTGTTTTAATCCGTCTCTTTTGTCCACTTTCAACCACTTCTGTCCTGATTTCTTCGAGGGGAGGGTCTATAGGCGGGTAAACGTATGGGGTTTTTCAGATCTTTCAATCTAATGGACAAAATAACCTCGCGCAATTTACATATGAACGTGCCCGGAGACGACGGAAAAACATACGGAGAGTAGTAGCTTTCGTTTCTGCTCTGACAGCCGCAAGATGACGCCGGACGTTGTGAGTGTGTTAGAAATCAGGAATGGTGAGAGAACATTGTGCTTGGTATGTTTTTCGTCTTCAAACCAAACTTGGGTCTTCAGCCTACAAAGTTTAAATCCTGTCTGTCTAGAGCCCATGTTTACACATTAGGTTAAAAGGTGGAGAGTAGACGGTCTTTTGTGGCTGTTCGAACGCATTCGACCAAATGAGCATTTACACTACGAAAGCAGTCCGGTCTAATGCGTTTTCGACCACCTCTGGGAGTGGTCGAAAGTGGAAAATCTCAAAGCGTCTTAGACCCCATTTATACCTGTATTTAATGTCATCCACTTGTGATCCGATCGACCGAAACACATCTTAATACCAGGTGTAAACAGGGCCAAAATGTGCATTCAAAATAGCTGTGGTTCATGAAACAAAACCGGCTCAACACAGCACCAAATTTGTATATTGTATGAAAGTAAACAAAAATTTTCTTAAGATAAAACATTTAATATAACTGCATAACCAACAATATGCAAAATTATTTCGATTATTCCCGAGAAACTTTGCATTCACTCAAAAAGAAAACAAAAGTTTTGTGAGATTTACTTACTGTTTATAGTATACAGCATACTGTATATTGCGTAGTATTCATTTAGCAGTAAGCTAGTATTCTATTCTGAACATAACCTCTGTCTGTTTCCATTCATCTTCATCCTCTCCAACAGGTCTCCTCCTCCTCCTCCTCTTGTGTCTGATGGTCAGTGAACCCGGGCCCATTTAAGAACATCATAAAGAACTTTACCAGCAATTGTAATGTTTTAATCCATTCTGATGAAATTGGGAACTCACCCTACAGTTTATTGTCATCACAATATGGCGGACTTATTAGAAAAACCATGAATAGCCAACGAAGTGATCTAAGAGGAGCAACAACTGAATGTTATTTGACTGAAAACCATTTTGCAATACCAAACAGCAATTTTCTCTGTTTGTTTTTCTGGTTTGGAAAATGTTATAATAAGGGACATGTATATGTACAGTGGACACGCGTCCAAAAGGTCTGATTGACCAGTATGTCTACTTGAATCTTTTTGTGTTTGCCTGTTTTCCTCAGTTTGTAAAGGGTGTGAGATTGTTGGATTATACAAATGAAACAAATAGAATGAGAATGATGTTTGCATGGTCACAACTAAATTTATTTGTTTTACAAGTGTACTTATTGAGTCAAATAAAGTATTATATATCTGAAAATAATCATCATCTGTTCATTTAGCTCGAAATATGTTTGTTTTTGTTTTTTTATCAAAAGTGGCTCTTTTCCATACAGTTAAAATGTATAATTGTTTATAAGAAAAATTATATTGTTACATCTTGGCTTTGGCTACATCACATTGTCTTGTCTAGTGCATATTTACAGTATGTTTTACACACAGCAAGAATAGCCTGTATTTGAGTGAAATTCCAGAATTATCTATAGCGCGATGAATGTTTAAGCGCACAGCCATCTTTAGAATTTTGTGTTTGAACTTCCTTTTTTTATTTTTTTTGCAGTAGCTCTATATATTGCTTTGGCATCGCTGTTGAAGAGTAATTAGCTGGTAAAGTGGATTTACTTATTGTAGAGTTAACAAAAGTTATCATGAGCACTATAATATTTGATGCGGATGCCATAACAAATAATTATGTCTACAGTACATAAATAGACGTTAAATAATTTGGCTATAATACGATTTTCCCAATAAATGGCCGCCACACCTGAGCCTCTTCACAACATGGCCGCCATGCCAGAGTCCTCGACCATCATGCCTCCCACCAGACCCATCTCAAGACGTTCAAGACTGATGTCCAGTGTGGCGGATCCGCCTCTGATGTCGGCACGAGCAGCCAGCATCCCCAAGTCTTGGGCTCTCAAGCCCACTAGCCTCTGCGCTCTCAATCCCGCTGGCCTCAGCACTGTCTGCCCCGTAGGTTGTTCCCGTGTCTTCTGTGCTCCCACACACCTCGCCTGTGTCTCCCGAGGCAGCGGTGGCATTTTCCTCTGAACTTTCTGTGTCCCCTGATGGTTTGGCTATAACCTCAAGAGGCTGACTCTAAACTTCCTGCCAGCCGTTACACAATCATGGAGGTCATCCTCGAATGGCCTGTCTGCATTGACAAGACCATGAATGTCCCCTGTGAAAATCTTGTCTGCCCTGAGGTCACACTAGAACTCTTTGCCTGCCCAGATACAACCATGGAGGTCGCTACCTAACTCCCTGCCTGTTCTGTCTCAAGTTCCCTAGTCTCGCCGATTCCCCTGAAGTGGTCTTCAGTCCCGCCTGCACCTCTGTGGTGGTCACCAGTCCCATCTGATCTGCTGTGGGGATCTTCAGTTTTTTTATATCAGGAATTATATTTACACTAGTAAAAATGCTAATTCTTGATATCAACAATGACGTCATCACTTGCAGAAATACATATAAAGATCAAGAATTAACCAACACCTGCTCAGCCTGATCCGCTGTGGCCACCTGACTAGTGATGAGTCGTTCATGAACGTCTGTCACGTGACAAATGAACGAAAGACTCGGAAGTTAAAGTAATTTTTTATATTCCCTGTAAATTATTTTTGACTGCATTATAATGATTTCTTAATTCAGAATATGATCAAGATTGCGTAGGTGGATGTGTTCGGGGAATTTGCCTGTTAAAAGTATAACATTTAAAGCCCCTTAAATGAACGAAATGACTCGAAAAAAGATTAGTTCATTTTGATGAACGAGATTGAAACAAGAGAGTCAGTAAAATGATCCGAACTTCCCATCACTACACCTGACCAGCCTGCTCTGTCCTGGCTGCCTGCAATACTTCCATGGACCAGGCCCTCCTTTCCGCTCTCAGGTCCACATCTACTCCACGTCCCTCATGGACTGTTTTGGAGTGTCTGGAAGTCGCTCCTTTGAGTCAAGTCAGGTCAAGCCACGTCACATTTATTTATATAGCGCTTTTTACAATACAGATTGTTTCAAAGCAGCTTTACAGAGATAACAGGAAAATAATGCAAAGTTTGTTTCCAGAAGAAAATATGTCATGCTATGCAAATAGGGCAATGTCATGATCCTGGTCTCTGCTCCAACGTCTGGGTTTTGTGTTTGTGGATGCTTGATTTGAAGTGTGTTTTGTTCGCCATTGTTTCTGTGTTTACTTCCTGGTTCAGTGTTTGTTGCCATAGTTGCCCTCATTAGTTGTCATAGTGACTAATCAGTTTCAGGTGTGCCTTGTTAACCTCTTGTTATCCTGTATATATATTCCCTGGTGTTTCAGGCTTGGTTTGTTTGTTAGTTGTCTTTGCATGTACTGTTGCGCTCTTGCTCTGTTTCATGTTCCTGGTTTTACTCTCAGTATGGATTATCTTAGTTTTAGTTTTGAATAAAATTTGCTGCAACTGGATTCTCACCTTCCTTCATCCCTGCCCAAACGTAACAGAAATAAAGAGTCAGTTGTGTGTGTGTGTGTGTCTGGACAGACAGAGGGTCTGGGCATTCAGAAATGTGTGGTCTCTGGTGAGCTGTACGTGGTCATGCACAGAAGAGCTGTTGTGAGCTTCAGCTTCACATCTCTAATCTCCTGAAACCTTCAGAAATGGGCTCCCAAAATAGAACGCAGAAGCGGGCTCTGAAACTAAATTAAGGCAGATGAAAGGAAAATGAAATTCTGAATGAGGAAATCCAACAGCTCTGTCAATTCTGCAGCAGTGTGTGACATCTTTACTGTACATATACACTACATGGTGCACTACACTGGAAACGACTGGAATAGCCAAAGCTTTATTGAAAGGAGTGTTCACATACTTTTTCTACACTATCATTCAAAAGTTTGGGGTCATTAAGATTTTGGGCATTTTTTTGGAAGAAATCTCATATTCTCACCACGTCTGCATTTCTTTGATCAAAAATACAGCAAAAAAAAAAAAAAAACACATAATATTGTGAAATATCTGTATAAAAAAATGTTTTCTACTTGAATATACTTTAAAAATGCATTCCTCTGATGCAAAGCTTAATTTTCAGCATCATTACTCCAGTCGTCAGTGTCACATGGTCCTTCAGAAATCATTATAATATGCTGATTTGCTGCTTATTATTAACAATGTTGAAAACTGTTGCTTAATATTTTTGTAGAAACCTTTTTTGAATTCTTTAATTAATAGAAAGTTCAAAAGAACAGCATTTATTTGAATCAGGTTTTTTTTTGGAACTGTGATAAAGTGTTTGTCACTTTCGATCAAAGTAATGCAACCTTAAAGAATAATAAAAGTATTAATTTCTTAACCAAATTTTTTAATTAAAAACAGACCCCAAACTTTTCAGTGGTGATGTTTGTTAACTGCCTCTTTAAAAATGTAACTCAAATGCTTGCAGTCTTAAAGGAACAGGACCTGGAAATGTTGCCTTTGGCTTTGTTCTGTGAATCTCTAAAGGAGATATTTTACAGAATGTTCACACTGCTCTCCGTAATACAAAGAAAGCATGACCAGAGGCTGTTAAATTCCAAAAAAAAGCATGACAATATACGACTTGTTGTGTGCTATATTGCAAGGACACTTGAGAATCAGGCATTGGGTGTCACCAAACTGCTTCACATGAAAGTTAGAGCGGAAAATTTAATAGGTTACAGATGACATTCCAGAGGAAGTACAGTAAAAAGAGGATGTGCTCATCATGAATATGGAGGACAGGCTGTGAGCCTCTCCAGTGGCGAACGCATCCCATACAGCCATTACTCACAGCCCTGTTCTCTGTGTACAGCGACAGGTTCAGGAGCTCTGGGAGTTTTTGGTAATGCTGCAGTGACCCATTCCCACACAGAAACATCCGTTTTGTGTTTATATAAGACTGCAAAAAAAAAAAGATCACACTTTGCACATGCTGGCCCTATGGTTTATGGTTTACCAACCTGATTGTTTATTCCTATTTATTACATAAAAATGAGATAAAAAGAATTTAATATAAATACATGTAATATAAATATAAATACCATAAATATATATTATATAATAATATTTGTATGTTTATTTTAGTGCTGTCAAATCGATTAATCGCGATTCATCACATCTAACATAAAGGTTTTGTGTATATATATTATTATTTATATATTATGTGTGTGTGTGTGTGTGTATATGTGTATATGTATACACAGATATATATTAAATAAACAAAAACTTTTATTTTAGATGCAAATAATCACAATTAATTGATTTGACAGCACTTGTTTTAATATAAATATATGTATATATATATATAAGAATATAACGTTTTAATGCAAGTTTTAGGGAATAGATGGATGGATATTTATTATAAAATAAATATATTTATATATAAATATATTAAAAATACAGAATAATTTGATGAAAGTAATACACTGTATTTGTATATGTATCATATTTGTTTATTTTTTGATGATAACCCTGGTCTTCTGTCATTTTGGCAGAGGAGGTAGATGAGGGACAGATAAATACAATCCACCTCTGCTAGTGAGCGAACGAGGTACAAAAAAACAACAGACAGTTCGAGACAAGTGTGTGGGAACAGCATGTCCAGGCTGTCATTCTCACACACTTTGGCATTTTCCCTTGGCAAATCTATGAATGCCATTAATGAGCTTATCGCTGTGACTTTTTGTGCAGGTGACAGGCAGCAATCTGTCCTGATGACTTATGCATTGTACCATTTGCTTCCAGCAACACCAGGTACATATCCCTAATTAATTTTTCACATGCTCAGAAAGATGGATGCAGAAGATATCACCTTTCCAGCTACAGAAGACTGAAATAGCCACCTAATTTGCTCCCTCTACTTTCCACGGCACCATGTGGGACGATTGGGTGATTTTCTGTGAGTCAGAAGATGGTGAAACATCAGGGGAAAACATGATAAAAAAGTGGGAAACTTTTCTTAACATTTAAGGCATAGAATAGTTTTGCATTAATGTTACGCCAATTTTTTTTTTTTTTAAATAAGCAAGTGGCATAAGGACCTCGCCATTGCTTACTTGGGAAATCACTTAATCAATAATCTCCGAAATAAGCCAGAAAAGTTCCTTATGGGCAACAACATCCCTGCTGAGTTTATTAAAAAAAGTCATGAAGACAAATCTAATGAGTTAGCCTTCAAAATATTGACTTCCACAAGGCTCGTAGCTCTCTAAACCGACAACTTGTGCTCTCCTCTTTTGTGACAGCTTAATGACGCCCTCAGGGTTGAGCCTCTTTGCGTGTCACTCACTTGACTGGCTCTATGGCAAGCTGTTTTGAATTGTATTAATTCCCAGGATATGAATTCTTCATATCAACAATTCAATTTTCACTAGTTAAAATGCTCATTCTATCAGAAATAGATTTATAGTAACAAAGGCAATTTTTTATATCAGGAATTACATTTCCACTAGTAAAAATGTAAATTCCTGATAGGCTATCAACAATGATGTCTTCATTCACAGAAATATGAATTCTTGATATCAAGAATTTAATTTCAACTAGTATTCTTGATATCTAATTCTTGATATCTATTCTTTGATATAATTATTTACATGGTTACTAGTGCAAATGTCTTTTGTGGATATCAACGATTGAATTGCTACCAAGAAAAATGATCACTATAGTGACAATGTTAATTTCTGGTATCATGAATGTGATAGTTATTAAAGCCATTTTAGATATCTGAAATCTCCTAATTATTTATATCAGAAACATATTTTCAGATATCAGAAATAACAAATGTAATATTACATTTACAGATATAAATAATTAACATTTCAACTAGTGAAAATTGAGTTTTTGATATCAGGAATTTATAAGGGAAAAAAAAGATGATTTTTTACTAAGAATTGTATTTCTGATATGTGAACTTGGAATTTCAACTAAGAATATTAACTTGTGATATCAGCGATTGAATTTGAATGGCAGCCTTCTATGGTGACATTTAACTATGACAATACAATTACAGATATCTAATAATTTTTACTAGTTGAAATTAAATTCTTGATATCAAAAATTCATATTTCTGTGAGTGATGATGTCATTGTTGATAGCTTATCAAGAATTAGAAATGTAATTAGAAAAGTGGAAATGTAATTCCTGATATCAAAAAATTGCCATTGTTACTAGTAGAAATCGAATTCCTGATATCAAGAATAAGCATGTGAAAATTGTATTGTTCATATCACAAATCCATATCCTGGGAATGAATAAAAGTCAAAATGGCTTGCCATACTGATCCAAGAACAATATGACTGTGGCGCCATCTTCTGTTTGCCTCAGGCTGTTCACACTGACTGCATTGCGCTGTCTGTCCCAATTAAAATCTCAATTCACCATGGTGCCTGCCTCGCTTACTACCTCAAAAATTACTGTAGCTAATACCTGCCAGTCCCACAGTGTGCGAACTGAAAAACCTACTCAAGCGCTCTGTGGGGAATATGTTGAGTAGAAAACCAATAACAGACAGTTATTGTCAGATTTATATATTACTCATTTTTGGGAACTTTGCATTTGTTTCAGTTTATGAATAGAATTGACTGTTTACTGGCAATTGGTCTGACTCTGAGGACCATATAACTGGTCATTTTTTTTATAGCTGTCAACCTAAGCATTTCAGCACCAGATCAAAACAACAGACCTGTTAGGACATAACGTTCCTGTCCCTTTAAAAGCTGTCCTTGAATAGAGTATTACTTTTAAAAGTATAAAGTTTACAAAAACAAAAAATCTATATCAGACCGACAGCTGAAATGTTATCATGCACCACTCAAAAATTAAAGATGAAAAAAAGTTATAAACTCAAGAAGTTATAAACTCTTAACAACCTCAAACCTCTGCTATTATTTTGTCTCATCAATTTTTGAGGAGTTTTAGAAGATTACAAATGTCACAGCAGATAGGTTGAGCTGCTGGAAGGTTGGGAGTGAATTCCTAAATCATCTAGGTCACCCTGCAGGGCTGCCAACTATCACGCATTGAGTGTGAGACTCACGCAGTTGACACTTTTCACACGCTCTCACGCCACACATCCATTTTCTCACGCACAGAAAAATCGCGAAGCAAAGACACGGAGACCGACAGACTAGCCAGAGCAGGTTACTTATGATATAAAAAAATCTCAGCTCTCAGATTCTGTCAATTTTATTACGAAATTCAAACACTAAATACCGTTTTGGCGCTTGTAAATGTAGGCTACGTGACAGATCCCTAGCAGCACGTGAACGATCATCTCTACTAGCTAATAGTAAATAAACACGAATGAACAACGTTGAAAGATAAAGTACAACTTACCGAAATGTATTTTCCTCATACATAATACCGATCAATCAGTGTTTTTCAACCGCGGAAAGGGTCAACAGCTGGAGAACAATTATGTCACATAACATTTACCTCAGGAAATCCATTTAATGAATATAGGCTAGCACCTTAGTTAAAGTTAAGCTAGAAAAAGGAGCTATAGAGAGTATTTTGCTAAATATGTGTAGGCTACTATTACATATTTATTATATTTGTACTTATATATCATTAAATAAGGTTGTTATTATAATAAAAAAACGCATTATATTTAATTTGAGTTATTTTTTATCTTAAATATTACTATAGGGCTCAGCATTACTATATGTTTACAGCATTAGGTGAGTTTTTTTTTTTTTCTTGAGAAAAATGTATGCCTATCTTGTGTAGGTCTGATTGAGTCAATATTGAATCAAATCACAAGATCTGAACTTTATTGTGAAATTTGTGTCAAGCAATAATAAAAAAAAACATAGCTTACCAGAAATTGTACCATGTAAACATTGTAACATGTTGTCACTAAACCTAATACAATTCTGTTTAGTTACTAAAATGTTTTGACAATCACAGTACACTTATTGTGATGCAAGACATTTTTTTTACATCCCCAATCTAATACTTTTACAACTTTTTACTGAAGGTAAACGTCGCCGTAATCTTTACTGACATTGTCCGTGATGATTACTGAGATGGCACATTCGAACGGGACTAAAATCACAGAGAAGCTCTGGTAATTATTACTTTACCCCACCTCTCCATGTTAAACTAGTCCCGTCCGAATAACGCTCAATTACTGAGGAAACACTGAGAGATACATACAAGCACTAAATGTTCAGATATCCCTGAAGACAAACAACCCAAGTGTTTTCTGTATGTGAACCTTGATCATTTCGACAATAATCAGGTGGGTTTTTAATGCAACCACAGGGTAATATTGTGCACGATTCTCCCATTTGAGTTTATATAGCGATTAATTCAAGATCGCTTAGACTGGAACACACTAGGCTACACAATTTTTAAAATCTGAACAGAGACCAGAGACCATGGCTCTCATTTTGGTAGGACCGAAGAGGGATTTGAAAGTTCCTCTTATTGTTTCATATATGGGGGAATTTCCAGCTGAACAGAAGAGATGGATGAACAGATAGTTGTCTTGGATGGACGGATTTGCTGAAAGAAGAGGAATAACTGTTGTTGAATCATTCGCCCAACCGATTGGCTTAAAAAGGATTGAAGCACCACTACTGTTTCTCAGAGACCGTTGTGGCTTCGTTTAGAACTACTTTAATTGGTTAAACAAAACTAGACAAAGTAACTTGTAATAGGCTACTGTGTCTAAAATGGAAGTAATTCAATAGAAATTTCTTGTTTAATGAACTAATACTGCCGATCATATCAGAGCAGCCAGAGAGTTCATGGCTCTCACTCAAGTTGATACTGGAGGGAATTTGAACCCGAGTTCCTCTTATCTTGTTTCACATGAGGAAAATCCAGCTGATCAGGTAAGGCAGGTGAACAGATAATTGTCTTGGATGAAACGAGGGAATAACTGACTTCATTTATTATGCAAATCAAACTCCATTTAAAGACACCACTCAGAACCACTAATGCACTTATTATGTTTGCTGTGGTATTAATTACCCATTTTAGACATTGTGTTGATGGCTTTAGAGTCTCAAGAATCCACATACAGTTTTTTCACTTTTTGCTGTTCATGTCAAAGTGATGCGTCATGATGCTTCCAGCAGAAAAAGATAAAAATAAGACTAATTCTTCAGAGAGTTGGAAACACAAGCTTAAGTGAAGATCATTGTAATAAAACTGTTCATTTCCCCTCAGTTTACATAGACGAGACCGATGTCTTATAAAATGTTATTGGGCCGTGTCTCTACTTGAGGGTAAGACTCATAGTTTATCAGGACTGAGTCATTTGGGATGGACAAAGACATTTCTCATTTCTGACAGCAGTGGACGCTCCACAACGCTACACCTTCTCTTCTCTACCTCAGGTCACTCGCTACACTCATACACGGAGGAATGCTGCTCAAAAACAGCCTCAAAGTCACAAAGCTCGGCCGCTTCCTCTTCCTTTGAGTCGACTCAGAATGCAGAGGAGCGATATTACCAGGCACCTTTTGACTCCATGGCTGGGTTGGTTTTGACAGTGGTTTCTGAATTTAATCACCAAAGTCTAACCTCCCAAACTGACCAGCCATCTGGGTGAAAACAGCACTGGATCTGGAGCGGCCTGATCTCAAAGTCATCATTCGTGTCGTGTGTGTGAGGACGTGCGAGCGAGTGTCAGCACTGATATGATCTTAACTGATCTGGATAATATTTCTTTCATCAGTGCTGTGAGGCAGAGAGGGTTATTCAGTGTCCGTCTGCACATCTTGTTTTATTTCATATACGCTGATTTGTCATGGGACATTTTTAGACTGTTGCTTACATTCATCTTAATGAAATATCGACTGCCGTTGTCACATGGATATTAAAAACTCCATCCGCATCATAATTCATTCTAAGATATGAAGGATGAAAGTTTCCATTTATACAGTGATGCCTTTAAGAACAGTTTAAGTAATATTTACTGAGGAAAATGAAAAGGTTTCTGTTGATGTTAGACATGTTTACCGCTTCTGTTCATATTTCTTCTTTTCTTGTTTGACGTCTTACTTGCTTAAAGGGGTGATATAATGCCCTTTTCACAAGATGTAAAATAAGTCTTTGATATCCCCACAGTGTGTATGTGAGGTTTTAGCTCAAAATACCCCACAGATATTTTTATATAGCATGTTAAAATGGTAAATTTTTGAGGGTGAGAAAAAATGCATCGTTTTGTGTCTGGATGCAAATGAGCTGCTGCTCCTCGCACAGGGGGCGGAGCTACATCAGTTTTCACTCACACAGACATGCACTGAAAATTTCTAAAACTTTTAGTCTTTTATGTTCAAACCGGATTCAGACAATGATGGAGAGAGAGACTCAATAAGAAGTGACAACATGTAGACAACATTTCTGAATGGTTAGTTGGTGAATTTATGTAGCTTATGTGTAGTTATCTTATCGTCATTGATTAGCATATTCTGTCTTGATAATCTATCAATCGTGTTCTGGGGCGCAGCTTATGTAAATTTTAGGGTTTGTGATGTCGCTAACCCGGGAGAAATGTCGTGTAGTCCCTACCAGCCATTTGTTGTAGTTCTTAAAAAGCGATTTCTTTAAAAGCAAATATCTTCCTTTGCTTTGAGCTTTGAGCGTTAACTTTGCAGATGTTGTTTATGCTCAAACAGCCACATTACACACTAACTAAAGTTAAATAAGTGAAATCATAATCAACCACCCCTTTAAGTCACTCTTAATAAGACACACGTTGCATATTGTGTGTGTGTGAGTGAGTGTGTGTGTCAGAACACAGGTGAACTGTCCAACACGATCTCATGAAAGTGCGTAGGCACGAATGATATTTCTCGTATCATTTATACGCCAAAACGAGTTTTTGCGTTCAAATGATACGCACTGTAAACCCCTTGGGTAGGATTAGGGATGAGGAGGGCGTGCATATTACACGCCATAAAGTATCACGAAAACTGCGTATCATATGTACGCAAAAACTAATTTTGGACGTATAAATGATACGAGAAATATAATTCGTGCTATAGATACGCACTTTATGTGGTTACTGAAGCATTTCTTTCCTCCAAATGAAGCTTCTTTATGGGGCGCCGTTTGTAAAGCGGCTCACACTGAAAATAACAGCAACATTTTGTCACATTTAGCTTCAAAAAATGTTTAAAAAACTGGTATGAATTTTTTACGGTCACTTTTTTAGCACATTTACAAGAATATTGTCAACTTAGATATATTTTAAGTAGTTAAATCTAAATCTAAATGTTACATCTAAATGTTAAATCTAAATCTAAATGTTAAATCTAAATATTAAATCTAAATCTAAATGTTAAATCTAAATATTAAATCTAAATCTAAATGTTAAATCTAAATGTTAAATCTAAATCTAAATCTAAATGCTAAATCTAAATATTAAATGTTAAATGTTAAATCTAAATGCTAAATCTAAATATTAAATCTAAATCTAAATCTAAATCTAAATGTTAAATCTAAATCTAAATGTTAAATCTAAATATTAAATCTAAATGTTAAATCTAAATGTTAAATCTAAATATTAAATGTTAAATGTTAAATCTAAATGCTAAATCTAAATGTTACATCTAAATATTAAATCTAAATCTAAATCTAAATCTAAATGTTAAATCTAAATCTAAATGTTAAATCTAAATATTAAATCTAAATGTTAAATCTAAATGTTAAATCTAAATATTAAATGTTAAATGTTAAATCTAAATGCTAAATCTAAATCTAAATGTTAAATCTAAATCTAAATGTTAAATCTAAATATTAAATCTAAATCTAAATGTTAAATCTAAATGTTAAATCTAAATGTTGAATCTAAATCTAAATCTAAATGTTGAATCTAAATGTTTCGGGTGAAACTAAATATTTAACTAATATGCAAATTCAAAATGCCGGTAACCGGATTTAGATTCAACATTTAGATTTAGATTTAACATTTAGATTTAACATTTAGATTTAACATTTAGATTCAACATTTAGATTTAGATTTAACATTTAGATTTAGCATTTAGATTTAGATTTAACATTTAGATTTAACATTCAGATTTAGATTTAACATTTAGATGTAACATTTAGATTTAGATTTAACATTTAGATTTAACATTTAGATTTGGATTTAGATTTAACATTTACATTTATATTTAACATTTAGATTTAACATTTAGATTTAGATTTAACATTTAGATTTAGATTTAACATTTACATTTAGATTTAACATTTAGATTTAGATTTAACATTTAGATTTAGATTTAATATTTAGATTTAACATTTAGATTTAGATTTAACATTTAGATTTAACATTTAGATTTAGATTTAGCATTTAGATTTAACATTTAACATTTAGATTTAACTATTTAAAATATCTCTAAGTTGACAAATATTGTTGTAAATGTGCTAAAAAGTGACTGTTTAAAAAACTGGTATACATTTTTGACGTTGTTTGAAGCTAAATGTGACAAAATGTTGCTGTTATTTTCAGCGTGAGCCGCTTTACAAACGGCGCCCCATACTTCTTCACTGCTTTTTCCCCCCAAATAAACTGTTATATACAGCGAATGTGTGTTTAGTTAAGATGACAAGAAGACATGCAGAAACAAAGTTGAGGGTCCCACTCCGGCCATGGTAGTAACTACAACTACTTCTACTGTGGTATTTTGTATTTATAGTACAGTAACACCAAACCTTACCATGCTTTTACCAAAGTTACAGAAGTTTTACTGTGGTATTTTGTAGTTATAGCACAGTAACCATAACCCTTACCGTGCTTTTACCACAGTTACTGTAGTAACCTTGTTATGTATAGTAAAAGCACAGCTACCATAATATTTACCATGCTTTTTATACATTTTATGTAAAATCCAAAAATTATAATGTAATTCATTATTTTTTTCTGTGTTGCAGTTACTTTACATTCATCACATACTCCTTCATGTTATGGCAAGCCGTTTTAACATTTAATCCTTAAAACCTACTAGTATCTTTTTTCATGCTACTAGTACTTATTTTTTAGATACTAATATCTATTCCATTAAGTACAAGTGCTTATTATTTAGGTACTAGTGCCTAGTCTTTAGATACTAGTACCTTTTTAAAAGATACTAGTAGTTATTCATTAGATAGTTCTTATTTTTTAGAGACTGGTACTCATTCATTAGATACTAGTACCTATTAAATAGACACTACTTATTAATTAGATTCTAGTGCCTATTAAATTGGTATACTAGTACTTATTTATTAGATAGTACTCTTTAGTTATTAGTCCTTATTCATTAGATACTAGAACCTATTTATTAGATACTAAAGTATTTATTCCAAATGTTACTAAGATTTTTAATTTAACTCTACAGTGGTCGTTCTGACTAGTCATAACATAAGATGAGTAAAAAAACAGTTTTGACTAGTAAGATAAGAAATGTTACTACAATTAAAAAATATACTAGTGTCTCATAAATAAGTACTAGTACCTAACAAATAACTACTATAGTATCTATTAAATAGGTACTAGTATCGAATGAAAAATAATTATATACAATAAATAAGCACTAGGGTTGTGCATTAGCATGCATTAGGCACAAATAGCATTAGGGTTGTGATGCCACGCCCCCCACCCTGTCAGACCAGCCCAGTCTCACGGCAGTTCGTGAAATGGTCACGTAATTTAATCTATTGATTCATGTACAGTACACGGACACGTTTATCTTTTTTTTCCTTTTCGTGATGGTCAGCACAATTCCGTAGCATTAAGAGCGACTACGGTAGCGAGTAGTATGAAAGGCCGAAAATCCGGTTGGTTGGGGTGGTGGATGGGTCAAACAACACAGGACTTTCACCCAGGAGACCAGGGATCGCGTCCTGTGTGTCAAGTTTCCTAAACCCAACCGTCCCGTTCTTTTTCTCCTAAACCCAACCGTCCCGTTGTTGTCCTGCGTGTCATGGAAATGTAAGCCCACCCACAACCTTTTTCCGTGGGCCCATCACGGAATTTTCGGAATCGTGCTACTTCAGTTTTTAAGTAGAAAAAAATATTTATGTAAAGAGATATAGTAAAATAAAAAGTGCATTAAATATTAAAACAGCTTGCCATAGTAATGTTTAACTTGAAGCTGTTACCAGGGAGGCTGAACAAATTCTACAAACAATTTCGATTCGATTTTTATTACATTTAATTACTTTTTTATTCAAATCAATTTGCTTTAATTAATGTATCCTGTTTTTATCTGTTAATAGATTTCCAAGTCACTGCTTTCAATCACTTTTAGCAATTAGTACACGGGTCCCAGAAAACAATATATAACCAATATAAACCAACCCTTATTTATAACTGCCAATTTTGAGTCTCTTCTGTGTTTTACATACATTTTTTACCTTATCCTTTTAGGTTTAAATTCTAGTGTCATGTTGATATTCTACAGTATATTGTATTATAGGCTGTTTTGTGTTGTAAGACTGTTGAATGTACATGGGTGGACATTTTATTGTGTGTTTATATGTACAGTAATGGCAAGAGGCTGTGTGAATATATGTTGAGGATGTTATGTGCTTATTTGTAATGGCAAACTTGTTGCCCATGACAAATTTCTTAATGAAATTAATCAGGTTTCCTTATTCCTCTCCCTCAGTCTTCCTGTTCTAATTTAAATACTGCCTTGTGTCGCATTTGGTTTTGAGTTTTGTTCATGTTCTTGTTTTCATGTCTTATTTTATAATTCTCATTCTTTGTTTAGTTGGTATTTTGTTCATGTTTGAATTTAAATAAAACTGCAGTTTGGTTAGTCTACACTCACTTCCAGTGGTTTGTTACATTATGTTTTAATGCTTGTATTTTGTCACCCTCCCTTATTAAAATAATTACATGCTAGTGATGGGCAGATTGAGGCTTCGTGGAAAACTGAAACAGTTGAAGCAAATGTGTCGTATTGTGTCGAGGCTTCGAAACAGTCCGACACCCGTCTCCTCTGTGACCCCTAGTGGTCAGAACAGTGTAAATGCAATACAAACAAAAAATGCAAACATGCATTAAAACACCTTTTACAAATCTATTTCAGATGTTTTCATTGAAAGTAATGCAATTACTTCTCTTTCAAATACAATTACTTCTCTTTCAAATGCAATTATCTAATACGATTATAAAGTGTCTATATGTTCTTTTATCAAGTCAAGTCACCTTTATTTATATAGCACTTTTTACAATACAGATTGTATCAAAGGAGCTTCACATTGATAACATGAAAATAATACAACAAAGTTTGTTTCTAGAAGAAAATTGTGTCATCGCTCACATTAAGTGAGGCAGATCAATAATATTGTTGAATATTAAATGTCCCCAACTAAGCAAGCCAAAAGCCAAGGCAACAGTGGCAAGGAACCAAAACTCCATCAGGTGGCAGAATGGAGAAAAAAATCTTGGGAGAAACCAGGCTCAGTCAGGGGGGCCAGTTCTCCTCTGGCCAATGAATGAACAGTGTATGATCATGATTCAGGCAGCATTATAGGTCAGACGTCAGACTGGATCAGAACATTCAGAATATTTATCCAGTTCCATCTGGTTGGAAGCCGGAGTCATCACGCCGGTATGCAGACGAGTTTGTTGAGGATCAGTGCCGATGGCAGTTGTGTCGATGAGGCCTTTACAAGGGTGATGAGGCTGGCACCTCATACCCCTTTTCCACCAAGGCAGAGCTGGTGCTGGTTCGGAGCCAGAGCCTAGTTTCAAATCGGTTCTTTGTTTTTCCACCGCCAAAGCACCAGCTCCGAACCAGTAAAACTGGTTCTTAATGTGGCACGATGGTGAGGCGGAGAGCAAGATTAGAACTAAGATAAGCAAAAGCTCACGTGAAGATACTCAAAGTCTTAACTGTAGCCAACTACGCCACCTAGGGACTTTCACCCCAAGATATACTAGTACTCAGAAAATCTAAACCCCAGGTTCGTTCTTTCCAGAGAGGACTGAGACAGTTCTGCCAATTAAAACAATTTTTGTTTTATTGCACATGACAGTCACTAACAAGTACCTTCAATACATTTACCTTTTACATTACCAACACATACAAGAAAAAGGTACTTAAAATAAAATAAAATAAAAATAAAGATTTAAACATTACGGGCAGCACTTGGGTCGTCAAAAGACACTAACAGGGAAAGAGAATCCTGCCCCACCCCAAACAGTAATCGCTCACTACAACCAACCACTCACACTGGTGTTGCACACTAGAAAGGGAATAAGAAACTCACACTCAAGTGTTAAACACAATACCCCCAAAAAGAGAGGTGGGCAAAGTACCCTTTCTACCATTGGCCACAGGAGACCCGAGCGCTTACATTAATTACAAATTATATAAACAAAGAAAGGAAATCAAAATCATACAGATTATAACAATTACTAATAAAAGAAAATACCACAAAACAAAGACATTAATGAAAATAAAACAACATTCAAAATAGAAACAAAACAGCAGCGTAATCCAGGGCCGTGCGTCTTGCCATTAAAGATAAGCTTACACCGCTCAGAGCTGGAAGCAAGCCTGTTATGCACGTTCCTTCCAACCTGCACGCACACACAGCAGTGAAATTAACTTTTTTTTATAAACATGAAACGATCCACCAGAAAAGAGATCATACTCACTGCGTTTTCAATGATTCTAACACGACTGTACAGGTTCTCGCTGCACTCAAATTGTGTAGTGACTGCAGGACACAAACTTTAAAATTACACACTAATATTATAAAATCACATTCCATATTCCGCTCATTCACATACCTGATCACGCAAGGAGCAGACTAAATGCCCCGAACCACACGACTCCACTAGGAACAGGCAACCAGGATGCAAAAAGTAACATCCCCAGCCATTTGAATGCTGCATTTTTATTTAGAGTGCAATCATGGTAATTAGTCACCAGACGGTTACCTGACACCACTAAATTCACTGGGCAGATAATTCAGTTCTCCACCAGGGGGAGAAACAAAGAGAAATTCCCAATCTGCTACATTAAGTAGCACCAAATCATTGCAGGGTCTAGAACGGAGCCAAGAAAGAACCGCTTGCGTCAGAGGCTGGGGGCGGGGTTACCGTGACCAACAAGACTGAAGAGAAACTTGTGACCGCCATTTTCAAATAGCAGCTAATCGAGCTAACAGCAGCTAAACACGATGGACGCGATCTAAAATATAAATCTAAGGCTAAAGTCGGCATTTTATTGTTAAAAATAAATGTTATGTACATGCCGTTACTCTCGCTTGTAATCTCCGTCTGTACAAATAATGGCGAGCCGCGCGAACACGTTGGATCCGCGTGTTTGGATGCCGATGTAGGTCCGCAAAGCCATGAACATCAATAGCAAAGCAACGTGCGCCATTGTTGATATTGTGTTTGTGTTTGGCGCCGCCGCGCTAACGTTGCCGAGAAAGATGAGACGTAGCTGTGACGTAAGACCTGGCTCTGCGTTGGCTCTTAAGCCTGTGGAAAAGAAAACCGGTTCTTCAGTCGAACCAACTCCGAACCGGCACTAGCTCTAGCTCCGAACCAGCACCTGGTTCTTGTTGGTGGAAAAGGGGTATCAGAGATGCGTTGTGGATGGGTCCAGGGCAGGCGCAGGTTCACCATCTGATCTGGATACAGCCCGGATCCAGCTGACTTCAGTAAATCTCGGAATAAACAGAAAGACTAACATTAGCGTAGATACCATTCTTCTTATGATGTAACGAGTACATCAGGTGTTATAGGAAGTGTCCCTGGTTCTGGCTGACCTTATCTATGCAGCCTAATAACTGATTTGAATAATAGAAATGTATAATGTTCTATATGAATGCCAGGTAAAAGAGATGCATTTTTAGTCTATTTTAAACTGACAGAGTGTGTCTGTTTCCCAGACAATGTTAGGAAGACTGTTCCAGAGTATAGGTGGTAAATAGGAAAAGGATCTACCGCCTGCAGTTGATTTTGATATTCTAGGTATTATCAACTGGCCAGAATTTTGAGATCGCAGTAGACGTGAAGGACTATAATGGGTTAAGTGCTCGCTCAAGTACATGCATGTACTTGAACAGCAACGGTCCTAGTACTGAGCCTTGTGGTACTCCATACTGAACTTATCGAATGTGATCGATATGACATCTCTTCATTTACTGCATTTATCTCTTGAGCATCATGGTTTCAGCTGGCGCTGCGTGTTCAGCTCCTCCAGCATCCACATGGAGTCCTTCATGGTCCAGAGTGAAGCAGAGCATCACGAAATGCCTGATGTTCAAGCCATCCTTCAAAATATTTTGGTTTGCAGTAACAGCAAAAAAAAAAAAAAAAGGGTCGGTAGGTAGGTCTATATTTTTTTTTTCAAGATTCAATGTAAAAAAAAAAAGTAACATTTTGGTCATGGTGATTATGTAGGTATGAATTTAAACAAATTTGCATACCGTTACGTCAGTGACAGCATTTCCAGAAGTTTTCCAGAAGTGCCAAGTTAAAGCAACAACATGGAACTTTTCCTCTGCGGTCGCCCTACAGGTTGGAAGCGGAATTGTCCATTACCGCTGTCGTAAAATGATTTACGGTTACTGTCAACGCATTCTTATCCCCAAATCGTCACTTTCAAACATTCTTCAATATCCGACGCACAAAGCACCCTTAGCGTCAATATGAAACGCTTCGGTTATGGGCAGGTTTAGGTCTGTGGTCGGGTTATGCGTCTCATATGGACGCTAAAGGGTGCTTTGTGCGTCAGATATTGAAGAAATTTTGAAAGCGTCAGTATATGACGACTTGGGATGAGAACGGGCTGTTACTGTATATGAAGCATGCAGGTTTTTTTCATATGGGCAATGATAATATTATTAATCTTCCTCCTTTCATAATTTATACATGTTTAGTAGACTAAACATTTTAACTCAAACATTTGCGATTTGCATGTCGATTGCAATGCTCAAATCTGAACGAGAATGATAGCAATAGCATCCTAACCATCTAAAACTAGCATGTTAGTGTTTACTAGCTACCAGATTGATAATTCGCACATCTACTAACGTTAGCTGATTCATGAAGATAAATGGAGGACCAGATAGTTTCCGTAACGTAGCCAGGCAGACAACAGATTAGAAAAACTAAAGATAGTATGCAAGCAATTTACTTACTAGTTCAACAGCATGACGGCCAAGTCAGCATCGGTCTGACGATAAGCTCACGCCAGCGAGCAAACGCTCGACCAATATTGATCCTCGTCCTGCCTTTCAGTTTATCACTCTCCCTTTTCCTCTTCCGACTCTACTCCGACAAAACCTTGGACTTCTTACGTTTCGCTGCTGCTTCAGCCATGACAAAACACACGCACGAAAACAAACGCGCTGGTTGGCCTGTCACGGCCGAATTTGAGGAAGTGATTGGCGAAGTGACGTATGCCGTAAAGCAGTCGAATTTTGTAGTTCTTTTTGAGCTCTGGTTACTACCCGCACCCCGAAGTTACATAGTGCCAGTAAAAGCGATACAGACCCCGTCAGGCTCTGGCAGACGTGTCATTCAACCTATTGTAAGTCGATTTACCATCACAAGGGTCTTGGAAATATATTATGAAGGTTGAAAAACTACATGTTGTTACTTTAAAGCAGTGTCGAGAGAAAAAAGAGAGATTTTGAGAAGATTTTTTTTTTTTTTTTATTAAATAACATTTGAAAAACCTGTATAAACTGAACACCAAAGAACAATATTAACTATTGAGCGGTGGTGGCGCGTTCATGTAACATGTAAGGGTGGCACTGCCAATAATGCACCTAAAAGCTGTCACAAAGAACCGGCAAAAGCAATGATCATGAATATGTCAAATATAGCAAGACAAGGAGACATTTCACTTGTTTATTATAAACAAGTGTTTTCTGTGTCAGTGTCGGCTGCAGAGATGAAGTTGCCGATGCCGACTCGCGATCTCGCCAGAGACAAATGCACAGTTCATACGGATTACATAAGCAAAAAGCAGTCTGTTTTCTTTCGTTTTGAATTGTTTTGTTTAAAAGTACACATTTCAAGCTTTCTATAGATATATTTCTCAGGTCTGTGAGGCAAGTAGCTTACGCTGAGTTTCGGTTAATTTATGAGATGAGCTCCAGTTCACGCGCCAGCGCCTCCGTGTCCTGATTATATTGCCTGCTATATTTACTTCTTACTTATTAAATCCAGGCAATTGGTTGATGAAACATTGATTAAAATTAAGATTAATACAAAACGAAATTCACTTTAAAGAAAGGCTTTAAATCAAAATCAGTCTCATGCTTTTCACTCTTCATATAATCAACATAGATGAAAACATTTTTTACTTTATTTAAACATAAAAATGAAACTAAATCGTTTTCTTTAATGACAAAGCTACAACAAAGGCCTATTAGCCTACAGTACAGAGAAATTTAATGTCGGAGCGGCATTTGAGCGAACGCCGTCTTACCGGTGAGCATGTGGGGGGAGAGGTATACGATTTTCGAACAATCATCGAATATTATTTTGCTTGATATGCCAATCCTAAATATTTGGTGTTTTAAATGCCTGTTTGAGTTCTGTGAAAGGTTTAAAGCAGTCTTTTAGTGCCGCTTTCAGAGCACTCACATCCGTAACGGAGAACTGTCACGTCCGTAACATTGTTTTTTCCTCATAAATGCGAACACGAAAAATAAAATAAAATTTATATTTTATGTTCTGTGGAGAGCCAACCCTTCTTCATCCGGTGGGTAGTATTACTTTTGATTTGCGCAGTGTAATTCATAGAATTACAAACAAATATTTTGCCACCTAAAAGTGGCTTTTTTGTGTCACGTCCGTAACGCATGTGTATTTCCCTCATATTAAATATAAAACGTATGTGTAGACTGATATTTTTCTAATGTCTGGACTCCTTTATTAAAATGCTACAATGTGAAGAAAATCCAGCAAAACGCGCGGGCGCGTTTGCCGACCTCAGAGGGTTAAGGGAGTATGGATATATAAACAGACGTTTCAATATATTGGTATTAAATGCATTTTCGGAGAATTTATATTTCAAGTTTTGACTGCAAATGTCACGTCCATAACGCTGGAATTGCCCAATAGTAATTTAAAGATGTGGTAGCATTGGATCTGGACGGGAAGGATAACTCTAGGAGTTGGAAGGGGTGTGTCGCGATTCTGCCTTCTCACACCGCGACACAGGTTCGTGGATCTGAGTTTTGCGATTTTGGTTTCATATCGCATATCGTTACAGCCCTAACAATCATAGATGACGCGATGATTTTTTTTATTTAAAAGAAAGAACGTAGCCTACGTTTGTATGTTGGCCTAAGCAATTTATATTCACATTACTTACTAAAATATAATTAATATTGTTTTATTGCATTTGTATTAGTTGTTTGAAGAGTAAAAAAAAATCGGTCGGTCTTAACGCAAGTTTACAACCGGCAAGTCGGTCGGACTAAAAGGAAACATTTTTTATAATAATTGGGTCGGTCCTAAATTGACAGGCTCGGTCAGGTTACGGCAAACAAGAATATTTTTAAGGATGGACCCAGGTTACACTCGTCTTCACTGCAGGTGTCCAGCTGTCTCTGCCGTTCCTGTGCACTACACTTCAGCTCAGCCTATGTGAATAATTACAACCGATTGTCTACATTTATCCTGATAGAAAAATGCAATGAACATTCAGAGAGGTGTGATGTAATTAGCCACCTGTGCAGTGTAACCAGGGATGCTGGTCAATGTCCTGTAAGCTGGGACGGTCGTCCGCTGCTGCTCTAAGACACCATCTTATCAAATGACGGCAACCTGTTACATACAACACAGTACTTGACTTCAATAACACAACATGAACTTCTTGCTCTGGCCACAATTTCTGTCTCCTCTTTGTGAACAACTGAATGTTTGCTATCTCTTACCTGCAGACAGATGACTAGGGAAGCGCAGTCTGCGGACCCTCTTTGCGCTTCTGAAAGGTACAGAACCGCACAGGAGGTTGTAGAGCGTCACACCCAGTGACCAAACAGTAGCAGGTCCAGCACGATATCTGTGGGAATGAAACCACTCAGGAGGGGTGTATGAAGGAGTGCCTGAGAGACCCAAGAAGAGGAAGAGATCAGCTGAAAAGTTTCCAGTCCAAAACAGAGAGATGTCTCATCTATTAGATGATCACAAATATAACCACGTATAAGAACATCCACCTGCAAACGATTTGTACTCTGAGTCCTTCAGCAGATCTCCACAGCCAAAGTCCAGCAGCTTGATCTCTTGTGAATCGGTGCAAATGAGCAGGTTTTGTGGCTTTACGTCCCGGTGGAAAACCTTGCGGCTCTTGCAGTGTTTGAGAGCATTGATGAGCTGCACCAGCACTTTCTTGGCCTGGCTCTCATTCAGACAGCCATCATTCTCCTCACAGAATCTTTGCAGATCTTGGCAAGGATCTGGGCGTTCCAGGATCATGACGTAGCGGCTGGGATGGTCAAACCAGTCCACGAGCTGCAGGACATTGGGGCAGGCAGGAGCTGAATTGACCCGGGTCATCAATGCCACTTCCAGCGGCAGCAGACCCTGACCGTCCTGCAGTGGCAAAAGAGGACATGATATTCTTGAATTATCATTGGAGGGCTAAATGCAGATGCAAACCAATAAGACATCAAATAGCCACAACAGATTCAAAACTGAACTTACAATTTCTATCTCCTCGTGCTCCTCGTCTTTAGAGACATACTTGATAGCAACCTGCATACAGATAAACCACAGTAAATGACACCTGGTAATTCTGACAATAACCACATAGCTCTGTATAGATTACGAGCTATGCCACAGCATCATGAATAAGGGCTGTTGAATAAACGTCTTACTGGCAATCCATCAGAGCTGCGGATCCCGGCATACACAGAGCCAAATCCTCCTTTACCCAGCAATGGGCCCTTTATATACTCTTCTGCAACATAACAAGAAATATCTTCAAGTGAAAACATGTAACTAAAATTCTTAAAGAATGTTACTTAAGATCAATCAGTGGATGAAGATTTTCAGTGGAAATAATAATTCAGCAATGTTTTAAGAATAAGCCTGACCTTCACACGAGCGTTTGGCGGGTCTCTCGAATGAAGTGGTGGGATCTTCATTCCTCTTCCTTTGAGTCGACTCAGAATGCAGAGGAGCGATCTTACCAGACACCTTTTGACTACATGACTGGGTTGGCTTTGATTGTGGCTCCTGAACAGCCATCTGGGTGAAACCAGCACTGGATCTGAAGCGGCCTGAGGCTGAAAGAGCAGCAGCAGGTAAGAATCTATTTCACACAGTTTTACATTGTTCTTGTTATTTTTAACATCATTACTATAACACGGGTCTCTCTCTATGACCCAAAATGGCACATATTTCCCTTTTTTATACACTTTTATTTTATTTGATTGCAGAACACCATAACATAACATACCAATAATAAACATCTGAAAAATAAAACACTTTCACCAATGTAAGCCATAGGCTATATTGAAAAAAATAAAAAAATAAAAATAAAAGAAACCCTGCCAACCTTTGAAATAAAACAAATAAATGAAATAAAACTCAACTCAGAAATAATCACACACACAGACCAGCCACTGAAAACTGAGACCCACACAGAATTTGATCACTGGATTTACAGAAATCATTTCACTTTTAAGAAGTGTTTTCTCAACAGTGCAACATTTCATATCTAATCACCTCCGATGAACACATTTATTTGAATTATCACTCACTCAGTGTGTCATTTAACATGTATTACTGTCTTTGGAAGGCTTTTGTCTTTCAAACACATTAAAATTCATATTAACATGCAATGCAGGGATTCCCCAACTGTTTTGTCAGCTGAACCTCTTTGACCTAATATTTGAAGTTCCCCCTGAGGTGAAGTTAATAGGTTAGGTCAATAATAAAATAAAGTCAATAATAATAACAGTAATAAAAAATAAATTAAATCTTTAAGTAAAAACTGGTACTGGTACATTTTCAATAGCAAATCATGTAATTCAGCAATGTTTTAAGAATAAGCCTGACCTTCACAAGAGCGTTTGGCGGGTCTCTCGAATGAAGTGGTGGGATCTTCATCCTCAGAGCTCGGCCGCTTCCTCTTCCTTTGAGTCGACTCAGAATGCAGAGGAGCGATCTTGCCAGACACCTTTTGACTCCATGGCTGGGTTGGTTTCGACAGTGGTTTCTGAATGCGTTCACAAAAGTCTAACCTCTCAAACTCCTGAACAGCCATCTGGGTGAAACCAGCACTGGATCTGAAGCGGCGTGAGGCTGAAAGAGCAGCAGCAGTTAAGATTTTACATTTGTTCTTGTTAACATCATTACTATAACATAGGGCTCAAATGATTTCAGTTATTTCAAAGGTCGTTACAGCCTACAACAGCAAATGAACCAAAACCCAGAAAGACATGTGACCAAGAAAACAAATATGACAAAAAATAGGATAAAAATAACAAACAATTTGCATGTTTTTCCAATGAGATAATATTTTATTATATATGGAAAGCTTTCTTTCTCCCGCAATTTCTCGCACAAAGATGGCAATGTACACATGCATTGAAACTTGCAACTGTAAAGCTAAGTTACTTACATGACAATGACATTTCTCAGTGGCCACTGTTCTTGAAGCAGTTAAACGTACAGCTTCACTATTAGCAGAGAAGCAGCTGTCAAACACGGTTGAGAGTCACACAGACGTGCAGTTTTTTCATATCAGAGGAGTAGGCCTACAATATGTGCTTATTTAGCAGGGGCAATTTGAGATTAAATTGGTAAACTTGCACACATTTGTTTGTTAGTTTAATCAATCTAACAACATCATACTATATCAATATCAATAATAAACAATGCAAAATTAAAACACTTACCTTGTCTTTCACCAGTGTGAGCTATCTAAAATATTCTTTAAAAACAAAGTCTACCTAATACTCAAGAAGAAAGCAAAAGTAAAAGAAACGCTTCCAACCAAAATAAAAACAAATAAATTAAGAATAAAACTCTCCTCAGAAACTCTAAACTCCTTCAAAAAGTCCACACAAAGAAATATCCTCCAAACTATCCTCATAAAATGCTCCAAACTCATTAAAAACCACTTTCTCCACACATTAAAGTCATAAAATACAAATGTCTCGTCGTCAACCCAACAAACGGTTTCTGTTTGAATTTACGTCATAATGCGTTCTAATAATTCGTAATTCGCAACAGCAGCTGAAAATCGATTCGTGCGCTACGATGACGTCTCCAGGTCTGGGTTGTATGGAATCGTAGGATTTGTTCATTGCATGTAACAACACAGTCAAGGCGAATTCGTACTAAATCACACGAATTAATTAAGTGGTTAAATGCTATATCATTCGATTTGTTCGTCGCATTCAATGAGCGTGACCACGTTACACGTGCCACAACTCGGTGAGTAGGCCTATGTCAGACGAGTCATATGTTCGATATAACGTCCATTAAATGTTCCGCATTAATCGGATCGACTCCTTAATGTTCGCTGGATGTATTGGTCATCTCTACTATTATTTTTTGTTCCTAATGCTTTTTAACCCAACACATATTGCTAGCGTCAGCTTTTAGATCTTTTTTAGATCGGCCATATGATGGACACTTTATTATCCCATAAGGCCACGGGTGAGGATTTATGAATGGCAGTGATGCTACTGACGCTGGTATCTCACATGATAATAACACCATGGCGAATAAAGTACATCCAGATTACATTCATACTATATAGAACATACTTTTTTAGCGGTCGTTAAGTAATTACTTATTAAGAATAAAGTACTTACTCAGCCCACGTGTTTAGTGCCAGCATCAGTAAGCCATTGAATGTCTGCCATTGGGTTGATTGTTACCCATTGGGGTCGTATGGATTACTGTCACAATCGCTGTGTGGGTTTTCGGGCTGCATCTATTCAATGGCATTATATGAACTCACAGAAATTGATTATTAAATCTTCGTTGGTGTTTATCTGAAGAATGAAAGTCATATATGTCAGGTATAGCATGAGGTTGAGTGAATGATGCATTTTAATTTCTGAGTGAACTATCCCTTTTTTAAACGCTGAAGACCCAGGGGGATTTCTGTCCTTTTTCTCCAAGACAGTGCTCTTTTGTTGCACATTCGTCTCTCATGCTGCCCCAACTTTGGCTGAGATCCTCACAGATGTTCAGCAGACACTAATCATCATCACACACCTTTACATTACTGACCAGTGACCACTGTGAGAAACAGACTTAGAAATAAAGTGCTTTTTATTATCAAAAAGACGGTTATGATATAAAAGAAAATGGGTAATTTAATTGTAAAAAAAGAATACTAAATTACAAAATGTTTACACCTTAACATGAAATACAAAGACAGCTATATTTCAAAAGATCATAAAATAATTTCCACTTGTATATCTGGGGTATTTAAAGAATAAGACTTGGTGTTATAAATATTTTACAAAGCATTTTTTTTTTTTTTCACTTTAGAAATAATGTGAGCATCATGTACTTGAATAGAAGATTACATGTTGTGTGTAGTTTTACAATGTTATGCTCTCAGTGCTTGAAAACAGCACCACTTTACACTCATAATGGATAGTGGTATATATATTTCGGCAGGTCTAAACATTATTCATGTATGTATTCAAACATGCAGACATGAAAATATGACATCAATCGATACACAATATTTTAAAAGCAGACAAAGATAAATATGTAAACCGTTCTAAACACACAAAAAAACAAAGATTACTTTTCCTTTGGGTCCCCACCATCTCTACAAACGCATTACACATCGAATGCCTGTACACAGCTCGTTTATATTGAATAATAAGGTCACTAGAGTTATAGGAGACCGGGGCTAGTTGTCACAGGAGTTCAGGTTTGAGTCAGACATCTAGTTGCATAAACATTTGTTCACCTTTGCTTGTTTTAAACTCCTTGTTCAAAACTGTCAAATTAGAATGTTTTTTTTGTGAATTCTGTCTCTAATCTAAACATTTTGGTAATATTAAAAGTTGACCTGTTAAACTGTTTTTAGGACACAATTATTTGTTGGCCAAAATAGTGGTTTTAAATTTGTGTTGTTTCATTAATTTGTACTTCACAATTGTTTAACTGTTTAAAAATGCTATAATATGCTATTTAAATGGCAGGTTCTCATTGTGACAACTTACGCCAAGTAGTGTGATAATATGCAATAATGTTTTTTGAAGCAAGACAGAAAACAGAGTATTTGAAATTTGAATTTCAGAAATAAATCTATTCTGAGGAATATTCACTGGTGCAAAAAGTGACAACTAGCCCCAATCGGCCCTATATAGTACATAAATTAATTACTTTCCAAGAGAGCTCTTTTCCATAAAGAGCTTAAACTGACTTTTTTTGAGCTTTTGCTAGGAGTTTCGGATGAATATCATGGCACCATGAACCTTGGAGATTATTGTGCCTCCACAATCAGAATATGTGCTTCATTGAGAACATTACAGACCAAAATCAGATTTATTTATGCACAGATTTCCTCGATTTCATCCTCGTCGTCTTCACCCTTTTCATCTTTAACGATTCCCTCATCGATGCTCTCCAGACGGACCCTCTGGCCATCTGGGTCGAGCGGGCCCCTCTCTGCGGGCTGAACTGATGAAATGTTGTCAGTCAGAGACTCCGTACCGAACAGCAGAAATTTGGCATCGCACTCTATGGCTTTTGCCATACTGGATGCAAAGATGTCAATCACCTGGTGTACCTCCGCCTTCACCAGGTGCTGAGACTCATCCTTACCTACTGGAAAGCAAAGGAAATACAGAATGAGAAATAAGTAATGCATTTTCCTGTTATTACTGTAAAGCTGCTTTGAAACAATCTGTACTGTATAAAGCGCTATAATAAAGGTGACTTGACTTGACTACATTATCAATTACAACTGCAAGAGACGTTCCTGTGTGTAAACAGATGTTTGGCCCTTTTATTTGGTAGCAGCAATGAGAAACATGACAGGAAAAGGTTTAGGGTTGATGGTGTTGATGTAAAATTGGATACAACTTTACACAGGAAAGGTTAGTAAGCGATTTTGTTCTCACAAAAATCATGTTAACACACGTTTGTCTACGTCTTGTGGCTGTACTATTGAAACAGTAAATATTTTAACGTTTACAGATTGGCCTCCGTTTTACTGTAATCCAGATATGTAATTGGATTACTTTTCTCAAGCAACAAGTAAAGTAATGCATTACTTTTAAATTTACAACAAAAAGCATAGTAGAGCTCTTATGAGGGGCTAAGACATTTGGATCATAATAAAAAATGATGCAGAAGGTAAATTATCAGAAAGTATCCCACTTTACCAGTATTCACACTATGTTAATACAAATGTACTCTATGTATTTAAAATCATTTTGCAATGTCTTGGATGCTGACAATCGATGATCCAATTCAAGCACACCAATAAGCAAAATAATAAGCAAGAGTTAACAATGCATCAGTTTCCACAAAAAGTGACTATATGCAATTAGTTACTTTTTAGGAAGTAAGGCAGTATTGCAACGCTTTACTTTTAAAAGTAACTTTCTCCAACACTGATCAACATTATGCTACAAATGCTGTCGATTGAGCTTAGCTTGTATCAACCCTGGAAAAAAACACACATTTGCAACCCATTTTACATTAGTAAAGTTAAGTTGGCTTGCAGGTGCAGCGAAGCTTTGTGAAATTCTGTCCTTTTAATCACTTACTAACGAGAGGTAGTTAACTATACCTTTAGCCTGCTGTTCCACTTGGTCCTCAAACATTACTGAACTCCTGTGCTTGTTGAATAAAGCACTGTAGTGTGAGCTTTCTGCTTCCTCAGAACAGTTATCCAGCAACATGATATCTGTACCTGCAGAGTAACAGTTACAAAACCAAACACTTTAGGTAACAATACATGAGTTTATTCATTTTATTTAGATTAATACTTTCATTCAGCAAGGATGCATTAAATTGATCAAAAGTGACTGAAAAGACATTTATAATATTAAACAAATTATATGTACCATCATGGTATTTCCCATTTTTTATACTGTATATTTATTTAAATAAATGCAGTCTTGGTGACCATAAGAGACTTGTTTTGAACGGGTGTGCAAGTATAAAATTAGATCTACACACACCTGAGTCCTGGGAAAAACTGAAGCCAGTGTCTCCTGTGCTACTACCAGCACCTAAAAGCTGGCCTCCACCAGCCAACATGGCCGTCAGGTGTGGAGACATACCGAGATCTGCAACAGAAAGATGAAGATTAAAGGCAGGACACAGTATAATGTAAAGTATAATGTGTAACCGTTTAGTAAATGGCGACAGATTTTTTTTTTTTTTTTCGGAGTGAACAATTCCTTTAGGGCAGTGGGTCTCAACCAGGAGGCCGGGGCAAAGTAGGGGGCCTCAGGATGACTTAAAAGTATTTAAATTAGATCTGTCAGAGGATGAATGGGAAATAATCTGGGAATATCAATGGAAATGTAGCAGCTCACAGAGTTGGAAGGAGTTTGGCTGGAAGAGCCTGATAAGATATTTTATTACACCTTATCAAAAATCACACTATAGAGGTAACTCCCCAGCCTGTTGGTGAAATTGTGGAAATATGAATGCAAATCATTATCATGTTTTTTGGGGCTGTCAGGTTATTAAAACTTATTGGAAGGAAATACATAAAGCAATACAAGAAATTTTTGGGAGCCACCTTTTTTTTGGACTCATGCCAGATGGATGGACAAAGAGAGACAAACATTTGTTTAGTATTTTGTTAGTTGCAGGCAAAAAGGCACTCACAAAAAAATGGCTTTCACAGGAGAGTCCAACATTGACCATGTGGATGGACATCACGATGGATATATGTAGGATGGAGAAATTAACTGCAGACTTGAACTACAAGAAGGACTTGTTTGTTTTACATTGGAAGAAATGGATAGACTATATAACATCACACAGGCCGGACTTTGATTTGCTTAATCTGAGATGATAATATCCTGTATATGTAGGAGTAACCATACTTCACTCCCTAAGTGTTCATGTTTTTGTTTTTATTTAGTTTTTTATTATGTTCTTTACTTCTGAAAAACGGACATTCATGTTGACACTTTGTGATTAATATTTAAGACGGATGTACATGCGACAATTGTTACAGAATGTCAATAAAAACTAAATAAAAATAAAAATAAAAAAGTATTTAAATTAAAAAATTATTAATATTTAAAAAACAATTTTTTTAATCTGATCTAAATTAAAATGCAAGAAAACACATAACTGAAATAATTTTCCAGAAATTTAGATTTTTTTTTTTAAAGCAGTGGAGATGGGTAGATAGATGGATAGATAGATAGATAAATAGAGAGAGAGAGAGAGAGAGACAATCTATATGGTCAGATATGACCATTATTAATACTAGTCTGAGAAAGTACCACTAATCAACCTATCGCATATTAAAAATAGCTAAATAATGATTTGATTAGCAACGTCATAGCCCTACATAACCACACATGATCATGACTTTATATAACATTCACCTGTGATTCGGTTGGAGATGCTAAAGAGGCGGGACTTCCTGTGGCGACTAATGAATGATTCCCGGTAGTGGCGGTCACCACAGCACATGCCAAGCAGCTCTTTCCTTACAGTTTTATTCCACAGCCCGTAAATGAGAGGATGACAGGCAGCACTGACAAACGACAGCCAAGTCACCATCGTCTCCAGTCCAGGAGACACACTTCCTCGCCCCCATACCGCCTCGGTGCAGATCACCACCACATACGGTCCCCATGTCATCAAGAAGGTGCCGACCACCACCAAAATGGTGACCAGTGCTTTACACTGGCTCCCAGCGTAGATCAAACCTCTACGACTCCCGATGGAAGAAACCGAGGCGGTGGAGTTTTTCCGTCCGTTCCTGTTGGAGGACGCGGGTACTTGAACAACCACAACCGTCCCGCAGTGCACCTTGCGAGCTTTGTGCCGGGCCACACGAAAGATGAAGCCGTAGCACACCAGCATGGCAAACAGTGGAATCAGGCAGCACCACGCAACCCAGAATGCAGTGTAGCTGACTTCACGATACCAGGCCACAGTGCATGTCTTCTTGAAATGATCGAACTCAAATGTGGACCAGCCGAACAGAGGAGGCAGGCAGCCCACCAGAGAATGAAGCCACAGGTAGACAATGGCCACTGCGGCACGATTCCCTGTGATCTTGATAGGGTAGACCATCGGAAACAGCACAGCATAGTACCTGACACAACACAAAAAGTGGTTAGTCAAGTTTTAGATGTCGATATGTTCTAATTCTGACCTTAAAGGAACAGTTCATTATGTCAATAACAATCACACAGTTTTGGCTTTTGCATGTGTGGTCGAGTTTATGTCAAACCTGATGTAATACAAAGCTCAACCCCATGCAATTGTTGCAACAACCAGAACGTGACACTGTTACAATATAAAAAAAGCATTAGATGCTTTTCATTTTGATTAAAAATCATGTTTTAGCATGTTTTCTAATGTTTTGTCTGTATCCACACATAGCAAGCAAGAGTAAAAATCAAGACAGCAGGGGTTAACAAACCAGACAACAATGCAACCATTCATTTGTACTTCATCTACAGGATACAGATTTTAACATCTAGACTCTTGATTCTAAAAAGATTTCATGAAAAAAAATGAGAGTTGTTGGATAGTGTTTGAAAGATGAGTTTGCAATGCATGATAAAAAACTTAATAATATTCCTTACCTGTCAATGGCAATGGCTCCCAACGTGAGCATGCTGGCAGAGCTGATGAGCAGATATAACAGTGCCGTGAAGTTGCACCAAACAACTCCGAAGAGCCATTCTCCCTTAAGAGAGCTGGCAATGACAAATGGCAGCACCAGTACCGACAACAGGAGGTTAGAAAGCGTCAGGCTGAAGACAAACTTGTTGCTTGGCGTTAAGAGGTAGGGCTTCCGATAAAGGGTCAACACAACAAGCAAATTGCCCAGACAGACAAACAAGGCAATGGCTAATATGACAACAGACTCCACGATCCAGGCCCAGCTGTCTCCCACGTCTGTGCCGTTCCCCGGTAAGGTTTCATTGCTGCTGGTGTTCATGATAAGCACGCTACGTCATCCAAATGCAGACCAAGGATACGTTTGCAGAGATCCATAGATCCATCGCTTGATCATCTCACCAAGATGTCTTAGAAAGTTCAAAAAATGTACAGTTGATTATGATTGTTAAAGGAAGTGTTCATCCAAAAATGAAAGTGAACTTTCTCATCATTTTGTGTGGAGGAACACACAAAGAGTTGCAGAATGTCCAAGTTGTTCCCGTCTACACAATGAAAGTAAAAGGGGACTGGAGCTCTCAATCGAATTTTTTTAAATACAAAACTACCATAAATTGTGATCTAATGCACTATATCCCAAGTAAGGCTGCAACAAATAATGGATAAAATCGATAATAAACAACAATGAAAATAGGTGACAGTGAATTTGATTTCTTATTAATTGTGCCTGTGTGCTGTGCATGGAAAACATCTGCCAGTCACGTCACTTTACAGTAGTGAACAATGCATTTCTATGGGCAAAACATATTTCCATTTTGCATAAAGGATCGTCCTGAGTCCTGACAGCAAGAGAGCCTTTGTTAAACTTCACATACTTCACTGAAGGAGCAATAGAAAGGGAACACAATAATTATCAGTAAAATATATAGGCCGTAAAATATAAGTTAGAAGCTAAATGTTTGTTTAAAATGTATGTGTATTTTTATGAGAGAGCTATTGTAATTGGGTTTAAATGTAAAATAATTAATAATTCAAATGAGTGAATGTTGTCTGTGCTTTTGTCTTTCTTTATTGCTCTGGGCAAGTTTTAGAATGCTCATAATATGTAGCATAGTGTTTACTTTATTTGTTTTCATAGCCTTCAATTTGTCAGTCCCCATTCCTTTTTGTTGTATGGACAAGAGCAGCTTGGACATTCTGCTAAATATTGCAGAAAAAAAAAAATAATCCAGGTTTGAAACAACATGAGGGTGAATATATTCATTGTTGGGTGAACTATTCTTTAATTTTACATACATAATTGCTAAATCAAGTGCAAATGTAAGTGCTAAGGTACAAAATAACAACTTACAACACTCTATTATTACAGCTGAACATGGACCATGACAAAAGGTGATAAAGCGTTTACCAGCATAAAACCTCTTGTTATTACACTATACATATCAACGTTGTTCCATGCAATAAATCGCACCATTAAATCAAAGTGAATTTGACTTTTAAATCATATGCATGCATATAGCCTAACTGTTTAGAAGTTAAGTTAATGTGACCTATAACGTTATAACTGATATATTAAACTCCAAACTGTAAACCAACAACAAAAAACTTTAGTATAGTTTTGTTTTGTAGGCTATTGAGAATGAACAAATAATTTGTCAGATTTAACCAATACAGCATAGAGAAACAAATATCTAACAATTCTAATTGAACAAAGACCACTATTTAAACGCAACTTCCAACTTGAGTACGAAAAAGTTTACTTCGGAGAGATGTTAGTTTATTGACGAGTACTGGCCAACTCACCTCGCTGCTTTAGATGGTATTAAATCTCGCTTTAAAGTAGATGCGTGACTTTATTTACAGTTCGCCGCTGATGAGATTCCCAGAAACTATAGCACCGCAATGGCGGCGAGTGTCTCCCCGTCTCTCTCAGGCTGTGTGTGGGTCTGTGTGTGGTCTGTCTTACGCTGGTCTCACTGTCTACACAAGTAAAAAAGCTAAGCTGCAACTCAGACACTTTAAAATCTAATATATCACCGGCACTTACGGTGAAATATCATTAGTTATGTGATATACATAAAGTTGTACTGTTTGACTAAATGTGTTCATATAACACACGTCTCCGTAACAAGACAGTGGGGCGGGTTTAGATAATGCAGACATAAAAACAGTAGTGAGCGATACATTTTTTATTTGCAATACTTTATTATTTCAGTTCTTCTGGAATTCACTTTTGGACCACCAAAGACGATTAAAGATTCCCGCAGGTGACGTTACCAGGGTCACGTGACTACCAGTGGCCAATAAACGATTCGGTTCTGGTATCTGTAACCACGAGCACTTATGGCAATAATATCGAAATCGAAAGAGTTTCCACGTCGCCTATCGCAATGACAAGTTATCAAAGTGCACATAATAAAGGCAATAACAAACAACATATTTGTACAAAGGTCACTGGGTTCATAATGTATGTATGGGCTCATGTTAGAAAGGAATTCATCATTCAAAATGTTATCTCTTGTCCCTCATGAGCATGTGTAAAAACAAAAAGTGTTTGTTTTTGTAATGAATGTCCTCGTTATTAATAGTAGGTTGTTTATTCACAATATGCAATGGCCGACGAATAAACTTGATTTATTTGTAAATAACAAAATATCTTCATGACTTGCATTTTGATCAGTTTTCTAATTCTCAAAGGTCTATTTCTATTTGCATGATATAATAATCCACAAAACATTGATGGAAAACAAATACATAAAACAGGCTCTAAGTTTGAGATGCTTTGCTGTCAAGAATGGGCGTGTCGTGTAATATCGCGATATTTGAAATGCGGAAGTGATTGTCAGATGATTTAGGTCATGTGGTGTAGCACGATTAAACGCTCTTTAAACAGACTGTGTGTGTAGTGAAGTCAATTATAATTCATTCGAATCTCTAAGCGAATTCGTCTGTTTTGGAGACTTTTCCTCAAGCATGCAGAACGTCATAAACTCGGTGAAAGGAACTGCTTTGGGGGTGGCAGAGTTTTTAACGCCAGTTTTGAAGGTAAGACGAGAAGTGTTAGCATGATTTTCAGTCCGTCTCCAGCAGCTAGAGCATTAAATATGAGGCTTTATAAGTGTGAAGAAATCGAGCATGGACCTGTAAGCAGAAACTACTGATCCAATGCTATGATGATGTCAGTAGAGATCAATACTACTGGTACCAACAGGCATCAAAACATAAGAAAACATTCAACCTGTCAGATGGCCCAAAGTTCAGTAGACGCCACTGCTGGCTCAAAACACACTGCATTTTAGGAAAAATAACCAGGTAAAGGTTTGAAATGTCTGGAATGCAAAATGTGATGTAGTTTAGGCAATACGCATCACGTGTTTTCTTCGTGGAGTGATGCATATGATGCCACATCAGTATTATATAGACATTATATTGAATTATATCACATTACATTGCTTAGATATAATATATACATAGCGTGCATGAACTGATCAAATGTATAGCTTGAATGCAATGTAAGTCGTTTAGGATAAAAGCGTCTTCAAAATGTGTAAATGTATTGTTACAATTTAACTCCATGATTGACCACATACATATTTGCTGGAAACAGTGACAAACAAATTGTGAACCACAAGATAGCCAACTATATATCTTTACTTTGGATATTGGACAGTGACATTTGATATGGCAAGACTTTCACACCCAGGCCATCCTTATTTTTCAAGAGTGAAAGACTAGAGTAAAAAAAAAAAAAAAAAAATTTTTAAATGTTATTTATATCATGTGTTTCGCTTTTCCAGGAATCTAAATTTAAAGAAACTGGGGTTATAACTCCAGAGGAGGTGAGTGTGCATTTTGATTTTGTTATGGTGTAATATATGCAATTTATTAGGATGTACACACTGATTCAAGCTCAACAGTGTTTTGTGTTCTGTGCAGTTTGTTGCAGCAGGAGATCATCTGGTTCATCACTGCCCCACATGGAAATGGCAAGAACGAACACACATGTTTTTATATGCAAAAGATGTTTTTATATACATCTATAAATGTTCAGACGTCATGCCCACTGGGCCACTAACTCTTTGTTTGATCAGCGTCTGATGCATGTAACTGGAAACACTTTTGTGAAAGCAAAATGAATCTGATTGGTTGCTTTCTACAGGTTTTCCAGGAGCTTAGTGTTTGGCGATCTTTAATGGTCCGCCAGGATTCAAAGCAGTTTACTTTAAAACTTTAGATACAGCAGCAATGAATGCTTCAGAGCAGCAACTGAACACTACACTTGAAAAAAGTGTGTGAATTTCACTGCATAGAAACTTCAAGATATCAAGCATTTTGTTTGAACACGATGAATTCAAAGAGATGTGTACACGTCTTTACTGACGGAATACGTGAAAAACATACTGTTTTCCGAGCTTGGCCAACTTTTTCGGTTCTCAAGTGATCCTGTTGTATTAGTTGTGTTTCCACTCGCATCTATAATTGAAAATCAGTCATTTACTTCGAAGTTCGAAGGGAATATCTGCATTTTATGCAGGTAGACATGAAAATATCGATAGTGTTTTATAGCACACCAGTCAGTTATTGTAGTGACATGTTTACGTCTCTAAACATGACGTTGGACAAAACAAAGCTGTGATTGGTCACTTTACCTGTCAGTCAGAAGTCCTTAAACATTAAGTGGGCGCTCCTCTGCCAATTGCTGTGGCTAAAGAGCCCAGACTTATGTCATTAGGCAAAGGTCTGGCTTTGCAAGACTATAAATACTATAACCTAACCCTTACAGAAAACTTGCTGCATCTTTGCATTTAAAAAAAGGGAGTTTTTGTCAGATTTAGCTTACTTCTGGTTACAAAATTGTCCACAAAGTATGGCTAAGTAAGTTATTCAGTGATCAAAAGTGTTTTTGCATTTTGGCTTTTGGCACAATTCATTTCTGGCATTTAAGCTCAAGCCTTTAGGTGAAAAGGTCTTTGGGGAACATGAGAAACATAAATTCAGTCAAGACTGTTTAAACTTTGGAATGGTAGTATATTTTAGTGATTTGCTTTAGGCCAGTGGTTCTCAAACTGGGACAGCCACAAATTATTTAAAATAAGACACAAACTTAGAATTGTCTAAAACACATTTAAAATCAAGATGTAAACTGACATAATTCTTTTATATTTGTTCCCTCAACAATTGTCACTTTTATTTGAGCACCAGAATTCCCATGGTGTGGAAACACGAGGGAATTTTAAAAGTTTGAATTTAGAACTGGAAAAGTCATGAAACATAATAATGAATGTGTCTATATAATATATATATATATTTATTCTAGTTATGTGAAGATTTAAAATATTTCCCAAATATCAGATAGAAATAGTTGAAAACCACAACAATTCTTTGACCTTCAAATGAGATATATTCTGTATATTTGTGGCTTTTTACATTGTTGAGAATCTATATTCTTTACTTTTTAGGGCATCTGGAGAAGAAGCAAAGGTGAAGCCCTATCTGCCCAAAGACAAGCAGTTTCTATTAACCCGAAATGGTAAAAGAAGAAAACATTATTTATTCACTTTCTGAAATGTACATTCCCACTGTATTGTGTTGTGTAAAGCTGATGAATGTTTTGCAAATGTCACAATATGGCTGTTTTGGGGCTCAGTTCCATGTTACAAGCGCTGTAAACAGATGGAATACTCTGATGAGCTGGAGGCCATTATAGAAGAGGATGATGGAGACGGGGGATGGGTGGATACCTATCATAACGCTGGTATGGAACAGAAACTAGACAAACAGTAACATATCTTTTTCATGCTTTCGTTTCTGACAGACATTCTTGTGGACTTTTTTTTGTATTATTAGGTGTTACAGGGGTGATGGATGCAGTTCGGGACATTTCATTGGATAATAAGGTAAATCAGCAGCACTATGTTGACTACTTTAAAGGGTTAGCTCACCCAAAAATGAAAATTCCGTAAGACTTTCGTTCATCAGAAATCTGAGAGCTTTCTGTCCCTCCATTGACCGCTACGCAACTGACAAGTGAATAAAATCCTAAATTCAATCTGTTCATCATATAAAGTGATCATTTCCTTTTCAGAAAATTTGGATTAGTTTTATAATCTCTTTAGGAACTTTTCGAAGAGTCAAAGTTGGTAGTTGTATAGCTGTCAATGGAGGGACAGAAAACGCTCAGATTTCATCAAAAAGAACTTTATTTGTGTTACGAAGATGAACGAAAGTCTTACGGGTTTGGAACGACATAAGGGTGAGTAATGATGACAGAATTTTTATTTTTGGCTGAACTATCCCTCTGAGAATGGAAGAAATTGCATAGAAGTAATGATTTTTTTATGTTTTGGTTTTAAGTTGTGAATAATATTTTTAATATAAGTTAATATTTGTTTTGTATGCACTTAAAGGACAATATGAATATGAACGTGCAGAAAGGTGCATGTGGAAATGGTGAAGATGATGATGATGAGGAGGAAGGAGAGCCAGCAGACATGGAAGGTAGCTCTGAATTTTGATTTATTTTTCATCACGTGCATTGTTAACCAGTACGTTTGACTTTATAACTGGTATTTGTATTTCAGAATATGAAGAAAGTGGACTTTTGGAGACAGATGATGTAAGAAATTGTGCTCAACGCAAGCTTTTCAACATCAGAATTTCCTTTTGCAGAATTATTCATTAATATTCTTTGTTCAGGCCACTCTTGACACAAGTAAAATGGCTGATTTAAGTAAATCCAAAGCAGAGGCTGGTGGGGAAGATGCCATTCTACAGACAAGAACTTACGATCTTTACATCACATATGACAAATATTACCAGACACCAAGACTATGGCTTTTTGGATATGATGAGGTAACTTTGCTCTATGATGCTTTGACATGATGGCAACATGTGACGTGATGTAAGCCTGTGGCTCTATCTTTCCTTAATTCTTCCATCTTTTTCTTTTTTCTCCCATGACTTTAGTAAAACTCAGTTTGTTTACTCCATACATGTTTTGCTCCTTCTTAGGACAGACAGCCTCTATCGGTGGATCAGATGTATGAAGACATCAGCCAGGATCACGTCAAAAAAACAGTCACCATTGAGAATCACCCTCACCTTCCCCCACCTGCCATGTGCTCCGTGCATCCGTGCAGGTCAATACAAACATTACATGAATAATGCCATTGTATATTTACAATGTATATTATGTAAATGTGAAATATACAATACACACAAATATTTATCTATCATCCTGTGCCGTCCTCTTACAGACCAGTATTAGGAAACTGGGAAAAAAAACACATTCTCAATAATTTATTAATTCATGCTCTCTCATTTACATTCAGTGTCATGCAACCTAATTATCTGCTCTCTTGCTTTTAACGATCAGACATGCAGAGGTGATGAAAAAGATTATCGAGACTGTGGCGGAAGGAGGAGGAGAACTCGGGGTCCATATGTATCCTTTCTTATAGCTTATGTGTGTAAGAACATGCACTACCGTTTAAAAGATTTTTAATGTGTTTGTCTCTTATGCTCACTAAGGCTATATACAGTAAAAACTGTAATATTGTGAAATTATTACAATTTAAAATAATTATGCCAGACTTCAGTGTCACACGACCCTTCAGAAATCATTATAATATGCTGATTTGTTGCTTAAAAAACATTTCTTCTTATTACTAATGTTGCTTACTATTTTTGTGAAAACCATGATTTTCTTTTTCCAGAAATTATTAAAAAGAGCAACATTTATTTAAAGGTACACTGTAACTTTTGTCTCTCTAGCGCTTAGAAAACAAAACTGCATGTATTTTGCTGAAGAATATTGTTTTGGTTGCACTTTGGCTCTGTGTGATTTCTAATTTTGGGAGAAAAAAAAAAGTTACATAGTGTACCTTTTAAAATGGAAGTAACATTAGAAATCTTTTTTTTCTTTTGATAAATTAAACACATTTGCTGAATAAAACTATCTCTTTTTGAAAAAATATTGACCCCCAAACTTTTGAATGGTAGTGTACACGTCCAGTTGAGAAAAATAAAATAAATCCCACTAATTCTATGATTTCCCACATTTTAGAATATGGGAATATAGTTATCAGAATTATGCAGTGGTCAAATATTATATATTATTGATGAAATATTATTGAAGACTCACTATTGGCATACCGTCAGCCATCTTCATGAGCTGCATCATGAGATGCTTTTTAAACCGTATTAAGTTACCATGTATGCTAGACACTTTTTTTTTTTGCACATCAAAAATCATGAAACATGTTTTTAGCCAAGTATGTCTAGTAGTGTGCTTGCAGATATTGGAATTAACAAATGTTTATGTTGGTTTATGAATCACTTTAAAAAAAACCCGCACATTTTCCCTTAACTTTTCATAACTTCAGGTATCTTCTGATTTTCCTGAAATTTGTGCAAGCTGTCATTCCTACAATAGAATATGATTACACGAGGCATTTCACCATGTAACTTATCGTTCACCATTATGCCCACAACTATGACAACATGTATTGTTACTGCGTTGAGGAAGCAGCAGTATGAAACTCAGAGACACTGTCCTGGAAAGGTGCTGGGAATGTTTTATGAAATGCCTGGGAGGGGATCTGCTGAGTCTGATGGTTAGCAACACACATTTAAATCCAGTTTTCCCTACTGTTCTTCAGCTTAATCTCTGTATTAGCCACTTGCTCTTAATGCTGTCCTAAAACTAAACATGTTTTATTTTATATTTACATTTCCTAAAAAAAACTGTGTGACATTTAACAAGCCATTCTCCTGTTTTAATGGCAAATAATAAATGGCTGTCAAAACATGTTGGTGTTATTTGTATGATCAGAATAATGTTGTGAGTGTTGGCTGAGCTTTGTCTGGTGTTGGACGTGTCTACTTACATGTCAGCTTGTCTGAACGCATTGTTCTTTGAATGCTGGAATCACTGTCTTGGATCCAGAGCATTGTTGTGGTAAAACATATTCACAATCCAACAGTCTGCATCTGTAGAATTGACAAACCAGTTATTGTATATGTGTATTTTATCATATATTGTTGACTTGGAATTCAAGATGAAGTGATGTGGGAACGAAATTGAATTTGAAAAGGCTTAATGGGGGTTTTCAGTCATGATGGTTCACAGATAAACACAGAAACAGTTACTAAGGAAGTCTTGTGGTCTTTAAGGTAATTGTATGCATTTGACATCTTATGCAACTGACAACCAACATGCTCTTAACTGGTTGGCCCTGTAGACATATTCTATGATATGTGAATTTGTTAATAAAACCCACTTTTTAAGCAGGAATACTTATTGTATTGACTACTCTGGGGCTAGAATAATTCCTATTGCTGTAACAACATTAAATTGCTAGTTTTAAAAATGGCGCCGGGGGGCAGCATTCCCTAAATTTATTTTTTACTCATGGTCTACTGTACTCGGGATTAAACATTATGCCTATGTTTTCTTAAACCTTTTAACTTGTCTTCTGTCTAACGTATACCTGCCTGACCAGTGTCAAATTATTATTAAGATTTGCTAGTTTGATTTCCAAAGATCCACTTTCTGAGCTGCTTGTCCAATGTACGGTCATACAGAACCTGATCTCACCAGGCATGTTTCTGGATCATTCCAATCAACCAATCAGATTTGAGGGACAAGTTTACCGTTTATTAGAATTACAACCAGAGTTAGGTGGTTCAACTTCTACATCAGTGTTTATCTATCATTTCCCTCTGATTTTAGGGATGATGTAGATCTATAATGGCAAAGTTCAATCAAGTAATGCACATAAATTAAAGCATTTGTTTATAATCTTCCTCATAATCACCAACCCCGAAAACATTTGACTTATACATTTCACAGAAAGAAACTAAACCTACTTCCACTTTCTTTGACAGAAAAATCAGAAGAGAGAAGTCAGAGAAGATTATACAAATATGTGGTGTTATTTTTTCTTTACACACACATATATCTCAAGAAAGATGCCGGACAGATCATGCAACAAAAATATTTTATTTACTTTTTCGTTTGAAATGACACGGAACTATTCCTCCCGGAACGTTGTAATCCTTGTTTGTTTTCATGGGGAACGTACGTCAGTCGAAACGGCCCCCTTGTTGTTGGTGAGTTGATACTGGTCAATTCTTCACCCATTAATGTAAAACGCTTTCTAAAATGTATTATATTACTGATTGTCTATATGAAAAAAATGTATTTACCCGCTGCCAGTTGTTTATACATATCAATGGAAGAGTGACACTTGTTACATTACGCAATAGAATCGAAATGATGCCGATTCAACCATCATACTTGGATTAAACACGTTAAAGCAGTCTCGATTTGCTTAAGGCTCATCATAAATTCTGACACAAGTGCCACAACTTACTAAGAAAAGCTGAATCAATATGATTTTTTTTTTATGGTAACTAGTGTATTTTAGGGGTTTATTTTAGACTGATAATATATGGTTAGCTACTGAGCATAAACATGTTAAAGTCGACATGAAACGAAAGTTGCAATTGCCTTTTCTTCACTATTGTGATATATTCGTGTTAAACGGATTCTTGAACAAGAAAAAAAAACATGTTGGGCGGGACTTGATTTTATCCATCAGGAATTGATTGGATATTTCTGGTTTGCTATTGGTCAATCTCACGTGAGTGACAAGTAGCCCCGCCCTCGAGCCAGTAAACACTTCATCAGAGAAGAGGAAAGATGTTACTGCAAGAGGGAGGGGAAGATATTTTAATTAAAGATTACGAGGGCACATGAATTAAAAAAAAGTATGTACATGAATAAATAATTTATAATAAACGCTGCAATATTCCATAAATAAACAAGAATTGTCCATTTTGATTTCATGGTGACTTTAAAACTATTATATTGTTTATATGGCATTTTAAATTTACATGTTCAATTTGCCTGAAATAGACTGTATAACGTGTGCTGTGGGAAAAATGGAAGCAGCCCTGTTTGCCCTCCCATGGGTGCCAGTGAACATCGCTGGCTCTGATCTCCTGGCTAAAGCCTGGTTCGGTGACACACAGTACCGGGTTCTGCTGAGTGACCTGAACACTGTGTGGGAAGAAGAAATGAACGCAGACGACATCCAGAGTCGAGCACAGGCAAGAATGTTCAACACTGCTGGTATCTAGTTGAAGTGCCTTTAATTCAGTACTTAAAAACATCAGACAATCACACTGTAGCATTATGTCAAAATTTAGAATTGTTATGATGATGCAAAACCCATAAGACTCACTGAAATGTCTTTCAAGTTAAGTCATCTTTATTTACATTGCACTTCATACAATACAGTGCAGCTTTACAGTGTTAAAAAGGTAAATATGGATCAATGATGCAAAACAGACTTCAATTCTACTGTAACTAGAAAGACAAGTGTCATTGTTCAGTTGAAATCAGTTCAGTGTTGATTCAGTTCTGTTCAATAACTGTCTAAAGTTCATCAGTTACACTACTACAAACTATAAGTTTGGAATAGTTATGATATTTTTATTGTTTAAAAAAAAATCTGCATTTATTTGACTTTTTGTGTGTAATATTGTAAAATATTGCTCTTTAAAATAACTGTTTTCCATTAAATATATATTTATTTAAATTATGTAGTTTATTTCTGTGATGTAAAGCTGAATATTCAGCATCATCACATCAGTCTTCAGTGTCACATGATCCTTCAGAAATCATTCTAATATGCTGATATGCTGCTTAATTAGTACCAGTTATTATTAGTACTCAATTATTAATAATATGTCTTATTATTATCAGTCTTGAAAACAGTTTTTGCAGCTTAATAATTTTGTGGAAACTGATACAATTTCTTCAGGATTCTTTGATGAATAGAAAATAAAAAAAAATAGCATTTATTTGAAACTGTAATGTAATATGTCCTCGCTGAATAAAAGTTTATATATTTCTAAATCTTACTTATGGTAGTGTATTACGGTTTCCACATAAAAAATAGGAAGAAGACTAGAAGAATGATGCTGAAATTTCAGCTTTGCCATCACAGGAATAAATTACATTTTTAAAAGATAATAAAATAGAAAACAGTTATTTTAAATTGTTATAATATTTCATAATCTTATTGTAATATTAAATGTTATGTACTTTTGATCAAATTAATGAAGCCTTTGTGAGCAGAAGAGACTTCTTACAAAAACATTATTATTCCAAACTTTTGGCTGGTAGTGTATAATGATGGAATATATATATATATATATATATATATATCATTGCATTCTTAGCCTGCCAATATTTCATACTAATTTATTCTCATTTTTTTCTTTTTCTCTGTATGATAGGATCTGAATAAGCGTCTAAGGGCTCCAACACAGGCTTTTTTCTCTCACCTGTGTTCTGTGGCACGGCCTTCGTTCTCCAGCCAAGAGGATGATCCGATCTCTGCTGCACACGTTGCTCTTGAAAGGCATGGTGAAAATCTAACAGTCAAACTCAAAAGTGAGCTGGCTGGGCTGCCGTTCTACTGGGAGTTCCGCTGCACCACAACACCTGTGGCCGTGGTACGAACCTTCCTTATCTATTATTATACCATGGTCTGTCTGAATACTTGATTCTGATTGGCTGGAGGGTGTGCATTAAAACCGTTTAATGCACATGTAGTTCCAGTCAGGTCAATCACTGTTCTACGTTGCTTTCATTGAAGCACATACACACTCATCTCTCTCTCTCTCTCTCTCTCTCTCTCTCTCTCTCTCTCGATAATTAATTCAAACAAATGCTATAATTAATTTACTCAAATAAATGTAATCTTACCGTAGTACAGTATATCTGTGTCCGTCCATCGTATATCTGTAACCGTCATTTTTATCCTTCCGGTCAAATATTGTGCTGCAGACATCAATAAAAGCTTGAACTTGTCAATGCTGGTAATTACCATGGTATAAACTGTATAATCCACAGCCAGCTGTGCATTAAATGATCTAAGGTGTGCAATTATTTTCCAGTAAACGCACAGCTATGAAGTAGTTCCAGGTCTTTAGACTGCATTACAGTTCAATTTAACATTTAAATACATTTTTCTAAATGGTACATTTTATTGAACTTTTATTTTTTTGGAGAAAATAAAAGTTTGTATCAATTTGATCAAACAATATAATGAGAATATGGAGCTCATACGCAAGAAAAAACCCACAATTTTTATTCAGAGCCCCAAACTGAGCAAAATATGCAATTTGGTGCAGTTGCTGATATTTATATGACCAAAAAGTAAGATGAATTTCTGATGTAAATCAATGAGATCTTTATTACAGTATAGCAGACTTCTTGCATAAAATACATTTAAATATCAGTTGTCACTCCCAATAATGTGTCTTATTAAGATTATATGTAAATGCTTTGTTTTATGAGTAAAGCATGAGTAATGTAGTTTTTTATTGTTGGGTTCAAAACATATAAAGTAATGCAATACAATAGCCCCTTTCACACAGAGATTCCGGAAAATACACGGATAAAGTGACCCGGGATTTGACCCGGGTTCATTTGATTTTGGTTCATTCACACTGCCAGTGATTTGCCGGAATCAGAGAGCGCGTTCACACACAACCCGTGTATGTCCCGGAAAGACACGTGACATCGATGTGACTTGTAATGTCTCAGCAGCGTCTTCAGTTTGCTTATGAGCTGCGATTTCTCTCTCGAGAAACCACGCTTGTGCATTTATTTCTCTGATTCGATCATAAAATTGCGCATTTCGTACCGTTCACAGCTGGCGAACGATCCCGGCTTCAGCGTCATCACTACGACACGGCATTATTACGGCTTTTGTTCACACAGCGCGCGTCCCGGGACTGAACACGGCAATGTTACTAGGTCCCCAACCCGGCATCGATCCCGGCTTTAAACCCGGGTCGTGTTTGCGTTCACACAGAAGGCGTTCCGGCAATTTGCCGGCAATTTCCCGGGTTCAATGCGCTGTGTGAAAGGGGCTAATGATGACTGAGAGATGACCAAATAAATGTTCCTTACATTATTCTTACATTTACTTTATAAAAATCAGTGAAGACAGCAAAAGACGCATGAACCACAACCTGTAGGTGGACAATTTTAGAATTACACTAAAAGGCCTTTTACTTGCTAAAAAGTATAATTTATCAATCAGATGGCTATCAGTAAATTGTGTACAAAAGGCAAAGTTTTGATCATTTAGAGGCCATAGAAATGAATTTATCAAATAGATACAGTAGGTGTCCAAATAGTTTGTCTGTGTTATCTTGCTTGTGTATCAGGTGTGCAGGCAGCTGGTGCGCCCCCTGCTGGCAGTGAGTAGAGTCCTGCAGCGGCAAGTGGAGGATCTGGCAGTTCTTCTGGCTCGGAAGGATGCTGAGATCCAGGACTATCAGGAGAACGGAGCGGTCCTGAGTAGAGGTAACCATCGCATTTGCGGTTGTGATGCATATTCTCTTGTGTCTGTTTTTAGCTCGCTGACGCTCATCTGAAACTCTGCCCTCACAGCCAGACTACAAACAGAGCCGTTTGACGTGCACCAGTACAGGGAGAACTTCTTCACACAGGTGCGAAGCATTTTTACATTCAGTCTCCTGCTAAATTTAGTCAGTCAGAACTAGCACGCATGTGACACCATGATTGCTCAGTTACACGTATATGTAGTGAACCAGGGCACTGTGCTGCTTCTAGGGTTTGTTACGGGAGAGGGAAAAGCGAGAGCTAGACAGGAAGAGAGAGTGGATCTCTGTTGGACTCAGAGCTGAGGGTCACCACACACACACACACACACATTCATACAAACAAAGTGTATAATTAGGCTGTGGTGTGGTTTGTTGAACTCGAAGAGTGTTTGCAGTGACAGCTCTGATGTAGCATTGCCTCACACTGAACTGTCTATTGACTGGATGGTGTTTTATTTATTTTCCCGTCATAGTTGTGCGTGTGTGTGTTTGAGAATTTCCTGTGTGATTAGGACTGGGCCATATGATGGAGATGGACCGTTATGCCATAGTAGATGTACAGTGGGATCCAAAAGTCTGAGACCATGCACTTTTGAAAATGTTGCTATTTTTCAAATTAAATAATTTTTTTAATTGCAAAATATATTATCAGTTTACAGTTTGAATGAAAAATTGAATTTAAAAGTTTAGTGTTTCATATGACTTGAGAATAATCCATAAGCAGATCTGTGCTTTAATGGAAGCAATAAATTCTGACCATTTGTACAAAGCAGGGTTATTATAATTAACAAAAAAGCTAAAACCGTTAAAAAAACAAACATTTCTGTTACTTGAAATAAAATAAACATTAACTGCAATAAAATAAAATAAATAATTATTAACTTATTTTATTTCAGCGATTTGCCAAAGCAACATTTCACATTTTCTTTTTGTTTAACTTTGTATTAAAATAACTAAAACCAAAAATGAATCAACTATATAGACATAATATTTAAAAATAAAAAAAATAAATAGAACATATTTATTCATTTTTTTCATTGAATATTCAGCAATACAGTAGACATACACTCTTAGAAAAAAAGGTTCAGTGGGGTTCTACCGTATATAGAACCCTAGGGTTCTTGACTTTGTCAAAAATGTTCTACATAAGCATACATGTTTTAAATGACTGCATACTTTCATATTTAATGGGTTATTTCATTTTATTCTAGTGATAAAGTATGTTGACATGCTGCTTAAGTCATAAAATAATTCAAATGAATTAAACTAAAGTTAATTAAAATTAAATCCATAAAATGGAACCCCTGAAGAGTTCTATAGATGAAGCGCCTGACGGAACCCTTTAAGGCTCTATAATAGAACCTTTTCTTTCATATAGAACTACTCATACCAGGGTTTTGGTCACACCACCATCCCTGAGCAAAATTTGCCAGTATATCACGCTTCTGACCACTCTTCCTTACGGTCATTACAAACACACTGACCACAGTGGGAGGAGCCAAACCCTGCAGCCATATATTTGTGTTTATGGGCTACTTCTTAGGTCTCTTGATGAGTAATGTTCATGTGGCTGAATCACTGAGTTTTTTATTGGATTCAGCCATGAGCTTTGATTTCAGGGCTGGCAGCCGTGTTTTCTGCCTGAGGCGAGTCCTTTGATAGGCGTGTGTTTGATCTCAGTCCGTGTGTATGTGCGAATCTACCGGTATTTCTCACTGGCCCGGTGAATGTGCAGTCAGATATGTGTGGCTTGACTTGGTGGTGTGAGAAAAGGATATGAGTCTACTCACCCACTCACTGTACTGTAGCAAACACTGAGATATAGTCGCTCCTTAAAGGGATAGTTCACCCAAAAATGAAAACTCACCCTCAAGTTGTTTCAAACCTGTAAGAATTTCTTTTTTCTGATGAACACAAAAGAAGATATTTTAAAAAATGTCTGTAACCAAACAGTTGATGGACCCCATTGACTTCCATAGTATTTTTTTTTTCCTACTATGGAAGTCAGTGGGGTCCATCAACTGTATGGTTACAGACATTTTTCAAAATATCTTCTTTTGTGTTCAGCAGAAAAAAGAAATTCTTACAGGTTTGAAACAACTTGAGGGTGAGTAAATGATGACAGAATTTTCATTTTTGGGTGAACTATCCCTTTAAACTGGTGCCATTGCTCCATAGCTTTCTTTCACAGCTGATTATCAAATGATCAGATAATATCATTTTTACATCGTCATCGATCATAATTTTCTTCAGCAAGGACACATTAAATTGATCTAAAGTTCCAGTAAAGACATTCATAATTTTAGTAAATATTGTTCTTTTGAACTGTCTATTAATTAAATCATTCAGAAAAAAATATATAATGTAGAGCTGCACGATTTTTGATGATTTGAGAATCACGATCTCAATTCTCTTGAATAGACGAAATCAAATTTACTAGAGGTTCTGACAAAATGTTAATTGCTTCAGTTCATTTAAAAGTGTTAAATTCATTTGAATAAATTATATTTAAAAAAAAAACTGGATGAATCTGCGTTTTGAACGAATCTCTTGAATGAATGATTGACAAATAAATGTTTTACCAGTCACTTGTTGCCACCTACTGGTGTAACGATGTAATTGATACAATCTTTTTTTGAAGCATCAAGTTACTTTTTCAACACTTAAAAAGCTGTTTCTCCTATAGGTGTCATGCTCTCTCTGGATCAGCGGCGGCACAAACACAGATTTTAATGTTCCCTGTGATTGTACTTGTCAAATAGCCGAATCGTTGTCATTTAGGCATAATATCATGTGGGTGTTTGAATCGAGATTGCGATCTTTAACGATTAATCGTGCAGCTCTAGTATCATGGTTTCCACACAAATATTAAGCAGCAAAACCTTTTTTTTTAACATTGATGATAATATTTCTTGATTTCTGAAGGATCATGTGACACTGAAGACTGGAGTAATGGATGCTGGAAAATTTATTTTTGACCTCACATGAATAAATTACATTTTATAATATATTTTAAGTTAGAAAACTGTAATAATGTAATAATATTTCACAATATTTCTGTTTTTACTGTATTTTGATTAAATAAATGCAGTCTTGGTGAGTAAAAGACTTTTAAAAGTCTTGGCGATCCTAGACTTTTGAAAGGTAGATTATCACACTAGTGTTTATTATGTCATAATTTACACTGCATACAAATTCTGCACATGGAAGCCATTATTTTCTATAGCAGAAATACTTGTTGTGTCTATTGAAATGTGAGCTTGCACGTTATTAGATTTTTTTGGACATATCAAAGTCATTTGACTGCTGCTGTCTCGCAATACAATGGGAAATTCCACTCCACACTGAAGAATCATTTAAGACCCAAGTCAGAATTAAAATGAAGGCGTGTTTGGAAAAATGTCTCACTGAAATGCCAAACAAACATAGCGAGTCTCTGGAAAAATGGAGTCCGTTCTTGAGATTCCTGATCGGCAGAAGCCAGGTTGAGAGTGTGTGTTTGATGGATGGATGGATGGATAGGCCTATTTGAAATGCTGTATTTTGGCGGTCGAAACTTAAGCGACGACATGATCCCATGAGTTTGTGAAGTTGAGTTTGAAAGACTGCGGATGTCTACCCCAGACCGGTGACGCATGCTCAGGTTCTTGAGGGGAGAGAAGAGTGTGAACGTTTACTTTGTGTTTTCAGTAGGCGTGTGTACTTGGCTTGATTAACACAAAGACTTGTTTTAGGGTCCGTATTAGTGAATGTGCTGTCCTCTTTGCAGGTCTTTTCGGGTTGAATACATTTCTGTTTTAATGTGTTTCAGTGACGCCAACTGTTGGTTTTTTAGGGTTGAAGCATAAAAAAAGAAAATTTGACCGGGTGAGTTGAGAAACCAGTTTTGGTTTGGCACTGATGGAGTGACCCTTCCCAATGCCACACCGACTCATCCAGCTTACTGAACCTAAAGACCAGCAAAACACCTCAAACCATCCTGTGTCTGAGACATGCTCACCAAGGCTGCATTTATTTGATCAAAAATACAGTAAAAACAGTAACATTGTGAAATATGATTTCTATTTAAAATAACTGTTTTCTCTTTTAATATTTTCCGCACCATTTCTCCAGTCTTCAGTGTCACATGATTCTTCAGAAATCATTCTGATGTGATGATTGGCTCAAGAAACATTTCCTATTCTTATTCTTATGATTTTTTGACGATTGCTTCTATCATCTGTCAAGTAAACTTATAAAGTCTGATCACTAAAGGTGATGATACACAGGGCAACTTTCTGAGCAATTGTTGCATTGAAAATGGGCAATACATTTCTATCTGGATAATTTAGATCGGTCGTGGGCCCTGTGTCTCATCTGGTTGCCCGTTGACGGCAACATTGCCCAGCAACATTGCTCAAAAAGTTGCTCTGTGTATCATCACCTTTAGGTGATGAACAACAATTTGATATCATCAGCACTGTTGGTATGGGAAGATTTATGCACTAGTGTTTAATACTAGGTTTAGGGTTGATTTCTGTATCCTCTTTTTCTGAGATCAGTATTCGGGATTGTATTTTGTTCTCCTCTGGATGTTCCATCTTGCTACATGCAAAGCATCATCCATCTATTCTGAGTGGGACTGCAGGTTAAATAACACAAGAACGAGGAATTTAAGCCTTCTGTGATTTCGAAATGTTCAAAAATAAGTTTCCCATTGTATTTACAAGATACTCCATGTGTCATAGTATGCAGGTTTCTTTAGATTACTTTTAGCAAATCATAAATGATGTTAATTCTTATCAGAATGTAAACATGAGAGGTGTGTAGTATCGCTCTATCTATGTACACCACCATTCAAAAGTTTGGTGTCAGCAAGATTTGTTTTTAAATAAATCAGTACTTATATTCTGCAAGTATACATTAAATTGATCAAACGTGACAGTACAGACATTTATAATAAGTGCTGTTCTTTTGAGCTCAAAGAATCTTGAAAAGAATGTGCCATTTTTTGTGCCAAGCGGGACAACTGTTTTCAACATTGATAATAGTAGTAAGAGCACCAAATCAGCATATTAGAATGATTTATCAAGGATCATGTGACATTGAAGACTGGAGTAATGATGCTGAAAATTTATTATTTTAAAATGTATATGAACACATGAATAAAACAGAAAATTATAAATTAAAAAGGTAATCAGACAGTTGACGGTAGCCACTGATTTCAGTGAAACTGTCTGGTTACCAACATTCTTTAAAATATCTTCTTTTGTGTTCATGTGGGTGAGCAAATGATGACAACATGTTCATTTTTGGGTGAACGATCTCTTTAAAGGTTCTTTACTGAACCATGAATGCCAATAAATAACCTTTATTTTTAAGACTCTAGTATGAATTTAGCAGGATTTGGGTGGAGTTTTTATTTTGGTAAAGTTGGGGGAAACGTGTACCCCATTACTCCCACACTCTGGTGTGAGTGTGTGTTTTATTGTTAGACACTAGGATCTGTCAGGTGTCCATGCCTTAATTCCAGCTGAAGCTCAAGACATCTCCCTGTAACTGAAGCTTTTGGCTCCTGGCCTTTATAATCGCCCCAATCTGATAGCCATGAAACCCATTTGGGACCGCTTGAAGAGGTCAGATGTCTCTGGTTCTGTTATTCCTTCTCCCTCCGTATAGCTCTGCTCCAGTTTTCCACAGGGTGAGCTCTGATCTGTAATTAGTTAGCTGTAGCTGGGCTGTGGTTTACTCTGCTTACTTTGAACCCCTGAGAAGAGCTGCCCTGCCAGCCAGAACAAGAGTAACATCCCGTCAAACACGAGGCCCTCTCGTAAATGTAATCGATGGAAACGTCATAGAAAATGTAAAAATGCACAGCAAAAAGAGATAACAACTTCTGGAGGAAGTGTAGAGGTGCCTTTTCATGGAAAAGTTGTTATCATGATAGCCTAACCCTAACCAATGGTTATCAAGCTATGTGGTATTTGGTTGGTGTGTTGCTAAGCAGTTGCTAGGGTGTTCTGGGCGGTTGCTTACTCGCCCAAGATTTAAAAAAAAATATGGCTCAGACCCTCATATATTTTACATCTGTGGGAGTTTTTACCTGTTTTATTGTCTGCCCATGCTGTGAAAATTGTCCAGTCATGTAGAAAAGTAAACACACCTCTCCTCAACAAGCCACATTATTTGTAAATAGTGATAATAATGTGATGTGTGTCTTAGTACACACCACTAATAAAGAAAACTAGGGAGTGTGAGACAGAGGGTGAACTGAGAGAAAGAGGTAATAGATATTTTTAGGAGGAGGGGTTTGACTGAATGAGAGTGAGGACAGATTTATAGACGACTATAAAATGAAGCTCTTCTCTGGGTTTAATACATGATGCCCGTTTAAGACTTCACCTGCCTTTATTTGTTTCCCTATAGAGAGTGCGTGTTTGTGTGTGCGTGTGTGTGTGTGTTGCTTTATTTTGGCTCAAAATCAGGTAATAAAGGAAAACGTGCTCAGTTTCTTCTTCAATTTACTGTTACAGGTTTTGGGCTGGCAATTATTTTTTGTTCAGTTATATATATATCTAAATTAAACCCTGTCAAGGATAGGTCTGGTTTTTTTTTTTAAATATCATAATTTTTTTATACCAATGAAAAAAAAAAAAAAAAACTCATGCTTACTGAAGACAAGTAAACTGTCAGTGATAAAAATAAATAAACTAATTACAAGCAATAGGACAACAAACTTCAATAGAAATAAAAAATACTAGCCTTAGAAATAAAAAAAAAATACTAGCCTACATAAATTGTCTAAAGTAATTAACGAGACAAAAGGGATTCAGTCAAAAGCATCGAGAGATTTTCTCTTTTTTGTTGTTTGGTTAACATTAATGACACAGATGACAGCAGGCTTACTAGGCGCACTGTCACTTTAAGCCTGAGATCACTGCACAGATCCAATATAGTGTTACACATGTGTTTTCTTTCTCAACTGTTTACATTCACTTAAGTCCCCCTGTACTCAATAATTGTATCCCTTAAAACTCATCCTTGATCACCAAAATGACATATTTAAAAGTTTTTTCCTTGGAAAAAAAAATCTTCATGCCTTAAAATAGCTTGAATGTAACTCTACACCCCTGCCTAATTTAGTATACGCGGTTCTATGAAAATGCAAATTAGCCCTGCCTCCACTCACTCACGGCAGCTCAGAGATAATCCAAACATAAAAGCTTGATTTTCACCACAGGGGGGCTTTAAGACATGACTGTGTTTATGAGGATGCTTGCAAAGACAGGCATTTTGACACGCAAGTATGTGCATTTAAACGTTAAAGCCCAATTAGGCAGCAAAAAGAACCCCGTTCAGTACTCACGCGCTGTATGAGCAGCGGCTTCATGTGTGCGCATCTCTCAGACAGCGCTCGGAAACCATCTCGCATATAGCGAAATGAGCTCTATTTCGCTGCTTATTGCGTTTCAACGGTTTAAAATCGCTTACTTTTAAACCGCAAGGCTAACGATAAGCTTTCGTGACCACGCAGCACAGCAACGTCATGTGAGCATAACTGCGAAAGAGACGATAATCTCTACCGGTTGACAAATTTCAACTGGTTAATCGTGTCTACCGGTATATTGCCCGCCCCTACTACTTTGTAAAAAAAAAAAATGTTGCAAATTCTGCTTTGCCATCCCAGGAAGTATTTTCAAATAGAAAGCAGTTATTTTAAATTGTAATAATATTTCAAAATATTACTGTTTTTATTGTATTTTTGATCAAATATAGTGAACATAAGAACATTTTACCAACCTCAAACTTTTGAACAGTAGTGTATGTGCTTGTTATTAACAATAATGTTAGTTGAGAACAATAATCTTACAATCTTTTGTGGTGTTTTTGTAAGGCTCTCTCATAACAGCTAATAAGAATTATGCTGCTGATGTCAAATTCTAAATAAAATGGCACTGATCTGTCTTTGAATAGGGTGTACCAACCAAACGCACATATATGAGATTGTAAAAATAGTAACAGAATAGATAGTGTGAGATCATATTTTTTCTTTATGTTCAGACATGAAATAAGTATGGAAGTATGCAAGGCTGAAACCCCTACAGAATTGATTAAATGTATGAACCTAAAGGTTAAGTAATTGTGAGATTTAAGGTTAAGTCGCAATGTTATAAAGTAGTAGTATGTCTCAATATCTTACTACATACTACTTGCCCTTCACTAGCAAAGTGCTGAACACAAAACAAGAATTGGGACACTCTCAAATCTTCCATTAGAATCTGTTGGTTTAGAGTTCTTCCACAAACCACTAAAAACCAGCCAATGCCGGTGATTAATTTTGTTCTATAGTTTGTTCAAATCTCTAATCTAACTATGATAATACTGTGATGTTTTTCTCTTAGTATGCACCACTCATGAAGAAAATTTAGGAGTGTGAGACAGAGGGTGAACTGAGAGAAAGAGGTAATATATATTTTTAGGAGGAGGGGTTTGACTGAATGACTATCAAGTATATACTTGCCCTTCACCAGCAAAGTGCTGAACACAAAACAAGAATTGGGACACTCTCTGAAATCTTCCATTAGAATCTATTGGTTTAGAGTTCTTCCACAAACTAGCCAATGTTGTTTACCAGCTATGAATAGGTGTATCAACATGATGCACTAACACATGAACCGCTTTTTCCTGACACTTCCCTGCTTTGACGCACACAGATGATGGAGTTTGTGGAAATTATCTGGCCTGGTATCGGCGTGATTGTGTAGCTTTCATATGTCAGTTTTACCTATGCTTTTTCTGAAACAAAAAACTTAATTGATCAATTGATATGACAAGAAGAAGAAAAAATGAAAAGATCAGGAGAGGAGAAACGATTTAAGGGGAGGCAGGAAGTGCACACTCATGAACTGTGGCTTCTCTCCTCACATTGCCCTCTCTGTCCCCAAAGAGGAACTCAAAGCATTCATTTATTTTTATGATATTTCAACAAACAAATAATAAAAATAAATCAATGTAAACCCCAAACGTCTACACGTATATTTAGGGGCCCTTCATTCATCTAGTGGTCACCAATCTCACCAGGTCAATATTTGGCGAGCTAATTTTGAGAATTTGTCCTCTGTGTTTGGGGAATGTGTGAATGCAGTCATCTTTACCATTACCCTGTTAAACATTTCTTTTTTTTTCATTTGCATATTTGACATATCATGACAATTAAGAACAGTTCACTCCCAAATTCTCATGATCATAATGCATACTTTTAAGGTATTTTTAAAAAGAAAATGCTTAATTTTCCTCAGGCAAAATATAATTTAAATTCTTTGCTGAGATAAAGTAGTGTTTGACTATTCATGTGATCTCAACATGGTGGCCACATTTACATTTACATTTCAGGCAAATGATATGACTGGCTTCATCTTATGTTTCAAATTATATATATATATATTTAATGATTACTATTCATTTCTTTTGGTATCATTTTTTTTTTTGTGCATTTTGTAAATTATTGTAAAATATAGATATGTGACAAGATTTGAAATGAATACCTTTGTCAACAAGTGATAGAAATCTTTTGTAACATTGTAAATGTCTGGACTATTTCAAATAGATGCATTGAACTTTCCATTCATCAAAGAATCCTGAAACATGTATTACAGTTTCCACAAAAGTATTTAGTATCACAAAACACAGTTTTCTACATTGATAACAATAAGAACTATTGTAAGTAATTGAGAACCAATAATAATTGATAAAATAATTGACAAAATCAGCATATTAGAATGATTTCTGAAGGATCATGTGACACTGAAGACTGAAAATTCAGCTTTGCATCACAGGAATAAATGACACATTAAAATAAGAAACAGTTTTGTTGTTTTTAGAAGAAGTCTGTTACACACACTACAATTTCATATCCATATATACACAAATATCTATATATCCCCTTTTCAAAAGTAATTTTCCATTAAAAAAAGTGTTTTATTTTTAGGAGGAGGGGTTTGACTGAATGAGAGTGAGGACAGATTTATAGACGACTATAAAATGAAGCTCTTCTCTGGGTTTAATACATGATGCCCATTTAAGACTTCACCTGCCTTTATTTGTTTCCCTATAGAGAGTGCGTGCGTGTGTGCGCGTGTGTGCGTGTGTGTGTGTGTGTTGCTTTATTTTGGCTCAAAATCAGGTAATAAAGGAAAACATGAAAGAAAAAGAAAAACTCTATGGAGACTAATAAGTAATTGAAATTGAATGTCTTCTCTTTCTTTATGGTTTGGTCATTCTTTCTCTTTTTTTTGTCTCTTAGATTGTTCCACAGATTGGTGTGACGCTGGACAGTTTGGGCTTTGACTCTGAGATGCAGGCCCTGTACATGGCCGTGAGCTCGGGGGAAACGGGTCGGAAACGGAAACGCTCTCCTCACAGCAGCCCTGCAGCAGAAGACAACCACGTCTCTGAACATCACGCACCTGATCACCTGCAAATCACAGGTTCGCAGACACTGAGCATTCAGACACAAAAAGAATCATTCCAAACCCAAATGTCTGTCTCTTCTGTGGAACACAAATGGAAATGAATTGCAGAATGTCCTGGCTGCGCTTTTCCTTAAAAGGAGTGTGGAATGGCAGTTGTTACGCTTCAACATTACCCACAGAGAATTGGCACCTGTTGACATGTAAGGTGAAGTTTAACATTAGTCGTATCAAATATCATTGGCTGTTGCTGTGTCTAGTGACCAAACATTATGGAGGCAAATTTGGTGTGATGCATCTAAAGGTTCCACATTTGAATAGACATATGTAAGTTTATTCTTAAAACCAGGGTTAGGTGCTTCTACATCAGTGTTATTCACCTATCATTCCCCTCTGATTTTCGGGCTGAGTTATGGGTAGTGTTAGGTTTAGGGGTAGGGATAGGGTTAGGACTACATTTTCAGACAGGAATGTTGTTCCAGGGTCAACAAAATATGTTGACCCAGGAACATGTCTTACCTGGCAAAATCACAGTGACTGGTTAATCTTTGAAACACAAATTAATATGTTTTTAATGACACCTGAGCTGTTTCTGTCTCTCCATTGAAAGTCCAGGTAACCAAAACTTAGAAGATACAAAAAGGTCATTAAGGAATCGTAAAACCAAGCCATATTTCCCCACAGGTTACTGCTTGTCATTAGCCTGGGTGCCAGCCCGAACCCCGCCCACAATATTTTTTGGTCGGGAAGTTCGGTCTGGACTCGCTCCGTTGAGGAGCTATTATGCCCGAACAAAAATTGTTCGGACCAATCAAATTGTCAGGGCGGGCTTTATACGATGATGGACAGATAAGCACCGGTAACGTCATCATCCACGTCATCAACGAGCGCTTGGGTTGAATTCAAATGACTGCCGCTGAAGAATTGAGATTTCACGAGTTCACGCTTACAAATAAGTCAGATAGAATAAATGCATATTTGGCGTGCTGTCTGAGGAGAGGCTTCGGGCTCGGTATTCGGCCCGAACCCAAAGTAGGCTACTCCCCCCGTATTCCTGGCTGTGGAAGAACAAGCCAAGAGTGAGTGCAGGGATGCTGAAAACTGTCATGTTAGGTGAGTTGACCGAGTGAATAAATATATGCTTTCCTCTCATGCTGATAGACGGTTGATTGGATTGATTATTTGAATGTGCTCCTCCTGAAATTTGTTTATAAAACATCATGTGTAGATTCCGCCATCGCGTCTGTTATAGAAGATATCGACAGCGCATTAATTTTAAAAGAGGAACAGAGAACCGCGATCGGAAACATGAATGAAAAACATACGTCACTTACTCCGTTGCTCTGATTGGTTGTAGGTCTATCCAATTGAGTGCAGAGGAATTTTTTTTCCTGGTTCGGTTGAAACACGCCCCATAATCAAAGCTCAATGGAGAAGTATCAGACTCACATTCTGACTAGAATTGAGTATGACGACGTCAGGCTAGCTTGTCATATCTCCTCACTAGAGATATGATTGGTTTATGATGAACAGATTTATTTCATTTTTATTTACATCTAAACAATGATCGACTTGCATACATGGAGCACATCACACATGGCAAGCACAGAAGCTCAAACATGCCAATGATGCGCACACTCTGTGTGTTTATGTGTGATGAACTTTGGTTTTGTGGGTGATCTATCCCTTTAATGAGATTTGACAGTTGCTGTGGCAGGCGTTATTTTTGGTGTTTAACTGATGCTTAAAGGGGCTAACGAATTTTCATGTATTAATCGTTTTTTGCATTGCCAATGTTCAACAGCTTAAAAAAAACGAGACCTTCCCCGACTTCCTTGGTGTGGTATCTGTCAGGAGTTAATAAGCAATAAAGCACACGAGACAGGACTAGCAAACTTCATCCATCTTGTTTACTCATTCACTTCCATTCTCCACACACATAACATCATTCAGACTTCCTTTTTCAAAATAGTAGTCCACAATATAATATACTTATGAATACAACCCTGGGTTGTCTATGAGAGCCTGTAGACTGATTTTTATGTGAAGGACTCGGGCCAGATTCACTGGGAAAAGGCAAAGGATGTGATGGTTATTCACGCTCCTAAGAGCCTTTTTCGTCCGTTCTATGACACACAAAATGCTTATACAATATTCAGGATAATTGTAATGTATGTGTCATGCAAAGTAAAGGGATTCAATCAAACTATAGTCTCACATAACCAGATCTATGTAGTCTATAGTCTCAAATATACTTTATAATCAAATTATAACTGTGTAATTTTAATTGCCTCATCTGTCGACATGATGCCGGTGAATTGCAGAGCTGGTGTAAACATCCACATCGCTATGAGCAGATGCTTTCTTAACTCCTGTTTTCTCACCGCTGTCACTTTTGTCGTGTGTTCATTCGGTTATTGAGGAAAGTGCGCAGCACATATTTACACATTCATCCAACCGTCGCTCTCATCAGCGTGGACAGCGTCGGGATGTTCGTAACAGTATATCGCTGCAAAGGTAAAGGTTTCCAACTTTTTTTTTTTTTACTAAGTTCTAAGCAAAAACGAAAAAGAACTCTGTTCGTGAGTATAACGGGGTATTGAATCGCGTTCAGTCTCTTGTGTGTTACATGTATGAGCAGAAGCAATATGTTGCTGTCTGCACTGCAGTTCACTTAATGGCCACCGGTGTCGCTAATAACAAGGGTTTCTTAATTCTACACATAGCATTGTTAAATTACAGTTGCTCACACAAAGCTGTTGTATGGCTTCAGAATTTGTATGGAACACTTTTTTTTTTTAATTTTGGAGCCTTTTTGTCTCCTTTTGTGTTCCACAGATGAAAGGTTATATTGGTTTGGAACAACACGAATAAATGATGACAGTGGTGTTTGTCTTGTTTGCTGTGTTGTGCAGGTGTGGCGTCTTCACTGGCTTCTCAAGAACAGAATAATGTCAAAGGATCATCAGGAAGACCTCTGGTGGCAGATAGTAAACAGGTTTGGTCTTTTCCTTCTGCCACGTGCTAGTTGTTTCTATCGTTATACTTATTCTTGTCAAAATTTAACAAAATAAATATTCGATTCATTCTTTCGGAGAACCGTGGTGCCATGAATCCTGTGCTTTAGAGAACATGTTAGTGGCTCCTTCAGCTGACTTGTTCAGCTCCTCATTGTACAGTGAACCCAACATTGCTGAGCCTTAGGCTGGTAAAGTTTGACCACTATGTTTGTTATTAGAGGCTCTGGAAGTTCAACAAAAAAGGCCTGTGTTCTTCTGAACAGGCTTCAAAATGTTACTCCCCTTGATATGATTAAAGTAAAATTCTGGGTTAAATATAAATTAAGCTCAAACAGAATTTATGTACAAAAATGCACCTACAATGGATGTCTATGGGGCAGCCATTGCATGCTTTCCCCCTAGACTTGCATTTAACTGCCAACTGTCAATGATTTTTTTGGATTCACGAATTGAGCTACAAGTCAAAATCATTTCCTGCGGTAATTAACAGGATGCTAGAGATTAAAGTTGAAATTATAAGCGGTTTCCCTGAATATTCCTTCAAGGGAACTAAAACCAATTCTGAATGATTCCTTCAGACTGTTCCCTCAACTGCTGCTGCTGGTGCTGAGGAACGTTCCACCTCACGGATGAAGAAGAAGAAAGCAGTTGGGCTTTTTCGGTGACAATTCATGCCTCTGAATCAAATGGCACCACATATGGACACTTTTATTTTCTGAATTCTTTTATAAACATTTTTATTCTTCTTAGGTTGGATTTGTAATTGATTTTGGACATTTTAATGGTGGTTTTTATTCTGTATGCCCATCTTAAAGTTTTTGTGCGTTAAAAGTACTGAATAAAATATTGCTTTCCTTAATACAATGTCTCTAGGTCAATTGGTATAGGGTTCATACACTCTCAGCCTCAGATGTCACTTCCACAAAATGGAAGAAGAAAGTCATTGTGTTTACTACTGTGACACTGAGCGCTTATCAGGTTCACTTAAATGCTGGATTTTCAAAAGTATTGAAGTTCACGGCATAGAGTCTTTAAAAGACGTCCAAGAGTTTTCCCAGTTTGTTTTTGTCACGCCGTTCAGTTATTGTAGGGACCTCGACTTTACATTTTCACGCCCCTAAACGTGATGCTGAACAAAACGAACTGTGATTGGTTGCTTTACATGTTAGTCAGGCAGCCTTTTGGGCGGGCCTTGGCCAATGAAAGCTGCTATGGAGTCCAGACCTTCTGCCGTAAGTCTTAAGGTCTGGCTACGTGAGACTAGGGTTGATGTCAGCAGCAGATTAAATATGTACTGTAATGCGTAAGATGTGTTTTGCGAATTGCGAGTTCAAATATGAGTGGCTACTTTAATGCAGTAGAAAGTCAAGATACACAGGTTTTTATCAGTCTGTTGGGGGGGAACAACATTGGCTACGTTTACATGTACAACTTTTGTTTCAATCGGACTGAAATCATTCAGATTGATGAATCTGAATGTAGTTTACATGAACGCTAAACGTGATCGGGTTGATGTGTGCGTTTATGTCACACAAGCTTCAAATCGGACACACGCTACATAAATATACAGTTTCCCGCTGTTTGCGCACAATAACCATTCTCCTACATTGGTTCTTTATTTGTTTTAAACAGCAGAGTTAATATTTATCCATTTCTGGTCATAATTTGGAGACAATGAGCATTATGAACCATTGTGCCGTACTGCTTATATTTATCACGCAGTAAAAATGTCCCTCCCCGCGCCCAAAACCAGTCGTCTGCGGATGAGAATCCGAAACAAGGGTTGGTGGGACGTTGACCTGCTCCACTTCACAGACTCTGAGTGAAAGGAGAATTCTCATAGACAGTAAAAGAAATGGACACAGCGACCCCATAGATTTCAACGGAGAAAAGTGAAGCAAATTGGAAGCACTCACTTCCTGATGGCTGAGCGTACTGCGCAGACTCAAACTGAGCTTGACGACGTAGATGTGACGTGAGCAACCTGTCTGACAGTTGTAAGTCTTCTAGTAGCTGTGCCAATAGAAATATGAATCATTCCCTTCCGAAACTTGCAGAAACAGAGAGCGTGAGTAGGAGCTGTCCATGAGCTAGGAGCAGGAGCAACTTTATGACTCTATGGGCTTCTCACTTGACTTTATGCCTCCACGTCCCCCCGATTGACTGCGACCTTCTCTTCCTGTCTGTACGGTAATTTCCAGAGAGCCGCGTGGTTATGACGCAATCGTTAGCCTACTTTACAAAAACTGCTTCTACGGGGCCATAACGTAAGATACAAGGTAATGGAGCCTTTTATACAGTGTCGTGTTTCTTTCGAAATAAACAATGGACAAATAGAGTCTTTAAACGCCTCAGATGTAAAGTTATTCGCAAAATGAATGGGAGTCAATGGGATGCTAACAGCAGGTGATGGCTTGCTAGCCAATGGCGGCCCTCGGGGGTGGTACGCTTTCTGGATGCTGGATTACCCCCCTGAGAATTTTAGAATGACGGGACACTCATTTATATGACACTTTATTCAACAGGAAGAACAGCTCGTTCCGCACGTCATGCATCATTACGCTATTTCTACGTCATTGCACATGCGCAGTCCTTTCAGTTTCTGTTTTCAAGTTTTTACATGTCCTCTCGATCGGATTAGAAGAGGAATAAACCACCCCTTTCAATCCGATCGAAATTTCGTTCGGATCGAGCTCAACCCGATCGATTAAGGCGTTTACTTGAAGGCATTTCAGACCGATTGAGCCGTCAATACGATTACTAATGGTTTATTTGGTTGCATGTGAACGTAGCCATTGTGTTTTACAGGGTACTGACTGCTACAACTAGTGCTTCTAAGAAAGAAGACAAGACAAGAAATTCACTGGATTTGACAAAGTTTGTAAGGTTTGTGGGATTAGATGTTCAGAGTTTAGTTTGAGGTCCTTACTAGGAAGTAAATGGGAAATCCTTAAGCACAAATGTACTGTATGTTCTGCTTCATTTTCCGGGTCATGTTCCCTAAAATCCTCTAGAAATTCTGACCACAAACCCAACACACATTTTCCTCTATTTTCTTTGGTTTTGTCTGTGCCTTTGTTTGAATAAGATACCACTTTGTTTCACGCCGTTCTATTATCTTAGTGTTGTTCATTTATCCATCCCTAAACATGACATGTAAAGCCTGTTGTGGTTACTTGTTAGCCAGATGCCTCATCCTTGTCAGAATAATCTGTGAAGTGGACCAGACATCATGCCAATAGTACAGTCTGACTCTGCAAGACTACTTTAAGACCTGCTTAATTAAATATGAAGTACAAAATGCTTTAAATCTAGTTGTAGACTGACACAAGATACTTTTTGGTGTATTTTTTGCTGTCCACAGATTATTTTCTGATGCCTGGCCAAAACACTCTCTAATTAAAATGTATTCAGCAATACCAGTAACATCTTCAAGCTGTCAACAGTGTGGTCACAGCGGACCAGAAAAAGATGTCTACGCCACTGAAGGAGACACAGCACTGTCATAATTTTCCTACCAGTATCATTTGGTAATAGTTCTGGCATTTAACTGGTGATTCGTCTTCAGTGGAGAAGCCATTAGTGTTATTTTAAAGACATTAGAGTTCCTGGGAAGGACGGCTCACCATGTCTTGTCTCCAGTGTCTGTCAGTAAAACTAAAATTGACCACCAATCACTGCACTTCTCATGGAGACTTGTCTATTTTCTGATGATGTTCTGGCTGTGTGAGAAGTTTATTATTATTATTATTAAAACATGTTTTATCTAGCATTCTACAACACATTGTTGGTCACTATTGGTTGATCAGTTTCTTCTTCATTAAAAATGTGTCTATAAATATGGATTTAGCATTAGTGGGACATCAGGTAAATGTCTTTTAAACATCAGGAACTAATTGAAAGCAAGTCGATTCATAATTAATAATTGCCACAGTGATCTTTCTCATGCTGAGAGGTAGGACACATGTTCTGATTGATTACGATCATTAAACACTGCGATTATGAGCTAACATGTCATGAACCATGTCCATATTTCTGACAGCCTCATTGGAGTGCTATAGCACAAACATAGGATTACATACGGTAGCTTATGTGTTGTCCTTGTGATGGTGATTGGTTTTACATGACTTCTAACTAGATCATGGTGGTCTAAGCTGATTTAGATGATAGATCAGCTAGACTACAAGCTTGTGTGGCCACAAATGACCTAAAGATAGACCACTTTGCACCAGTACCATACCAACGCACTGACCACCTCAAGGTTTTTTTGTTTTTTTTTTCAGCAGGGACGTCATTTTTTCAAAATTCTATTTTTAAGAAGAAAATTGCTAGATTTTTTTTTTTATTTCAAGTATATTTTCTTAATTCTATAAACCATTGTCCCTCTTTTGCTGATGATGTATCCCACTTTAACTTAAATAAGTGTTCTGTCACAAATCTACCAAAAACTTCCCACTTTCCCAAATCTTTTTTCAAATCTTTCACTTTTTCATAGTCCACCTTGACCAAATCAGTTTACAAAAAAATAAAAAAATTGTAAATGCCAACTGACTTTTAAAAGTAAAAGTGGAAAACTATAAGTTTGATATAAATTGAATAACTCTTATAATTGCATTATTAATTAAATAAGTTATAATTTAAAGTGGTTTAATAAGTATATATAAAAATAATACATTTTTAATTGGACAAATTTCTATCTTAAATAGAAAATTGCAATTTCAATTTGTTTATAGAATTATACAGAAACTATTTGCAGAACTGTCCCACTTTTGCTGATGATCTGTCCCATTATAAAATTTTTTTTAAGTTTTGTGTGCTTAACCAAATCAGTTTACAAATAAAAAGTAAATGCAGAACAAAATTATATAATCAATTGACTTTCAAAAGTAAAAGTGGACAAATAAAAGTTGGAAATAAACAGAATAATATAATAATTGCATTTATTATGTTAAGTATTAATGTTAATATAATTTCAATGGTTTAATAATGAGCATAAATACAAAATGTTTTTTTTTTTTTTATACTCAAAAAAATATCTTTGCTTGGGTATAATATAAACATCAATTGTAATTGGCCATATAAAAGATTCAGTGTAAGAATAGTTGTGCGAGTGTATGTGTGTTTAAGTACTCCACGTGTGCTGACGTACCGTTGACAGGCAGTAGAGCATTGCTGCTCAGGTTCAAAAGACTGGACACATCAGAGTCCGAGAGTCCAGACTTGTAATGCGCCTGCTGTTTGTCTCGCGTCTTGGCAGCCGCCGGTTGCGGTGCAGGGGGAGAGCAGCAGCAGCAGCAGGGCTGATAAAGAGGAGGGCAGAGACAGACAGAGGGCAGGACTGGCAGGGTGCGGCTGCTTCAGTAGCATCTGAGCTCGGGTCACTTCCATTTCCATCTCAACTGAGAGCCGCGCGCCACTGCGCAGTAGTCAAACAGCCGAGCCGGGAGCCAGAAACCGCTGCGGGGACGCGCACTCTGACCGCGACTCAGCGCAACCAGGGCCCGCCTGCAGGCGACTCTCAACGCGCGTGCCAAGATAAACGGAACTTCTCTATTTATTCCCCCTGTCTCCGCTTGGACCGAGAGAAAGCGAGTTTTACAGACCTGAGAGGAGGACTGACGAGCTGGCACCATCCTTTCCGTCAACCAACTGCCTGAGGAACCCAACGTCTGCCGGGGTGTCTTTCCGTGCGTAAAAGGATGGTGAGCGCCAGGTGTCCTAATAGACTGGTCCTCCTCCCCCTCCGGTGATCTTGCGCGGGGACTGAAGCTGAGATTTGGGGGAGGAGGGTCGCTTTACCATCATCTTCACCATCTTTGACACTCCATCTTTTGGAGTGCCCGCTGGCACCGGTTGGCATGAGACTCTCCACAGCAGCGGCGCTCCTCACCGGCTTCATCTTGGCTTTCTCGCCTGCGTACGACAGCTGTGGACCGGGCAGAGGTTACGGCAAGAGACGAACTACAAGGAAACTCACGCCTCTCGCTCTTAAGCAGTTCAGTCCAAACGTTGCCGAAAAAACGCTGGGAGCCAGTGGGAGATATGAGGGGAAGATAACTCGCAGCTCCGATCGCTTTAAGGAGCTGACGCCCAACTACAACCCAGACATCATTTTCAAGGATGAGGAGAACACAGGTGCGGACCGCATGATGACGCAGGTGAGGCAGACGCACGGGGTCCATGAAATGGTCCATGAGAGCAGTTCGCTCGGCTAGTTGTTCATTTATTACTTGATTGTTCACCCAAAAATTGTAATTCTGTCATTATTACTCGCCCTCATGTTGTTCCAAAAACTTTCGTTCATCTTTGAAACACAAGTTGAGATCTTTTTGATAAAATCCGAGAGCTTTCTGATATGCAACTGCCACTTTGACACTTCAAAAAGTTTATAAAGAGATCAAAAAACGAATCCATATGAATTGAGTGTTTTAGTCCAAATTGTCTGAAGTAATGCGATTTTGCTTTATATGATGAACAGATTTAATTTAGGCTTGTATCCATATATAAACATTCATCAACACACATCAGTTGTGGTAAATAGAAGCTCAAGTATGTTCGCTTGACTTGCGAGAACCAATGAGATTTATTCTCGTGTTACGCAGTACGTTTGAGCTTCAGCAAGAACCAATGAGGTTTGTTCTCATACATCAAGCCTGATCAATGTTTAAATGAACTTCTTTATTAACTTTTTGAAGCGTCAAAGTGGTAGTTGCGTAGCTGTCAAGTACAGAAAGCTTTCATCAAAAAGATTCTACATTTGTGTTCCGAAGATGAACGAAAGTCTTGCGGGTTTGGAACGACATGAGTGTGAGTAATTAATGACAGAATTTTCATTTTTGGGTGAACTATCCATTTGATGTACACTTGTGGTTAAAGAGATCATTAAAAACAAACTCTTTACTCTCCTTCATGTCGTTCCAAACTTGCATGACTTACTATCTTATGTGGAAAAGAAAAGAGATAATTTGAGAAGTGTATCATTTTTTTTTTTTTTTTTTTTACAATAGGAGTCAAAAGTAACCAAAACTGTTTGGCTACAAACATTTTGAAAAACATTTCTGTGTTCTGGAGAAGAAAGAATTACAGTTTTGGAGCAGCACCTGTGAATAAATGAGGACCAATGTTGATTTTGGGGTGAACTATCCCTTATCAATGAGACAATGTTAATGGTATAATCAGGTTTGAGCCTACAGCCTTCCTACACCACCCTGTGCCTTCGTGCAGTTGCTTACTATTACTACTGCTACTATTTAATATACAGTAAAGATCCATAGCATTAGTTCAGGGTACTGCAACATAGGTTAAAAATTGCAGTGGGCATCAGAAAAGGTAGGCATCCTTGAGATAATTCAGAGAATATGGTAAATAAGGTCTGCAAATTATTACTTTAAACTTTTATCCAAAGTGACTTCACTTATAACGCCTGGGTCAACAAGTGATGAGGTTTGAACCTACAACCCTGAGTTTCCGGCCCAGATCTTTAACAGACAATTATGACTGCACTATTTCTAATGCCATTATTTAGTTTACCATACAGTGTCCTGTCTTCTGTGCGCAATAAATCAGGGTACTGTCCTATCGTTAAACTGTCAAAATTGCTGTGGACTTCAATAAAGGTGTGGATTTTGTTTTGAAAAGTTGAGATGAATCCTCGAGAGAATTCTGAGGATGTGTTCAAGAAAGACTTTCATCCAAAGTGACTTCACTTATTACAGGGACAGACCCTCTGGAACAGCATGTGATTTATTGTCAGTAGTATGTTGAGTTTATGACTGTGGGGTTCGTACCTTCAACCCTTAAGTTTCCAACCCATGCAGATATTTGCAGACAGCACTACATTACTTGTGTAGTCACTAATCAATGGCCTTTTTGAGGACCCTTTGCTCAAGTCACTTTTCTTTTACTACTGTCTCATAGGTGAAAAATGGTTGTGGAATGTATGTGGGGATAGAGACCACAGTTTTTTTCCTTGGGTTCATTCAAGGTTTCAGGTCTTTCAGTCTTCACAACAGAGAATATGGGGGCAGGTTTCGTCAAATTAAAGACACAGTAGTCGTCAGGTTATTTTATAACCACATATTTGAACTTTCTCCCACGGGGCTCTCGCTCAATTTATGTGAATGAATGAACGCAAAAAGGGGTGACTGTCAATAAAATGGAAGGGAAGGGAAACCTGAAACGTTTAATTAAAACAGTGCCGTCGCTGTTTTAAGCACGATTGGAAAAGAAAACATTAAACTGCCCTTGTAGATTGAGCATGACCTGTGACTGTTTTAATGTTTACCCGTATGCTTAAACACGACCGCTCGTGATTAACGACATACACCCCCCTTTTTGAAGCGTCAGATATTTTTTACGACGTTGATGTGGTCCCGAGTGGAATTTATTTGACTCCAATCTCCCCCTCACCTAAAAGTATTTATATCAGCTCTTTTCCTCTGAATGCCCACATGTTAATGTCCAGGAGAGCCGTGTGGGAACTGAGGAGGGGCTCATAGATCTCACCCCGTCTTTACCTGTCACCTCTCAGGCGAGCGCCGCGTTCGTTTACCTGACCTTCACGCGATTTATGAGGGCCAAACTGCGGCGACGGCGGGAGACAACCTCTGGTCTGTTTTTCCTTTTTATTCTGTGTTATTTTTTTGTTTGTTTTCGTAGCGTACGTGTGTAAAAATAGCCGGCTTCTCATGCATTTAAGCCTTAATTACACACATATTTTTCTCCACCTTATTTTTGATTCAGGCGGCGAGTGGCCCCGGCGCTCTCATACAGGCGCGAGTGTTCAGGGCCCCGTGCCGTCGGTGCGCGCGGGGTGAATGTTTGTGTAGCCCGCGGTTAGTGTGAAGGCGCTCCTCCTGAAAAGCCGTCGATCTACGCTTTGAAAGCAAAACTAACAGAGTTCACGGGCTGATTTATGAAGTCCAGTTCACTTTTGCGACCACAACGAAAAAAGCTGAAATCCACACCGCCATGTGAATAGGCATCTATTACAGCTCGCCGAGACGCTATTCTTATCATCCAATCCGGAGACATGCTCGGATTTTTTTATATATATTTTTTTATAAATATCTATATTTGTATTCTTAAAACTAAAAACTCACGTTTTTCCATTCAGATTGGCATTTCTGAAATGATGCCAAATGTACATATTTCTAGTTAACCATAAACTAGTGCTTCCTTCAGCAGGTCACCGTAAACCGGTTCTACAGTCTTTAGAGTTGATCGATCTTGGTCTTTTTTAAGATTCACTGGAACTCTTCAAGGTCCAGGAGCTCATTGTTTCAACTTTTGGATTGGGGAAAACTGAAAGGGATAGTTCACCCAAAAATAAAAATCACTTAGGCCTAGGCTACTCACCTTCACATATATTTTAAAGAATGTTTGTAACCAGACTTTTGACAGTAGTCATTGACTTCCATAGTAGGAAAGAAATATGGATGTCTATGGCTACCGCTGACTGTCTGGTTACCAACATTCTTCAAAATATCTTCTTTTGTGTGAACAAAAAAATGCATCTAAACTGAGGATGAGGGTTTTGTTCTTTAAGGAAAAATTCCAGATGAAATGAACTCCCAGTCATTCTGTTGTTCCAAACCTGTATGACATTTCAAAGGAGATGTTTTGAAGAATGTTCACGCTGCTCTATTCCATATAATGAAAACATTTACTAAAAATATTAGTTTTTGCTGTAGAATTCTATTCTCATTTGTGTGTCTGCATATTCAAACTTCCTGATTGGTTGTGTGATGTGCAAGAACCAATGGTGTTTGGCATCTGATGTCAAACCTAGAATGCTTTGTCTTCACCTGCAAGTTGAAATTGTGAATATATCCATATATTTTTGTGAAAATGAAACAAGAATGAAATATGAGATCTATCCAGGGGTAATTTTTGTAGATCATCCCATAAGTTCTCATCACCTAGTCTTAGCCTCAGTCGTCACAAGACTATCACCCTGGTTCCTTTAACAAAAACCAATAGGATTTTTCCATTGGCATGTAGATTGTTGCAGAAAATAAGCTCTGTAACCAATAAAAGTTTATTATTCTTACATGTTTTCTTCAAGAAAATCTTTACAAATGAACACAACCTTTAAAGCCTAAACGCAATCTTCAGAAGTAAAAAGCTAAAGTTAAGCTATAAACAAAGTACACCACGGTTGTATGACTTCATGGTTGTCTCTAATAACTCTTTCAATCTTTATTTAAAATCTACAAGTTGGAAAGTTTGAGTTACAATAGTTTACAAGAGCGTAAGTAGAAGCTTAAAAATAGTTTTTTCAAGACACAAAAAAAATGCCCTTCACAAAGTGAGGTATAACTGATGTATTTTATGTTGCAGAATAAAATGTGAAAATATCTTGAGCATGTGTTCACCAAAGACCTTATTTCAGGCATTTAGCCAAAAACTCATTCAAAAAACCCATTGACTGCAAGATAATGGAACTCATCTCTAGGTTTTAGGACTCATTCCTGCAGCACTTAATAGTACAGGCTTTTAGTGAATACTTGACATTTATGATACATTTCTTGATGGTTTTTATTTCAAGTCGATAGCACCTGCATATGCGTTTATCATTTGAGAAAGAGCAGTGTGAACATTCTTCAAAACATCTCCTTTTAGGTTTCATGGAAGAAAGCAAGCCATACGGGTTGGCATACAAGTACGAGTGTGAGAGAGTGCATTATCATTGTTGATGCTTTGACTGTAGTCTAAGCATTTGCTCGTGTACGTGTTTTGGTTTCAATGACCCTCAGAGACTCAACAGAATAACCAAACACACTGGCACTATTTTTTCCTCTCCCAGCCTGGACTCTGATGGTCCAGTATCCACTGAGACCAAGCACAGCTCTTAGAGATAGACCCTAATAAGCACAGAGACATCAAATCACTGAGCTTAGACTAAAACAGATAGTCCACAGAGCTTTGTAGGGTAGCTATTGAGTGGAAAGGTGGGTCTCCAATTCAGAGAACAGAAATAGATGGTTTGATGGCACAACTATGTAGTGAGGACTTAGAACGGCGACATCAAAGAATCTCTGCCGTCAGTCAGTAAGCAATTTGTGACCACTTAGTTGGTGGTTATCCAGTGACCTTGCATGTCTCGTGGCCTCTGGTTGAGACAGGGATTTATCAGCCCACGGGCTGAGTGTGTTTGTGCTAACCACAAATGCGTCAGTTCTACAAATGGCTGTCAGGATTATATTTGCCATTGCTCACCGCGTTTCTCACCTAGCAACTGCTTGCCACAGGCTTTTTGACATGAGCGTACTAAAATCCATATTTCTAGCAGGAAACTCACAAATTCAAGACAATGGCCTTGTGTTCTTTCTTACTCAGGCACGCAAAGCCTCCTTCTGTTTGTTTAATTGGTAACTTATGTATCAGAGTTCAGCATTCAGTTGGGTTTAAATACTGTCGCACTGGTCATTTACGCTACATAAACCACCAGAAGTACATTTTTATATATTTCCTTGTGAGACATTGTGATTGATTTTGAGTTGCTGTTGTCACAGACAAAATAAAAATGTGTCACCGTAATCATGGTTACTGTAATGTTTTACATGACTTATTTCCGAATAGCTCACATTAAATGCATGTAAATGATTAGCCTGGAAGGACAACAGATCATAAAGAATAATTAAACTAGAATAATCAGGCACTTGCTGCTTTAGCTGCCTGGCAGAGTTATTCGATATACTATAATAGATTTATTCATATTTTGAATGTTTTATTTTTTTATTTTTTTGTTTTCATTTCATACAATTTTTAGTTGTATACTTCAAATTGAACTAAATGAAAAAAATAAATGTATTTAAAAATATTTAATTGTATTTAAAAAAAAAAAAAGTCATGGTTTTAGTTATAGTTAACAATAATAACCCTGTTATCTGGTAATCATTTGATCCCTTTTCATAGTAATTGTTTCTCAAATGTTTTTTTTGTCTTTTGCAGCGCTGTAAGGATAAACTGAACTCCCTGGCCATCTCTGTGATGAACCTGTGGCCTGGCGTGCGTCTGCGTGTGACGGAGGGCTGGGATGAAGACGGACATCACTCTGAGGAGTCTCTGCATTATGAGGGCAGGGCTGTTGACATCACTACCTCGGACCGCGACCGGAAAAAGTACGCCATGCTGGCCCGTCTGGCAGTGGAGGCCGGCTTCGACTGGGTCTATTACGAATCCAAAGGCCACATACACTGCAGTGTCAAATCAGGCGAGTGATGAGCTGTGTTTGTGTTGGGGTTGTGCATGGGGGAATAGGGAAAAACAGACTAGTCCGACTTCTTACAAATGAAAGGTGGGAAAAGGAAGGAAAGCAATCATGGTAGGATAATAGCATGTGCCTTATTCATTAGCAAGTCTCCGTGAAACACCATTCGCATTTGATTTCTGAGCGAAACAGGATATTCAATGAGAAAAAAGTGCAGTTGGGACTTTATTTTATTTATGGGGAATTAGTTGGATTGAGCACGAATGCATTAAATTGATCAAAAGTGACAGTAAAGGCATTTCTAATGTTACAAAATATTTCTATTTAAAATCAGTGCTGTTCGTTTGAACTTTCTATTCATCAAAGAATCCTGAAAAAAATTATGATATAATATAACATAATATTAAGCAGCACAACTGTTTTCAACATTGATGATAATAAAACATGTTTGCTTGAGCAGCCAATCAGCATATTAGAATGATTTCTGAAGGATCATGTGATCATCATGAGTGATGATGCTGAAAATTCAGCTTTGATCACTGGAATAAATGACAATATATAAAAATATTTAAATAAAATAAATAAAATAGGTAAAGAGATTCCATAGATGACAGAGATGTAAAACTGTGATAATATTTTACAATATTACAGGTTTTACTGTATTTTTGATCAAATAAATGCACCCTTGACGAGCGAAGCGGAAAGTAATTTTTGGATGATGAGGATTTTAAGTCGTTTTAAGATGGTAAATAGGATAATGTTTGATTTCATGTTACTTTTAAAACTTTTTTAATCTAACCAAAACTAACAAAGCTTCTCACAGCCGTGCAATGTGAGAAGATGAGGGCAAGGGATGGACTGTGAGAGCATACAGAAGGAATCGCATTCGACTCATGTTTTAGCGCACACTGACTGTGGGTTATGGGCTTTCTAATGAAGAGAGCCGTGCTTGATTCATCTTGGGATCATTTCTTTGCTTCACATGATGACTAGATTAAAACAGCACAATCTTGCAGCACTGGGCCGTCTGATGAATGCACTCACTCCTCTGTTCACCATTTCTAACATTTACTTTCACCTTTCTTACTTTTCCAGCTGTGCTTCACCTTGATTCTTATTTCCATGCAAGTCTGCACAGACTTCATGTAGCTTTAGCATCGCCCATTTAGCTTTTAGCATACATGCTATTTAATCTTTTCTAGTAATTTCTATTAATCAAACAGGGGGTGGAAACTGTGGGGGAAGCAGACTGACAATGAAATATTCTTCTATCTTCTATTATATATCTCCAATTATCTAATTTTGATGTAAAGTAACAATATAACAAAAAAAGTCAAACTAAAGTTAATCTCATTCACCCTTTCAGCCTTTTTTGCAACATAATATTGTGAAATGCATTAGTCATTTGCAGGCTCACAGAATCATCTGCTCAACGCATAAATATAAATGTAATCTGCACACACAGAATTCCCTGAAAACGCCACAGATTTGGCAGAACACTCGTCAATCAGAAACTTCTACTTCTGCATGCTCGTTTATTGAAGATTTCAGCCAGAAACTAAATTATGAATAAGCACCTACGTTTAAAGCATTTTACCATGTTTAAATCCATTCTGCAGATTTTCCTTTCGAATAGTCTGCAGATTAATTAGTCTGCAGACTATTTGTTGTTGTTTTGGCCCACCTTTTATACAGGTTTGATTTACTATTTTGTCTTTTTACGTACATTGAGTTTCATAATAAAATCTTTTATATTCATCATCTGTTTCTCTGTTTTTCCTTTTTCTTTTCCCACCATTTTCTTTCCTTTTGTTACTCTTCTCCTGTCTTTTCTGCCCAGATCGTTATGCAAGTCAGCTGACATGATCAGAAGAAATACAGGGGTTTTATACCTAGCTTATGTGTATATATATATTATGTATATCTTGTAATTTGTACAAAAACATAGAGTCTAAAGAGGCTGGCAGTGCCAGTCAAGTCAGAATCAGTCCACTAGGAGGCACTCATACACCAACATCCCAATGAAGAGGAGGTTAAAGGCCTAGTGATTCGCCACCCTGGCCAATCACTTTGAGGATGCCACACTGATCCTATTTACCAACTCAACCAATCACTGAGGCAAATCACCGTAGGACCAACCAATGAATGAAGGGTCGAAAGGCCAGAGGTATATCAGTGAGTCAGAAGTGAAGATTAGAAACAAGGCATTGAATCCATTTCCTTAATGAATCATTTTCTATTCCTTTCTTTCTCTTTTCATTCCTCTCTTCCATTCCTTCCTCAATTTTCTCTTCAGATCGCTCAGCAGCCCTTAACACGGGGGGCTGTTTCCCTGGAGAGGCTCTGGTGACAATGGAGGACGGCACACATAGACCAATCCGAGACCTGCGAGCAGGAGACCTTGTTCTGGCCTCAATGGGAAGTGATGGGACTGGCGACCTCGTCTACAGCGAAGTCCTCACCTTCCTGGACCGTAGCCCCATTGCCCAGAAGCACTTTTATGTGATCAGCACTGAGGATGGGGCCAACGTCTCCTTAACAGCAGCTCATTTACTGTTTGTCTGGGTTGGAAACTGCTCCAGAGGGGGCCAGCCAATGCCGGGTGCCCTCCGGGCGATATTTGCCAGTGATGCCCAGCCAGGGCAGTGTTTGCTGATCGTCGATGAAGGGGAACTCAGGAAACGTGTTTCGCGGATCACTCGAGTGGAGGTGCGGGAGGACCAGGGGGTTTTCGCCCCACTCACTGCCCATGGGACTTTGGTGGTGAATGGCGTGGTCACCTCGTGTTACGCCGCGGTGAACAAACAACGGCTAGCTCACTGGGCATTTACGCCTTTACGCCTGTTGTACAGCTGGACCGGACCGGATCGGATCCTTAAGAACGGCTTACACTGGTACTCTCAGGTCCTACTCAGTGTGGGAACACTACTGCTAGACTCAGAACTTTTCCACCCTTGGGCCTTAGAAGAAAATGAAAGATGATGGATTGAAAAGAAATGCCGAGATGGGCGAAAAGAGTTGACTGAATGCTCAGGGTTTGTGACTTAAGGGGATAGTGCTGAGTTAGACGAAATGCATACCATAAGCAGACTTTTTAGTTACTTAATAAAGGTGAAGTGTGTAACTCACGCCATGGACCCTTTTCACATTTGCAGGGTTCAGGGTCGTAGTTGGGTAAACTTCTATTGTGGTGAACGGGAGATGATAGCAAATATAATTTTTGCATTCCCATTTGCTCAAATACCAAAAGAAAACCCCACAATAGTGTTCCCACAACATTCGAAAAAAGGAAACAAATTACCACAGAAACCGAAAATTCTCGGGCCAGCAGCATGTGTCCAAATTTCAATCTTAACCGTTCTATTTCATCAGAAACGATCTGAAAACAGGGCTGTAAGTGTAAAATACCGAACTTGTCCAAAAACGAGGTTTTTGTCATTTAAAGCTGTCCTATTGTTGTTTTTTACATTTTCAACTTTCTTTAGTGTGCGATGTTGCTGTTTGAGTATGAAAAAGGTCTGCAAAGTTACAAAGGAAGTTATTCTCCTTCAACAATCAGCACTGTTTCTAAAACTCCTTTCAACGCCTCGATTGTAGTCTTGAGTTTTCTTCCGGGAACGAACATGTTACAATATCCCTCATTTAAAGAATTTCTACCCAAGGCATATGCAAAAAAAAAGAGATCGAGGCCTGGTTGAGTGTGTTAAAACTTGCCGTTATGGTAAGGGGCGTGGCATTTCCGAAACGGTTGACCAATCACAACACACTGGTCCCGCCGACCAATCAGAGCACATTGTAATTTTCAGAAGGAGGGGATTCATAGAGCGGGAACTAAACAGGGGTGCATTTCCCAAAAACATTGCTAGCCAACGTATCCCAGAGCGTTACTGACAGACTAGGAAGAGAGGTGCTGCAACAATGTAAAATATGTGAAAAATAAGATGTTTTTTGAACATTCAGGCATGAAAACCTATTCTGGTAGACCCCGATGCATTTTAAGTCCCCTTAATGGAAAGGTAATATAACACAAAGTTTAGTCTAAATGTAAAATACATTTGAATGTGTCATCACCGTCTGTGAGAAGGGTCCATTGGTTGAGTCAATGTTGCTGTGTTGGGCTCATCTAGATGCTGAAATGGCAAAGTGTTTACACTTTTCAAGAGAATCATCCTTACTAATCTCTAGATAGAATAAAGAAAAAATATTTCACATGGAAAATAATTACGCGCATCACCTGTAACTGTAAAAAGAACTGATTGCAAACTGACCTCTGGTCTTGCTTCTTACAGGAATTGTGAGAGACCAAACATTGTCTGTGCCTTGTGTATGCTTGTTTGCTATTCCCGTATTCCAGTCTCCTTCCTCATTAGATTGTCATCAGTCTTAAGACAATCTGTTAAACTAATTTAAAAATGTGCTTTGTAATATCAGTATGGTAATATAAGGTATTCAGGTAAAGTATTTAAAATCTATTTTTGAAATTAAACTTCATACAAATTATTTATTTTGTCTCATTTTTGGTCTTTGCTGGCTATTACAATTTCTCTAATATTAATTTGTCATCTGCTGGAGGTTTTTTCTTTGTCAGTGGTTCTCAGCGTTTTTGATTCCAAGCCAAGGCCATCCTATCTAAGCTGATTTTTACTTCAGGTTAATTCTGTGGAGGAAAAAAAAAAAAAAAAAAAAAATATATATATATATATATATATATATAATAATGATGATATATTATGATGTTAGTTTAATGGTGTACATCTGTATTTTTAGTGTTTTTAGCATTTTAATTAAGATTGTTACTTTAAATAATTTGTGGTGCCACGGCCCCCTGGTTGAGAACCATGGTTTATATATATAATTGTTCCCATTACGGTGTGCAAGGGAAGTCAGATAGGTTTAATGTAATGAGAATCCCACCTAACATGTGATATGACTCTATTGAAAAGAGAAACACTCCTCTTACTCATGAAACCATGCAAACATTTAGGCAAGTCTCATCTTTCAAATGCTCAAGACACTAAATCATTCATTTGAAAAAAGGATGAAATTTTGTTCTGGTCAGCTTATAGAAGTGTATTGCAGGACTTTAAATGTTAATGACTTTTCATGATGAACTTTGTGTAGGCTACTGTAGGCTATTATTATTCCTCACTTAAGTCACTCTGGTTAAACGCTTCTGCTAAATAAATGTCAATCAACGTGTCAACGCGTGACCAACTTGAACCCATTGCATGTGGTAATATTTCCCTTTATGCTTGTAATGATTCCTATTGAAATAACTGGATTTCACACATGAACAACTGCAGATGTGACCAATCTGACCATGGCTTTAATGTTGTATATCACAAAGTTTTTCAATCTTTTAGATGCAACAGGCCCCCTGATCATTCTGGTGTGAGGGCCCCCCATCTTAAAAAAAATGAATGCGTAAAAATCATATTTATACAGTGAAAAATATATATTATAAATATGCGTAAAATATTATTTGGAAAAAACAATCCACAAAGACTTTGTACAACTTTTCAGCAGGGAAAAAAAAGATGCTATGATATCGCAGTTGTGTTTACCTGTGCCTTTAAGAGAGCGTCTATAATAAGAAGTGGAAACATAATCCAGCTCTCGCTCTCTCTCTTTCTCTCTCGTTTTCCAGTCGCTGTGACTAGAGGCAAATAACGGAACCAGTTAGACCGTAAATTGCTCGACAGTTTTAAGTTGAATTTTTTTTATACCATATTTCGGAAAAGGTGTAGTCTAATAATAATAACTCCGTGTCCACCTTTAAAACTCTAAACACTGTCTCTTTAAGAGGGTTTACCTACCGACCTCCTGTTGATCCGACAGTATTTCCCCATACATTACTGTTCTTCTGTGTCTCCTGCCATCTGCGCTTTTCTTTATTTTTAACGGTTTATTTATTTATTTATTCACTTTGGAAACTTGAAGAAGCTCAAACATGGCAGAGGTAGGGAAAGGAGTCAACGCCGGGAAACTGGCCAGTAATGTACAGAAGAGGTTAACCCGAGCACAGGAGAAGGTATGCATGCTTACATTGACTCTTTTTTTTTCACCATGCTGTTTGTAGGCTACATTCAAATGCGACTTCTGAATAGGCGTTTAAAGATAGCTAAAAGTTAAATGATATGAAACCGTGTTTATAGTAAGAAGAGACTTTAAAAACAACAGCTGAAACTCATTGAAACGCTTCATATAATACTCGCCCCTGTGTTTGTCATGCCCCACTTGCGTTGGAAATTATGGTTTTATATCTCATTTTCAGAGCATCTTCTGTTAAAGTTATATTTGAAATTCTGAACTCTGAATTTTGATGGGATAATTTTGACATTTAGAATTTTCTTGCCATTGAATCAATCAATAATATCACACGTGTGTGTATAATCACAAAATAACAATTAATAATGATAAATAAATAACATATTGAACTTTTAATATTTTCACCATTACTGCACAAGAAATAGATAAAGTTCAATGAATCTTCATTGATCATTTGCCTCTATAGTTGGGTATGCAACGTGCGGGGTAAGTTGTCACATTGGTAAACTGCTGTTTATTGACCATGATTTGAGAAGAACATCTTTTAAAAAATGTATAATCTTAAAATCCTTTAAAAATCTTTCTCATCGTACAGTGTTTGTTTTTTAAAATGTGTTATATGCTATTTCCACATAATGTAAACAGTCCAATTATTAGCCTATGAAACATAGGACACATTATTTCTCCCTGAACTGTTATGAAAACATTTGGTTATAATCTACTATCATTATATACTTGGCATTTGTCTGAATGTGTGTCAGTGTAGTAATTTATGGGGTTCATTTGTTTAAGGTTTGGATTCATCCAAAACCACTGCTAGAGAAAACAAGCATTTGTGTAGTTGGACCTTATAATTACTGAGCACTTACGACAACTTCCTCATGCCCCAACTAGTCTGGCTATCTGCTGTTACATTGTGTACCACAGAAAAGCCCAGAATGTCCTCTTTTAGATACACACAGGACCTAAAACAGTCACATGTATGGGCTCAGAGATATTAACAGCATGTCTACTACAAAATGAATCTCTAGCTCTCAGGATCATATGAAGCAGTCTGGAAATGGTGATGTTGTAGCAGAGTTTAAGTCCCAGGGTATCAGTGGTGCATCAACACAAACCGACCCCCAGCTGAGTGTAGGAGGTCCTACACAGGAAGAGTCATTTCCACACTAAACACTCCAAATGACCACTGGCCTCCCAGAACGCACAGCTGGACACCAGAGCCTTGCACTGTGCAAAAGTCACACTTTTGATTTGAGTGACTCTAGGATGTAAGACAAGAGTTATAGGAACTACCTGATTTAGCCAGTCCCTAGGTGTACTTTCGGGGGCCGAGACATACACAGTGGTTAAACGAATTACTAATCTGCATTGGCACTAGGATCAGTAGGTTCCCTTTGCAGGGGCCACTTAAGAAACATCGGAAATTGGTTAATTTTAGCCTTTAAAAATCTTTGTTTTCATCATAACTGGTAGACAAACAAGAGGCTTGGACGACTTGGATATAGGAGATTTCTTAGGAAGATAGTTTTGTCATTTCCTGTCCCTATAAACCAAGCAGACTCATTACTTTGTAATCATAAAGATGTGTAAAAAGTTAAGAGGTTATTTAGGATCATTGTGCACACTGCATTTGTGTTTGTGTCCCTCTTCCTGTAGGGTAATTTCTCTTCGGTCCCACGTGCTGAACTCATAGGCCCAGTTGTTCAAATCCCAGCAGAAGGGTGGAGTTTAGGAACAAAAATTTAGTACAACTTTAAAACTGGTCGAAAAATACAACATTTGTATTATGTAATATACACACACTTTTTATTTTGCTCTTGATTAGTTTCCTATTAAGCTTTTCGGTAGCCTACAGTATAGTAAAAAAGAGATATTGGCGGCATAAAATAATCCACAAACAGCTGTAAATATCAACAAAAATATATTTATCTTTTATATTTTTTTTATATTTTATAAAATATTTATATTTGCTATTATTTATAAATAAGTTTGTAAACTACATTAGCACAATCATAAGTACGGTGGCCGAGTCAAAAGTTCTTTGCGAGCGAATGCAAAGTTTCTCGGGTGAACGTAAAAGCATTGAAATATTTTTTTTCCCCCATCTCATATTTTTTCCATCACCATGTCCCTAAGAGGCTCCGTTGAGTACTAGTAAATCCAGATTTGGTATTCTGAAAAAGTGTGTATCAGTATGATCCAATCCAATTTTGTTTGAAAATCCGGCACAAAATTAAGATGGATTACCTGATCCATGCAAAACATGGGATTTCCAAATCTAGATAATTCTGATTATAGATAATCGGTGCTCATCTTCAGCTGCTTTGTGTAAGGATTTTCTATAAAGATTTTTTTTTTGGAAGAAGTTTTTTATGCTGACCAAATCTACATCTATTTGATCAAAAATAAAAACATTAATATTGTGAAATATTATTACAAGTTCAAATAACTGTTTTATATTTCAATACTTTTTAAAATGTAATTTATTCCTGTGATGTAAAGCTGAATTTTCAGCATCATTTCTCCAATCACAAAAAAGTTGTGCTGCTGCTTAATATTTTTTGTAAATCATAATAGGTTTTTTTCAAAAATATTTTTGTACTAGAAATTTCAAAAGAAATCCATTGATTTAAAATAGAAATATTTTGTAACATTATAAATGTCTCATTTGAGCAATTTTGTTGCCTAATAAAAATATTTATTTATTTATAAAAAAAAAAAAACATTTAAATGGTAGTGTAAATCTGAGCTCAAGCTAGACAAAAAAGCACCATAAAAAAAGTCAATACAGCTTGTGTTTTGCGTGAATGATCCCTTTAGTGTGTTTTTTGGATTGATTGCTTTTGTGTGTAGACTTTGCAATGGGTCTAGATATTATTTGTGAGCAATAGTACCTGTAGTTGTTTAGCCTGCCTGAAGTCCTCAGCAGTCTTGGCTACCTCTTTAGAGTGTGAAAAGCTGGACTCACTCTAAAAGTTTCTGTATGTGTGTTTTTGTGTGTGTGTAGTCACTCCTTCTAAGTGATCCGCTGTCCATCAGCGTGATTAAGGTCTCAGTCTCCTCTTCCCCTCTGAAACTCAGCCAGGTAGAGGAGAGTTAACCATGAACCTCTAGTGGGAAATGGCCCACATCTCAGCAGTCTCCCCTGTCTTTTCTCACACTTCACTTTTCCCTCATCCACCTGTCTGTCATTAGTTGATGTCTGTCACTATTTTGGAACACCACGGCAAGTTGTTCTTGAGTCACCCATTCTTGCAGAAACATTCCAAAAGTGTCCATTAAGTATGGAGACTCCCCATCTCAATATGTCATAATGACCATGGAGATCAAGAGATGGGTGCAAAGTTACAACAACCTCCTTTTCTCAGATTAGAATCCCAAAGGAAGTGTCCTCAGGCTTCCCCTGACCTCTGCTCTGATTGGACAGGCGACATGCCAATCAAAAGCTCCACTGATGTTCAAACATGAGCCACACCTCTCTTCCGCACTCCACCCACACACCTGTCCGTGCTCATAGAGCTAGTGAGCAGTGTGTGGATTGGGCTATGAATAGCAGACAGGCTGTAGCTGTGAGCTAATCCCCAGAAACCCCTTGTGCAACAAACCGTGGTGTGTGTGAATGCCAACGGCTGTGGTCTGGGGTATTTTTGGTGTTGTAACTGAACACCAGCACACATTGAACAGAAGTAAAGACCAGTGTCCTTTATAAAACACGGATGAAGTGACATTTGCCTTTTACTTGGCAGAATGCAGTCATAAATTCACACACAGGCACAGGTTACTGGTAAATCTCTCTCATTCTAAGCCTCTTTTAACCTGTTAGTTAAAGCTCCACAGACATACTAATTAAGCCACTTGCCACTCCTATGAGACAGCAGAAGTGTGTTTACCTTGGACAGTTTTGTCCCAAAATGTAGTTCAATCTGACAAAAACTTTGTGGACATGCTTTTTTGATCCTAAATAATATCTAAAAGGTCTTCTATTAGGGTTATGGTTAGTCTATAGTAATTTTACCATAAGAAAATTGTACAACTAGAGCAGTAAAAAACAATAGAGTCTATGGTGTTATAAAGGAAAGATAGAATGAATATGCGCCTGCATGAGGTCAGATCAAGTGGGTGTATTAAATGGGTAGCTGACTTCAATTAGTATAAACTCGTCTCTCACTTGCTCGAATGTTTCTCTCGCACACACTGAGGAATCTCTCAGCTGCTGGACAAATGTTCAGCGCTATAGTCTGATCAGAATGGTATAATTTAAACATGCTGATTCAGAAAGCAGCTCAGCCCGAACTCACTGCTATTTCTTTAAAGGAAAAGTTCTCAAATGAAAACTCTGTCATCATTTACTCATGTCATACAAAGCTCATATGGCTTTCCTTTGTCTGTGAAATACAAAAGGAGACAATGTGAAAAAAATGTTCCTTCTGCTCTGATACAATGAAACCGTGAACTAATCATTTGTTTCACATAATTTATCTTTGGCTGCATTATAATTATTTCCTTATTCAGACTATGATCAAAGAATGTGGATGTGGATGTTTTTGAGGAATTTGACTATTGAAAATAAACATTTTAACTTCAAGTCAGCAATATGATCTGATCTTACCATCATTACTGCGTTCTGATGAAGTATTGAAAGACAACTTGTTACAAAGAGAGCTTATTTGATATATAATCAGCTGTGTAGCATCCATTATAACATTAACAAAAATATTAAGCGGCACTACAGTTTTCAACACTGATAATGAGTATAATAATATGAAAATGCTTCATGAGCACCAAATTAGCATATTAGGACAATATCTGGAGGATCATGTGACACTAGCTATGTTTCCATCCAAAGCTGAGAATTTAAAGGTAGGGTAGGCAATTTCGAAGAGGCTAGCGATAGCAAGCTAGCTTTGAAAGCACAAGATCCCACCCTCCCTTCAGAGCTTCTCCAAAGCTACGCCTCCTTCAAAACACATTAATGCGCAAATACTAGAGCAGAGTCTGAAAAGTGTAACGAGACAAGAGATGGTGTTAAATTACCTCATGTCTCAAAGCACATTACATTACAATAATAATGAGCATAAACAACTTACAGACCTCTAATGCCTAGTTCACACTACACAACTTTAAACGTCGGCAGATCGCTGTGCTGTTTAGACGACATGACTTGCTCTGGAGTCTTGAAGTCGTTGTGGTGTTCACACTATGTGACACTACGTAAATGATCTGCAACAGGGGGTTACACACTACACGAGCTGACAACAACTCTGTCACCCAACGACTCTATCCGGTCCCAAAACCACATTTTGTCACGAAAACATGCGCAAGAAGTGGAATGGGAAATGGCGCATTCCAATGGTGCATTGTCTAGTTGAAAATGGACGGCGGGACAAAATTGGCGGTAAAATTTTATATATATATATATATATATATATATATAATAGTTTGCGCAATGATCTGTTTAGAACCCCGAAAAAAAGAAAGAAAAATGAATATGGGTGAAAGGATGGATAAGCACACGCGGGCAGCAGGGATTGTCTGTCAGAGAGAGTTGGAGGCGAGTAAAACATTATAATGAAAAAGCAGCTGCCTGTTGTGGTTTGGCAACGATGGTTACAAATACAAAAGGCTTTTGTAATGTCATAACAAGCTGATCATTGGCTGTTGCTCGTCGCGACACGTGACACCACAGGCTATCGAGTCGGCCGACAGCTCCAGATATTTGGCATGCTATTTGTCTGGCGTCAGCGATGTGTCAGCGAGCGTTTTTGATGCGTCGTTAAGTATTTCACACTTAAAGATTGGCGAGCGCGGATCACCCGCAGATTTGCACGCGATTACAGCCTGACCTGTCGGCAAGCTCGTTAACTTGCAAATCGGGCTTAAATCGGGCTTAAAATCCTGTAGTGTGAACTAGCCATAACTTGTACCTTCTGACTGTCACTGCTGCAGATTCATTTTGGTGTTGATAGTGTTAGAAGACCATAGACGTATAGGGCCCTATCATACACCTGGTGCAATGCGGCACCAGGCACGACGCAAGTGTTTTTTGCTAGTTTCAGCCTGACACAGTAATCATTTTCACGTCCTGCGCCTTGTTGTTTAAATAGCAAATGCATTTGCGCCCATGGAAGTGCTGGTCTGAAAACGAGGTGTGTTCATGCGCATTGTTGGCACGTTGCTATTTCGAGGCAACTGAAATAGACTGAAATATTTGTTTTGTTATTTAAAGAGCACGTTAGTAATGTACGCCTATAGGCGGGTCCACAACACGCGTACACTTTGTCCTGTAAATGGTCTGCCTGCGCGCTTTAACCTTGTGCACGGGCAGAGCCGTCTCCTCGCTAGAGAAGCGTTCAGTGTTTCCGCTTGCAAAATCCGTCATGTAAATAGCGAATCCGCCATGGCGCGAGCACAACTGGCTTTTAAAGGGAATGGGAGATGATACTTTATTCACACCTACGCCTCTACCTACGCACTGTGTGTACCATGAGAGGGCGTTAATTAATGCCGTTTTTATTTTTTGCAGAATTTTTTTATTAATTATTAATCTATCTGTGTACAGCACTCATGACATATTGAGAAACAAAAGTGTTTGGGAATAAATAAAGGTGTGCATTTGTGTGTTGTAAAGTCAAATGTGTGCATGTGCGTGCATGGGTGGGGGATGAATGAAAATAAATCTGATTGGCTAGTTTAGTCCACACACGAAAAATGATATTACAGATAGTTAATAGTGCTGCGTACCCTGAGATAAAATCCTGCAGGAGCCCCTGTGAAACAAGATCGGTCCACTGGTTAGTCTAGTTATGCCATGATTGCCATCCTATCAGCACACAGTCACATGACTTTTCTGATGCGCATCCAGGAATTTATTCTGTAAATGTGTAGTTTATTTATTTTTCTTATCGGATGAAAAATGTATCCGACTCAATTGAGCGCATGCGCATCTTGATATTTCCTTCCAGCGTTTTTTTTTCCCGATACCCCAAAATGCGCATAAAAATAGGTGGATGGAAACATAGCTACTGAAGACTGTAGAAAATTCAGCTTTGCTATCAAATTTAAATGATATTTCACAATATTACTGTTTTACTAAATTTTTGAACAAGTAAATGCAACCTTGGTGAACACGAGACTTTCAAAAACATTTAAAAATCTTAAAGACTCTAAGCGTTTGAACGGTAGTGTATTCAGTTTAGGCTTAAAAACAAAAGACACAGAGCAAATAACGAAATTGACTGCTTGCCGTGCCTGCTTGGCTGATCAATGGTTATCACTCTATTTAAAGTAAATTGTGAGTCAGTACAAATACATTTTCTTTTATCTTCTGTATTATTTTATCATATAATACAGAATATCATATGAAAAATCCATATCGTTCAACCGCTAGCTCAGCCTGGGTGTACAGTCATATGCAGTGTTCCTGGAAGACCTCTGAGTCAGAGAGAATGCCTTCATCCCAGATCTCCTCTACTGCACAGGGAGCACATGTCATCCTGACACAGATCCAGGACACTGTATTTTAAGATGTCGGGGGCTCGAGGGAGGGGTCCTGCTGCAATGCATTCAGGATCAGCTTTCAAACACTCCCTCCCTGCACAGTAATACACATTCATACATTCTTGAAGAAGAGCACAGCTGACATGGCCTTTATTAATATAGTTTAGAGGTTACAGTGATTTCCACTCGAGCTTTATTGAATTCCTTTGCTCTTCTAGAGCAAGATTTTGTATTTTTCTGAAGTTTCCTGTTGTGTTTAGCCAAGTTCAGTTCTATAAAATATGTTGCTCTAGGAACTTTTTAGTTATTTTCTTAAGCGGGAATTATTTAAATGAGGAATATTATGACGTGTACGTTCCTTTTCAGGGAGTTGAGAAACAGTGTGCACTGATAAAGGCAATAACTCCCTTTGGGGTGACTTTGTGTTTTGTAACTTTGCAGAACTTTTTCATGATCAAACAGCAACATTACACACTAAAGATATAGGACCTCTTTACCATTATTGGAGAAAATGTGAGACCATTCACGGATACATCATTCTGTAAATTTCATCCTTTCATCTTGAATCCCTTTGGCATTATGACGTAGACTTCACAGGATGTGTTATTCTGTTGCCCACGTCAGGCTGACGGAGACCAATTCTTATGGGTCACAAATGGCATGGCATGTTTAATATGCTGCTAGGAGATGATATGGGGGAGCAGGAGGAAAAGGAAATGACCTCTGAATTAATAGAACCGGATACAAGCACTACCTCATACATGCTGGACAGGAAGTAGGACCATCTGAACTAAAGGAAATGTGCATAATTACATCTGCTAGGAAATAGTTACGTCTTTAAATAGTGGAAACATTGAATGGAACAAAAGGAAGATTTTGCTTTGAACTTCTGGTGGGTGTGTGGATGGCAGGAAAGTTTAGTACCTGACACACTCATGGGCACACATTGTTGCACGCCTCCTTGGTTTAGTTTCATTTTTTATGAACAGTTACTGTATGTCAGCATTCTTGATGGGGAAGAGGAACATGGAACCGATTCTGAAAGCACCATTTGCGTAGAATGTTTGGTGGCAGGGATCGGAGACCCTATTTTTACTTTTTTTAAATGCACATATGCATCTACACTCCAAAGACTGCTTGTAAAATTAAACATGCATTAAAAAAATGGTGAAAAAGTCCATTAGCCTGACAGAAATTTGGAGCAGATATCTTTTATTTATTTTTGATTTTCACTTAGAAAGAAACTTCTTGTCATGTTTGCAGTTGTTTTATGGATGTTTTAGGTTAGGATATTTTTCACATTTTCTCAAAATATCTTCTTTTGGGTTCCACATAAGAAAGAAAATCATACTTGTTTGGAACCATATGAGGGTGAATATATATTGAAGGAAATTTCACAATGACGGTAGGTTGTTTATTGTTTTAGGTTATTAGGATATTATATTTTTATATTCTTGCCTTGGGCCCCACAAATCCATGGGCTGGCCTGCACACATGTAATGCAGAAGTTGTGTACCGATTTGGGTTAGTTTGCATGTGAATGATGTCGGCTGTTTTGTGGTGTTCTCTGGTAGGTGATGCAAAAGCTGGGTAAGGCGGATGAAACGAAAGACACGGCCTTTGAGGAGGAAGTAGTCAACTTTAACAAGCAGCTGGTAAGAGCCTTAACCCTTCACCCTCTTTGACCCCCTTGCTTAATATACTGCTTCCATTGACATTTGACCTCTGACCATTTTCGTAGTTCTTAAATATCTAGTGATGATTTCATCTCTCTGTGATCCCTATCCACAGGTCGATGGCACCAAACTGCAGAAAGACTTGAAAGCGTATTTGGTGTCAGTCAAAAGTAAGACTCTATATTTGTGTCTATATTTGATGAAAGTGAACAAGAATAGTTTTAAAGGGATAGTTCACCCAAATAAATGATAATTTACTCATCCTCATGTTGTACCAAACAGGTTTGACTTTCTTCTGTGGAACATAAAATAAGATATTTTGAAGAATATTGGTAACCAAAAAAGTTTTGGTGACCATTGACTTACATTGTATGAACAAAGACATACTGTGACCAATCAAAATATCTTATTTTATGTTCCACAGAAGAAAGAAAGTCATACAGTTTTGGAACAACATAAGGGTTAGTAAATGTAAATGATGACAGATTTATCATTTCTTTAGGTGAACTATGCCTAATAGTTGCTATCACAAAAATCTGGGTTTATTGGTCTCTTGATTACACTTATGAAACATATTACATAATTTAGAGGAAGCTCAATGCTAATTTTAAAGAAACACTCAACACAATCAAGTGCAAAAACATAAAGAAACATATTTTCAGGTTGTCATATGGCAAAATTAGAACTAAATGTGCAATCGCTCGATCATGCTTCTTTGTATTTACATGCAGCCTTCTTTCAGGAAAAATACATGAGATTCTCTCAAAGCAAAAGAAATCATTGCGACTGAACAAACGCAGCCCTGCATGTATAGCTGTACCTGCCTCCACATGTAACAGAGATAAGGGCGTCACAAATTCTTTCTGGGTTATAAACATGTGGAACGTATTTTCAGTCTGGCCATATTTGTTTCTTCTCAAAGAAGATATTTTGAAAATGTCTGTGAACTTGACATTTTTTAGAAATGTAATAGACCCCAACCATCTTCAAAATATTTTATGTGTCAAAAGACCAAAGTAATGCACACATGTTTGGAACAAAGTGAGGGTGAATAAATGATGATGGAATAAAGATGGCATTTTAGGTGAACTGTCCTGTCCCTTTAAATCTCGATTTTAAATATGGCTCCTTATAGTATGTTGCTGTAATACTTTTGCTTTAAGCACTGGTGAGTGGTAATACATTAAATAAATGTGAAGCAGACAGACTTCTTCTTTGTACAGCAGACTATAACGGCGCTGTCCTAATGCACATCACCGTCCCCTCGACTTCCTGCCATGTGACCACAAAAGCTCTCACTTCTCTGAAAGACTCAAAGGGAAAGAGACTGCATGTGTGTTGGGTTGAGTGATTGAGCATTCATCCTCTGTGTGAATTTGCCAATGTCCGTCTCTTAGCTGACCCACTGCTTGTTTCCGCAGCCATGCACGAGTGTTCAAAGCGTCTGCATGACTGTCTGGCAGAAATGTACGACCCCGAGTGGTTTGGCAAAGAGGAGGTGGACTCCATCGCAGAGGTGTGTAAGCATGTCACTGGCAGAGCCTAACACTCTTTCTGGATTGTGTGACATTAGTGTTTTCGATGTGAAAAATCCCATAGGAGAGACAAAGCCACAAAGGACATCTCTTTAATATGTCAGTTGTTTCTCTTTAAGGCTCCTGGTTCGGCACATGTGCCTCCTGAAATCAAATGTCTTTTGTAGAGTTTCAGAAGAATGTCACAAACCAGATACCAACGCAGAGAAAAATGTTATTGAAAATGAGACTAAGTATGGATTAAATTGAATGACCAACCTTGGATGTTTCTCAACAATGTATTTTTGGTAAAAAATGTATACTTTTATTCAGAAATTAACACTTTTTTATATATAATGGTACAAAAGATTTGGTGAGTATAAGAGATTTCTTTAAAAAATCCTACCAAAGCCAAACTTTTGAACAGTACTGTGTATTTCAGTTAAGACCAAATTCCTTGCTCTATGCCCTCCACACACTCCTAAAGGGGTCATCGGATGCAAAATTCACTTTTATATGGTGTTTGCATATAAATGTGTCTTTGCAGTGTGTGGACACAACCACTATACAACGAAAAAAATCCATTCACTCAGCCTTAACACTCTCAATAATCAAGCCGTTTGGATTTTCTGAGCAATTTGATGTCATATTACTCATGCTCCGCCCACGACCACTGACGGACTGTCCCGTATTAGCATATTTCCGCCCTCTGCCATTTGTATAGAGCTGGTAAGTCCCGCCCATCCGTAAAACCCCAAGTGGACCTCTAGGTTGAAAAATCGTCAATGCAAGTGAATGTGAGAAAATGATTATTTTCTTGTCCCGTTTGAATTGTGCCATGAATGTGAACATATGTTGTCTGTGAATTTTTTATATAATTTTTCATGTTACGAGTTTGACAGTATATTGTATGATTCTTTGGCTAGCAGTTGTGGAAAAGACATAACGAGAAAGACTACATGTCGCCTATGTGACGTCACCCCATAACACATTTTCCCTCCACTTGTCAAATCACGGTGCTAATGCTGCGATAATCTATGGAGACAGATCGAGATGTCTGTGTGTTTTGTACCCAAATGTCACCATTCAAACCAAATGGGCTGTTCTTTCATCAGATTCCCGTCTGATGTAAAAACTAGGAAGCGAAGAGTTGTAGTCCACAAAGTGCTCTCACACAAAGTCTAACCGTATCAAACTTCTACGCGCTAAATTGTAGCATTCTTAACACGAAAAATTATATTAAAAATTCACAGACAACATATGTTCACATTCATGGCAAAATTCAAACGGGACCAGAAAATAATTATTTTCTCACATTCACTTGCATTGACGATTTTTCAACCTAGAGGTCCAGTGGGGTTAGCGGAAGGGGCGGGACTTACCAGCTCTATACTGTCCGACAAGGCAGGTTGCCAAGGCAGCACTTTACATGTCTAGCACTTTACACTTTACATGTCAACTGCTCACCCCCCATGGAAGAGAGGGGTGGGGTGAGCAGTTGCTCATTATCGTATAAAGAGACATGCACCGAAACGGGTCGCTGTGAACAGAGCTGTTTTTGAGGAGGTAAAAAGGGTGTTGTTTTACACAACCATTGAGGAATTTTAACCAAAGTATGTTACAAACTTTACATGAAGACCCTAAATCATACCAACTTGTGAAAAATGGGCATCTGATGACCCATTTAACAATTATCTCATTTGTGTGTATTGTTATTTATTAATATATCATATTAATTAAATGAAACATACCTGAAACATAGTTTATACAGTCATTTTAGAGCCACATTTTAGGACTGTATGCAATCGAAGAATGTGTCCGCACTGGTGTTTCAAACTCTGTCGACTCATTATTCTGCAATTTCTTTCTGTTTTCTAATTTTTTTTATTCATTCCTTCCACTCACCCATCTCTCCATGAGTGAAGGAGATGATAGAGAAAGAAATGGATAATAATTTAGAGGTAAACATGACCGATGACATCTTTAGAATCCAGACTGTAGGTCTAGTTTAGAGCTGGTGCTGGTGATGCTAAAGTAGTGCTACTGTAGTGCACTTTATATTAGAATAGATTTGTTCATACATATTTAGATTCGAGTCATCTGTGGTTTGTCAGTGTGTGAGAGAGAAAGCGTGAGAGTATGTGCCTTGGTGTGTCTGATCACATTTGTTTTACAGGACACCGACCTCCTGTGGCAAGAGTTCCACCAAAATCTTACTGACAATGCCCTCATTTCCATGGATGCATACTTGGCTCAATTTCCAGACATAAAGGTTTGTTTTTGCTTTAAAGGGATTCACACAAAAATCTGTGATCAATTCTATCATCATTTACTCCATCCAAACCTGAATTAATTTATTTTTTCTGCTGAATACAAAGATATTTTTGAAGAATATGGGTAACCAAACAGTTGATTTACTTCCATAGTATAGAATGGGGCCCATCAACTGTTTGGTTATCTGTATTCTTCAAAATATCTTCTTTTGTGTTCAGCAGAAGAAAGAAATTCATACAGTTTTGGAACAACTTGAGGGTGAGTTTTGGGTGAACTAACCCTTTAATAAGTGGTGCATGTAAGCATCACTTTCACTATTGCTTATAGCTTTAGGGATTTGAACCCCTAACCATATGTATTAAAATTTGGTGTGAAACTGTTGTTTGTGCTACAGGAATTATTGAGGCTTGTTAAGAATCACTATTGTTTTTCTAAGTAATCTGACTTATGATTTTTGCCTGGCTAGACTTACACTGAAGTAGGGACCCATCCATATATAGACACCAAAATATAATCAAGACTTGCAGGTGCACCACATAGAAACCACTCAGAACACCCTAGCAAACACTTAAAAACACTCATAACACTTTAGCAACCTTATAGCAACGGCCTGGCAACCAATCACCACACCCCTAGCATGCTCCTCTCATTTATAGTAGTTACCACTGTGTTAAATGGTCTTTGTTGTGACTCTCTGGCTCCCTCTGCAGGCTCGCATTGCTAAGCGTGAAAGGAAGCTGGTAGACTTTGACAGTGCCAGACATCATTTCGCTTCTATACAGAAAGGCAAGAAAAAGGATGAGGCCAAAATTGCCAAGGTATCAGATGCTCGTTCCAGCTCGTTAATGTATGCTAATACTGTACTGTCTGGCTTTTTGTTCACAAACCTTGTTAACTAACCAACTTAATGCTGTAACTAACTATGAGTAATTCATGTGTTGCTTGAGTATTTGCACAAGCGTGTGTCTCCCTCTCTCTTTGCTTGCATGTCTAGCCTCTGACTCTGGTGGAGAAGGCTGCTCCCGGCTGGGCTCAGGGAATAATCACAGCACACCAATTCGCTCAAACTAACCTCTCAAGAAACCAGGTGACTCACCTGTCACTCAGGAGCCTGTAAACCCTCCCTTAACCTGCCTAACTCCACCCACCTGCTCACAGTCCACACCCACTCACAGCATGGCATCTTTATGTAGCATCTGTGTATTTACTGCATATTTTTATGTATGACTTAAAAATACAATTTTTTTTTCAAAGAATACTGTTCAAAAGATTGAGGTCGGTATGCTTTTTAAAAAAAATGTTTTTGAAATAAGTCTCTTAAAGCAACACTAAGGAACATTTTTAACCTTAAAATAATGTTTCCAAAATCGTATCAGTGGTTCATCAAGTCGTAACAGGGTGAAAGGCACTTCTGGATTCGCTTTGAAGCCGTATATCTGCTATAACCACACTATGCAAGTTTGCCAAACCGGGTCGCGTTTCTGTAGTTCGAATGAGACATAAGAAAACTACAAATTTGACTTGCTTTACGTCAAGCGTTACAATAGTCATTATTTAGTTTTTCTTCATTTCTGATGTCGCAATACATCATACTTTCCGTGGACATCATTCATTCCAAAGCCGGTGCTAGATAAACAGCGAGCGTGTGTGCGACAGTAGGCTTCGGGCGGCAAAATGACTTACGACAGCGGTAATGGACAATTCCGCTTCCAACCTGTAGGGCGACCGAAGAGGAAAAGTTCCTTAGTGTTGCTTTAATGTCCCCAAGGCTAAATTAATTTAATCAAAAGTATAGTAAAAACAGTACTTTTGCGAACTATTATTTAAGTGCCCCTATTATGCTATTTTAAAGCTTATTAATTTTGTTTTGGAGGTCTCCTACGATAGGTTTACATGCATCCAGAGTCCAAAAACGGTTCATTCGAAGACTCAGTCTCTCTAGACCCCTCCTTTCCGAGAGCCTAATTGCTCTGATTGGTCTGACGGCCCAGTCCGTTGTGATTGGTCTACCACTCACAGCGCGTGTCGGAAACCAAGCGCCCATGGTGTCATTTTTTCCATATCAATTCCTAAATGGATTCGCAGCCCGGACAACAGCGTCTTCTCAACATGTTGAAACACAAACCAAACTCTTCCAGACCTCAGCGACAACTACAGTGTAGTTGTATGTTGTTTGCGGGCAGCCGATGAAGAGCATAGGCGGCATTATGCAAATTTGTTGCATTGTTAAGTAGGTAATAGGTATGTAACAGGAAGTGAGACTCGGTGTCAGGCCGTTCAGAATCAATTCTTTTGGGAGACAATAACTCCATTCATTGTGCAGTTTGATCTTTGAAACTTTGCAGACATTTTACATTTACAAACAGCTATTTTACACACTGCATGAAAGGTAATATTTGAATAAACATAATAGGGGCACATTTTAAATAATCGTTTTCTATTGTACTATATTTTCAGATGTAATTTCAATCAAAGCTGAATTTTCAGCATCATTACTCCAGTCTTCATTGTCACATGATCCTGCAGAAATCATTCTAATATGCTGATTTGCTGCTCAAGAAACATTTATTATTGTTAGCATTTATTGTGCTGCTTAATATTTTTGTGGAAACTGTTTTTTTTTTCAGGATTCTTTGATTAATAGAAAGTAAAAAAAAAAAAACATTTATTTGAAAAAAGTAAAAAAGAAAGAAAAAAACCTTTTGATCGGTAGTGTAGTTCACTCTAAAAATAAAAATTCTGTCCTAATTCCCTCACTATTTCTTTTCCTCCATGAAATACTGGTGAAACTCGAAAAAATGTAATATCGTGCAAAAATATAACTTTTGCACGATATAATTTTTTTTCGAGTTTCACCACGATAGTGCTTATGAAAATCCCAAATTCAAAATCTCAGAAAATTTGAATATTACATGAAATCAATAAAAAACAAACATTTTAAATACAGAAATGTCGGCCCTCTGAAAAGTATAATCATGCATATGTATATAGTTTTTTATATATATATATATATATATATATATATATATATACTAAATATATTAGTTTCACCTTTTAATTTAAATTACTGAACACAAACTTCTGCAAGATTTTCAAATTTTTCAAGTTTCACCTGTACAAAAGGACGTATTTAGCAGACTGTCCAAGCTGCTCTTTCCATACAATGGAAATAGATGGCGCCAGTGAAATCTAATGAAAATGAATCAAAATATTTAAGTTGCTCTGCAAAACATGCAGGAATTAGTGTTTGATGTTGTCTCTATAGTGCACAGGTTAATTTGCAGTACTTTTTAAAATATATTTTTTGGTGCAGTTTTTTCCTTTTTGGAGCTTGATAGACCCTGGTAACTATGTTTTCATTGAATGAAGAAATGCTACAAAACATTCTTCAATTTTTTTCTTTTTGTGTTCAACAAAAGAAATTAATACAGTTCGTAATTATATGATGGTGAGTAAATGTTTTATTTTTGTTTTAAATGCTTTCTGCAGATTTCAGTTAAAGGGATCAGATCACAGGATCTATTTGTCCACAGTCCATTCGTGCAGTGATGAATGCATAATTCTTTATTTACACATTTTCATAAATGATAGTGTCTTTAGCCTAATAAATGTGTGTGTTTGTGTGTGTGTTTAGGCTGAGGAAGAGTTGGGGAGAGCTCAGAAGGTATTTGAGGAGATTAATTATGATCTCCAGGAGGAACTTCCCACCCTGTGGAACAGGTAATAACCACCTATTCATCCTGCCATCTCTCATGTATCTCTCTTATTCCTTCTCCTTAAATGAACAGTTCACCTAAAAATGAACAACCACCATGTCGTTCCAAACCGGTGTGCTGGAGTCTCTTGTGCTCACCAAGGCTGCATTTAAAAAATACAGTAAAAACAGTAATATCATGAAATATTATTACCAATTAAAGTAACTGTTTTCTATTTGAATATATCTAAAAATGTAATTTAATCCTGTAATGACAAAGCTGGATTTTCAGCATCATTACTCCAGTCTTTTATTTTTATTTTATTATTATCAATGTTGAGAACAGTTGTTCAGCTTCATATTTTGTGGAAACAGTGATACCATTATTGTTTCAGTATTCTTTGATAAAAAAGAAAGTTAAAAACAGCATTATTTGAAGTAGAAATCTTTTGTAACATTGTAAATGTCTTTACTGTTACTTTGGATACATTTAAAAGCACACAAGTCATATTTTGTATGATACTTTTATGTTGTTATTTGTCTTTTTTGAGCTTGAGAGGTCATAATGAACTGTCATTATATGAAGAAAAAAAAAACTGCAATTATCCTTCTTTTGTGTTCCATGATTGGAATAACATGATGGCAAGTAATTAACAGAATATAATTATTTGGTGAAGTTTTTTCTTTTAAATGAACTGATGTTGACTCCTCTCTGTCTCTTTGTCTCTCTCTATCTCTCTCTCTGCAGTCGTGTTGGCATCTATGTTAACACATTCCAGAGTGTAGCCGGCCTGGAGGAAAAATTTCACAGGGAGATGGGCAAAGTGAGCCAATAATAAGAGACTTATTAACAAGAGATAAATTAGATTATTGTTGTTAGTTACCAGGGTATGTCGCACTCTCTCGCACACAGCTGAACCAGAATCTAAGTGATGTTATGTCCAAACTGGATGAGCAGCGTCTAGCCAAGTGAGTGCTTATATCTTGCGATATTTCCTGTCTGTATAGACACTTCTGGTTTCCTGTAGTTTAGAGTCCTTGTTTTCCCTGTAAATTAAACCAACCCTTCCCCCAATCAACCCACAGAAAAGGTGTCAAGACAGCAAACATTGGGAAGAGGTAATAGCTCTCATGTTTTGTGTGTGTTTGTATATGCAACATTTATTGCATTAAAGGCATACTAACACTTGGTTGCTCTGGAAACTTCCCGCAAATGTTTTGAGTGTGCATGGGACCATGTGTAAATGCTGACACAAGAAATAACTGCATGACTGGAATGTGTTTGAAATGCAGTAATTGTGCATGGTATGGTTTAAGCCAATCTGTCTGCTGTATTAACACTGATCTGTGCTGCCCTCTAGTGATGTATATCAGTCATTACACAATCGGCAGGCCAAATGTAGTAGTTATTTACCAATGTGTGTTTCTCAAGCAGTGAAGAAGCAGCCAACCACAGTCCCTCAGATTCTGGGTCAGACGCCCCTAAATCACCACAAAAGGTACTGTGGATGTGAGAATGCTTTTATTTTCTGTCTATTATGTCACATTGCCTATGCTATGGAGTGTGTCTTACAGTATGTATAAAACTAAAGATGCAAAAAAATAAATCCAGACCCTTTATTATGTCAGCAAGAGAAAGCCAACACACTGAAATGCTATTTATGCAACTTCTTCTTCTGAGACAAACATTTCTAATTCATCCAAGGGCTTTCAAGCTAGAACCAACAAGCAACATGCTAATTTATGCTTGCAACATGCTAATTCATGCTAACAACATGTTAAAACTTGCTAGCAATGTGCTAATTCATGTTAGAAACATGCTAACAACGTGTTAAATCAGGCTAGCTACATGTTAAAACATGCCACAAATGTGGTTATTCATGTAAGAAACATGCTAGCAACATGTTAAAACCAAGTGTGCTACACACATCCTGAAAAGTGAAGCCAATGCATTTCAATCGCCTCCTGGTGGATGGCTGCAGTATAGGTCATAAACCCCGCCCTCTCCATATGGAATGTGAGCCAAACTATAAAAAAAAATCCAATTACACTTCAATAATTTTTTTTCCAAAGATGGTTTCTGTCATCTTATGTAGTTCTGATTGAGCACACTTATGTTCAAGTGTTCATTTTTCCAGTTAGTTTGGTTTTTAGTTATTTTATGCTATAAAAACGGGGTGTATATCATGATTGACAGCTAAACCATGCTAAATAATGCTAGCAACATGTTAGAAAATGCTAACAATGTGTTAAATCATGCTAAAACATGTTAGCAATATACTATTTATAGCAATAAAAGGTTTAAAATAAACCTAAAACTATAGGCACTGCCTAACAATAGAAGTCTGTGGTATGTCTTCATGTAGATGACTAGGTAAACATGACTGTGTGTAAGCAAACTAAAAGCATGTTACACAGAAAAAGTCTAATCATGAACAGTGCTGATTTGGTGTTTTAACTTAACCGCAGTGTGTTCTCCTCATTATGTGCATGTGTGTGTTGGTGTGGCAGTCCAGAGAGGGACCGCCGGTCTCACGGCCCCCGAGGCCTGCTTCGCCTCAGGAGGTGAAAGAGGACAACATCATTAACCTGTTTGAGGATGCAGTGGTGCCTGACATTAACATTTCAACCCAGCCACAGGTCAGAGGTCAAATGACTCCCTCCCCTGCTCATCTAAGCACTCACTCCAATCTCTTCCTCTTCACATGTTTTAATTTACAATATATCTCCATTCTTAATGAGCACAGTCATCCATTTCTACCCTAAAAGTGACTGTTTCCGCCATATTATTATCTCTCTTTCTGCTCATTCTACTAAAGTATCACTAGCTCTCGAGTTTGTAAACTTTACCATAATTTCTTTCTGCAAACCCAATGATTCCATTAAATATTGTAACTGTCCTAGTAAAGGTGATGTTTTGTACTGTACACAACAGTGTAATGGTCCAGTAGTATGTAGCCTGCAGGATTTAGATCTGGATGCTTTGAAAGCACTCAGCGCTGCTCTAGTCCACCAGGTGGGTGTCAAAGGACAGGAGAGGTCAGGATGGCGAAGGGTAAAGGTCAGGGTTCAGGGGCCAGGAAAACCATGCTGCCATCTATAGCTGCGTTTCAGGCTGTGTTCGAAATCGCATACTCTCTTGAGTAGGCACTTATTTTGAATAAGTACTTTTTGACCGCTAAAAAAAAAGTATGTTCTATATAGCATGAATGTGTGTAATATGAATGTAATCCGGATGTGCTACATTCGCCATGCTGTCATTATCATTTGACCTATCAGCATTATTTGTGTCGCATCACTGTCATTCATAAATACTCTCCTGTGGCCTCATGGGATAAAGTGTCAATTTTTATAAATTATACATTTGTTTAATGCACCATTCTATAGGCCTGTAAGTATGTTTGGGCTGTTGGAGAAAATATTAAAAAGTACACAAACAAAAACACAAACAGCTTAATGTAGCTACAAGTATTACGCGGTTTAATGTCAAAGTAACTCCAATATCATACACTACAGTTGCGTGGGGTGGGGGTAAATTAAGCACGATCTGCTGGGACGTCACAGTACTGTTGCATTGTGGTCTATGAATCTGCCTGAAGTGGACATATTGAGTAGGTCTGTCCAAATAAACTTCTCTCGCCCACTTGACGAAGTTGAAAGCACTTAAGTGCTTATGTCTAAAAGAGGAGATGCATCTTGGATTTTGCTGTGGAAAGCCATTCGTTTCCCCACTTTTATATAAATGCATCCAATGTTAATGTACATGAGTGTGTATTTTTTAATCTTTGATATAGTCTCTTTAGTTCATTTGAGTTTCAGTGACGTATTTACTCCATGCATGTGATGCATGTTAACTCTCTTACTGCTAGTTTCCATAACAAGACCCAGGGACAGACTCAGAGCAGAACATTTTTTACATTTACTTTTATTCATTTAGAAAACGCTTTAATCCAAAGTGACTTTCTGTGTATTCTAATAATCAAATGAAATAATCAAAAGTTTGGGGTCAGTAGAATATTTTACAAATAAAATTTTGCATTCAATTTTTTAAAAAGACAATAAAGAGATTTAAAATGTTAATAAACGATTCTCACCCTTCTTTGAATTATGTGACACTGAAGACTGGAGTAGTGATGCTGACAATTCAGCTTTGCATCACAGGAATAAGTTATGTTCAAATAGAAAACAAAATTTTATTTTCAAATCAAATTAATGCAGCCTTGTGAGCATAAAATACTTTTTTCAAAAAATAAAAAATCTTACCGATCCCAAACTTCTATAGTCGATAGATTGCGAGGATTACTGTATATTTATTTTCTTCTTACTCTTGTTCATGGTTTTCCAGGGGCCACTATTAGATCACTTCACCTTTGACAAATGCTTTCCTCTCATATTTGCTGCATTAGCTCTGAACACTGTTTATTATAAGCATAAGTGGGGTTGATGAGAGCTCTCTCCCTACTGTTGACAAGGTGATGAACGTACCTTGCACTCTTTTTATGGGCCTCATTTATCTCACTCTTTCATTCTGTGCTTCCTCATGGAAGGGGGCTTCATGGGATTCATGGGAGGTAAGACACTTGTAATGGATCAGTTCTCTCTCGAAATACTCTTTGTGATTCTTGTGGTATGATTGAGCATAACAGAACCATTTAATGGTGCTTTTGGATGAAAGTCTTCTACAATCTTTGGATCGAGAAATCACAAACAAAACCACACACGAACACACAGACATTTATCAAAAATGAAGAACCACTCATGTTTCTACCATGTATTTGGACTTTCCTCTCTTCATACCATGCATATATCTTGTTTATCTATCTTCTATATATATCTTATACATTTATACCATGTATTTGGACTTAGAAGGGTTTTACTGTAAATGTAAATTAATTATTATTATTATTATTATTAATTAATTATAATAATTATTAACATTGTAAATAACATATATCAGGGGTTATTGTTAGCAAAACAATATAGATACATAGACAGACAGACAGACAGACAGATGGATAGATGGATACTGTAGATAGATAGATAGACTTAAATAATTTAAAAAATGAATGAATAAAAATGTACTATAATTGCTTTGAGTTAGTAATTAAGTGACAAATTGTTATTGATCAAATTAGAATTATTACAAATTAGTCTGTCATTCAAGGGAATAAACAGAAATCAACAATTAACTTGACTTCAGATCATGTTGGGAGATAGTTTAGAGTGAACAGTAATTCACGTCTCTTATCTATCTTTTCCTTCATTTCCTTCATTATCTATCTTTGCCTTTTGCCCCATTGCCTGCCCTTTTCTCCCATGGCATCTATTTTACCCAAAATCCAAACAATCTGTCCCAAATCCAAAAAAACAATCCTGGCCGACCCTTCCTCCCCCATCCCAGCCCGGTCAGACCCCCGCTGGAGACCCCTCTCAGGACTCGGATGATGAAGCTGCCGCTCAGACGAATGAAGCTCCTCCGTGGGATGATGAGGTCACTCCTGCCGTAGAGCCGTATGAACCCCCCAGCTGGCATGAGCAGGACAGTGTGTCTGCGCAGTCAGGCTGGGTCAGTGAAACTGCTGCGACTGCAGAGGCTGGACTCGCGCAGCCAGACTGGGAGGACAGGGGTGTGGAGTGCTGGGGCGAGGAAGGGTCCCAGGTAGGGCAAGAGCAGGACGTAGATACAAACTGGGGCAGTGGTGCGACTCAGGCTTGGGAGGCGGAGTCAAAGCCGCCTCAGTGGGAAGAGCTTCAAAGTGTAAGAGGAGCAAGAGTCTGGATTAATTGTGTAGTGTTAGGATGGCCCAGAAGTAAATAATGTTGTTCTGTGGGTGTGTGGCTATTTTCCACCGTGTTCATGTTGAATGTTCGTTTATGCCTAAATGTGTTTTTCTGTGTATATCATGTTTGTTTTATTCTCTGTTGCTCAGGTGTGGTTAACTGTTTCTTTTTATTTTATTGTCATTTCATTTTTGCATTTAGAATGAAGTTCCAACAGTGACAAATGGCTCATCAGATGCAGAGCTTCCTCCATCTGTTCTTTATAAGGTAAGTTTAATTGGGAACCCAAGAACCCAGAGAATATTGAGGTCTGTAAAGATGTCTCTTTAGTAAAAACAGTAATATTGTGAAATAGTATTAAAATGTAACTTATTCCTGTGATGCAAAGCTGAATCTTCAGCATCATTACTCCAGTCTTCAGTGTTGCATGATGCTTCAGAAATCAATCTATTAGGCAGATTTACTCAAGAAACATTTCTTATAATGAAAGTTGAAAACGGTTTCGTGGAAACCAAGATTCTTTGATTAACAGAAAGTTCAAAAGAACAGCATTGTAAAAGTCTTTAAATGACACTTTTTAAAATGTATTAATATGATTCTTGGTAGGTGAAAGCAATGCATGACTACGGAGCAACAGACAGTGATGAACTCGACCTGAAGGCTGGTGATATTGTGCTTGTGCTTCCCTTTGCCAACCCAGATGAACAGGTCAGTCATGGCACACATGCTCAAACACACTCGCATACAATCGGACAATGACTCATTGTCTTGTCTTTTTGTTTGTGTGCACAGGATGATGGCTGGTTAGTGGGCGTAAAAGAGTCACACTGGCTTGAGAATAAAAACCTCCTAGTAAAAGGAGTCTTCCCTGAAAACTTCACCCAGAAACTGTGAGCGGAACAGCCACCTCACAATCACCTGTTCTTATCCTTCGTTTTCTCACCACTCTACTGTGATGACATTTTTTATAAAACATGCTCAAAAATAAGGGCTTCTCAAGCGAAAAAAAAAAAAGCTCTGTTCTATATACATGGTCACTCTTGTAGAAGAGTAAAGGTAAATTCATCAGATCATATTTGCAACAGCATGCTTTACACTAAAAAGTGATATGGACACAATTAAAAGATGCCAGATATGGATGAAGACCGGGGCCGATTTGATTGATGATTGTCGTTGGCCCATTTTGGGATGTTTGTTTAGTACACGAAGCATCAGTTCAAATCTTTTTGTCTATTTTTTTATCAACTGACATCAGTCAATATACTCAACATGAAATCGAAATTGACCCCATTTACTTTCTTAACATACCTTTTCGATCTTACTGTATACTATTCTTCAGTGCTTGTTCCACATACTGTAAAAACGGGTAGAATACTGTTTCCACAAAGCAAGAAATAGCAAGTGGATGCTCTTTACACAAAGTGTAAATATAATTAATATAGTATTTGTACTAAAGATAAAATATCTGAGCAATGGTGGGCGGAGTTTGTGAGAGAACAAGGTTGGCTATCTGGACTTAGTATAAGTAGGCATTGCATATTTGATCAAGATTAAAAAGTCAGCTGATAGCACAAATTAAACAATAAACCATAAATACAAAAAATACTTCAGGTGCGAAGTGCAAACTCTATTTCATGTTGACTATTGAAACTATCTATTTTTTGTTGATTTCATTATCTCTTGACTCTCCTGAACATGTAGAAGCCCCTTCATCCTCTCAGTAAATTTTTTTTTGAAAATGTTGTTCCGTAGATGGGGTATCTAGCACTACATGTGAGGGGCTCATCATCTCAGTACTTTTATGATCAATAACTTCATGATATGGTATGTTCTTCTTTGTTCTGTTTTTGAGGTATTCAGGTATATGCCACCAAAAATTATGACGATTATGCTATGGGACAAACCACTGTGGTTATACTGTACGAACGACAGTTTGCTCGAAACATTTTTGCTACGTATTTTAAAATTGAAGAGGTTTAAACATTTGTCATGGTTGCATGAATGTTTTATATATCCTTTTAGATGGGTGCACATATGCTTTATTTTGTAATCTTACTGAGATTTAAAATAGAAAATCAGGTCAAAAATAGATTTCAATTTTCAGTTGGTATTGATCTCGAAAAATGTATTCTGTAGTGCACTGATACTCTGATTACATGCAGCATTAGGGTGGAATACACTGAATGAATTGAGCTGAATTTATTCACACTGTACAGCATCACGCCACCACTGTGATTCAGGCTGAATCACTTATTTAAAATGGCATCCACATCTGGATATATGCCTGGTTATAATGCTCTTCTTTGTCATTTGATGAATTACAGCTGTCATGCTCAATAGAAATATGTGCACAAACATCTCTTTTTAATCAAATTCAGTTTTCTATAATGTTGAACTGACACTGCATTGTTAAGAAATGACAATGACTCAGTATTTTAGCATGTTTAGCTGGTTAAAATTGTTTGGTTGAAATGTAAAAGTGCTTCAACTACTTACTAAATTGCATCTCTGTTTTAATACCTAATGTCAAAATTTGATGTCATATATTCTGGGAATCTAATTTTGCCAAAACAGTGTGGAATCTACCAAAGAGGGTAAATTAGCTGCTAATTTGTGTTGTAAACTGTTACTCTTGTGTATTATAAATTCTGACATTGTCAGTCTGTATTGTGTAAATCTTAGTTATACATATATTATCTCTCTCTGACCTGTTTACATACCAGAGCTTTAATTTTCTCACCCAAGAAGCTCTATATTTGAATCAGTTTTGAATATTAAAATATTTATCAGACCTTTGAAATGAACAGACAGCTGCAAGAGGTCAAAGCAGGTCTATTCATGGTTCCTCCTAACAAAAGAGTGTAAATGTTTGGTGACTCTCTTAATATCTAAATGATAAAGGTTCTGATATTTAAAACTAGCCTGTGGAAAAACTGAGATGTATCACAATAACTATATATAGATTTGATCTGAAAGGGTAAATTGTATCCTGCAGCATTATGGTCGGATGCTCTGTCTTAACATGCAGTACTCTGTAAGAACCACCCTGTCTGGCAGACTTTAAAAAGCATAATAAAATTAAAATCATGCTGAACTTCAAATCTAGGGTCCTCGATCTCGTTCATCTCGCATCATACATCCACTTTTTGTCATGGGATCATTTTACCATATTTTAAAGGCTCTAAATCTAAGCATACTTATAATGTGACATTACTCGCATATGAAAACCTGAACTACGTTGACAGCACTTTTATAACCATCTTATTCCTTGGCTAATCGAAATGTTAAGCCTGTGAGCGTCGAAATATACAACAGAGATATCAGCATAATAATAGCAAGGCTATGTTCAGACTGCAGGCAAATTGGATTTTTATTTTATTTTATTTCCAAAAAAGATATTTTCAGGCAGACTGTCTGCAATATTCGTTATCAAATGTGTGTCCAGACATATTAGCAACTTATCAGCATGGGTTGCATGCATTGGTAACGACGTAGGCGTACCCACATATGTGACGAGGCGTTTTTTCCCAAACGGATGCTGGAAAATGGAGGTGCATCGTCTCGCTCTCTAATTTACGTTAAATAAGCGCCCTGTCGGTCAGCTGTACAAAACTCCTCCATCGCACAAGAAAATCTTAGCGACGTCTGGATTAGACAGGTATATATTGTGATGTTCTGTGCTGTAGTCACTGTGTTTTTTTTTTCTGAAACGTTAACACTGTCAGCCCAAATAAAATTATTTGTCTATTCGATTGGAATCTGATATAAAAAAAAATTGACTGTCGTGTATCGCAACTGTTCAGATCCGTTTTGTGTGTACCATGCATGTGCTCCGTTTTCTGTAATGTCTGCATTGGTTTCTATGGCAACGACGCTGCGTTATACGCCAAAAACAACAACCGCCATGAATATGTATACTTATATCTATGACGACTGCGACCCAATTTGTTTTTAGGAATTTAACCTAATTTAACCAATAATAATAATTATATATATATAAATACACACACATACATATATAAATAAAAGTCAAATAAATTTGCTTAAAAGAAACTAAGCAAATTTATTTCACAAAAGTGCTTGACACACACAAGTACCGTCCCACTTTCAAAAAACAACGGAAACAAAATATAACGAGCCACGAGAGTACGAGCACAGTAACAGCTGACAAGAAACAAGGAAAGTTCGTTTTTTCTGAGGTGAGAGGTTTTATTTCGTACCAAGTTAACGAAAATAACGTTAGACTAATGACACTGACATATATCATCTGACCTATACTGAATCAGGACAGCGCGTTTTTCTCAAATTGCGTCTGACAGAGATGCGTCATAGCTTTCACGCACGTTTTTTTTTAAATAAAAGTCTCGCATCAGAGAAACAGAATTTCATGTGAATTATTATTATTATTATTATTTTGCGTTTACGCTTGCTAAATCTGATCAAAAATCAGACTTGTACTGACAGGAACATAGCTCGAGACGTAATGTGATTTGAATCAGATTTGGGGGGAAACCATTGCCAAAGCCTAACGTTTCGAACAAAGCTCCACCCCTCCCCCTTCTGACTTGATTATGTTTAATGTGCATCTATTGTCATGGGAACTTTCAGGGAACAGATGAGAATTGTTTGTTCTTGGGCTCCATGGCCACCTGGCCGGTTAACAATAGTTTCTAGACTTAATTAGGGTACAGAAATGACATAGTAAGTGCTTCAGATGATATAGTGCCCGGGTCAGTTTGCACAGCTTATGTAACGTTAGAGACAGAAACAAAGAATGAGAAAGAGCTTTTAGAGAAGTAGATTTGGCTGTTTTCACTCTTGTTGTGAACAGACATTTAGAGTTGGGGGTATGATTAAAACCTTAACCATAAGTATGAAAAATAGTGATTGCTTTAGTGTGATGTCATAGGTTTAGCATTGTTGGACCAAAATATATTAAGTTCACATTCCTCTCTTTTCCTAAACCTCTGTTTTACATTGTTCTTCCATCTGTGATACAAACCTCACCAAATCCTGTTAAGATGTGATTCACCAATGCAGGGTTAAATATTAATGCGAGGATGACTTGGCGAGTGTTGGCCTGTTAGCGTGTGTCTTTTGCAGGAAACATGAAGCACTGAGTTGTAACTAGGCCTGTTTGTTTAGTGCACTGCCGTCCTCTATGAATGACATTAACATAATTGAACTTAACCCCTTTGTTGCCAACAACAAACCATGTTACCATGGCATGAGCTTGCTCTTTAAATAGTGATGATATCTTCACAGAGAACATTCACAAGATTTCTCAACCGAACACTTGACGTCGGCCAGAGGAAAATTCTACAATGGTAGGACATTTTAAAAGATTTATTTGCCTGATGCTTTATTTAATATAGAGAATGATTGTACTTGAATTTGAATTAATGGTCAGTCTTCATGAATACTTTTGTTAGCAATTTGTTAATTTTTATTTTACGGACTTTGTCTTGATAATGTTTTTTGGTTTTAGCTTTGTGTTTATAAAACTTAAAAGAAAAAGATGTTCTTTTCCAAAAGAGAGTTAAATGGCTTTTACTTTTAGCAGTTTTAAACATGCCTCTCATTAACTCCCTGTAGCGTGAGTGCATCTCAGTTCATGTCGGCCAGGCAGGTGTGCAAATGGGCAATGCATGCTGGGAGTTGTATTGCCTAGAGCATGGGATCCAGCCAGATGGTCAGATGCCCAGTGACAAAACCATTGGAGGAGGAGACGATTCCTTCAACACCTTCTTCAGTGAGACTGGAGCTGGAAAACATGTCCCAAGGGCAGTCTTTGTCGACCTGGAGCCCACTGTCATTGGTAATGAGACTTACTGTATAAATTCTATACTGAAGAAGACTGACATAGATTTTTTTTCTCAACTTATGCTCGGTTATAACATACCAATAGTAATCTGATGAAAATAAAATGTTGCAAATGATCAAATTATCTTATCTAAAATATAATAATAGTAAAATACAAATTGATTTTACAGTTAAACTTTATTTTACAGTATGTGTAACCAAGAAAGTACTGGTAATAATGTAACTACATGGGTTAAGGTTAGGTTCAGGGTTAGTACCTAGTTATAACCCAGTTATTGTAATTACTGTAATAAGTACATTGTATGTACATGCGGAACAGGACTGTAAAATAAAGTGCTACCAATTTTCCAGATGAGGTGCGCACAGGTACCTACCGCCAGTTGTTCCACCCTGAACAACTGATAACAGGCAAGGAAGACGCTGCCAACAACTACGCTCGTGGGCACTACACCATTGGCAAGGAGATCATTGACCTGGTGTTGGACAGGACTCGCAAACTGGTAAGACTGTCGTGGGGTCAAAGGTTGGCTTTATCTTGGGGGTTGCATTTTGGTCTGCAATAGAACAGCAGACAAATCCTGACAGGTGATTCTAATTAATTATTTAATCCTGCAGGCTGATCAGTGCACTGGGCTCCAGGGCTTCCTGATCTTCCACAGTTTCGGTGGTGGCACCGGCTCTGGGTTCACCTCCCTCCTAATGGAACGTCTCTCTGTCGATTACGGGAAGAAGTCAAAACTGGAATTTGCCATTTATCCAGCTCCTCAAGTGTCCACAGCGGTGGTGGAGCCCTACAACTCCATCCTTACCACCCACACCACCCTCGAGCACTCCGACTGTGCCTTCATGGTGGACAACGAGGCCATCTACGATATCTGCCGTAGAAACCTCGACATTGAGCGTCCCACCTACACAAACCTCAACAGGCTGATCGGGCAGATCGTTTCCTCCATCACAGCATCCCTGCGTTTCGATGGAGCCCTAAATGTAGATCTGACCGAGTTCCAAACCAACCTGGTGCCCTATCCACGTATCCACTTCCCACTGGCCACCTACGCCCCAGTGATCTCTGCAGAGAAAGCCTACCATGAGCAGCTGTCCGTTTCAGAAATCACCAATGCTTGCTTCGAGCCAGCCAATCAGATGGTGAAATGCGACCCTCGTCACGGCAAGTACATGGCTTGCTGTCTGCTGTACCGTGGAGATGTTGTACCCAAAGATGTCAACTCTGCCATCGCCACCATTAAAACCAAACGTACCATCCAGTTTGTGGACTGGTGTCCCACTGGATTCAAGGTTGGCATCAACTACCAGCCCCCGACTGTGGTTCCTGGAGGAGACCTGGCTAAAGTGCAGCGAGCCGTGTGCATGTTGAGCAACACTACAGCCATTGCTGAAGCCTGGGCTCGTCTGGATCACAAGTTCGATCTGATGTACGCCAAGAGAGCTTTCGTTCACTGGTATGTGGGTGAAGGTATGGAGGAGGGCGAGTTCTCAGAGGCCAGAGAAGACATGGCTGCCCTGGAGAAGGATTATGAAGAGGTGGGCACAGACAGCGTCGCAGAAGAGGGAGAAGAAGAGGAGTATTAAAGGAATCCCTGGTTATCATAATCTTGTCAAGAAACATCACAAATCTTCATAGCTTTCGCAAACAGTATTGTCACTAACAAAATATTGTTTTTATGTTTCCTATGCTCATTTGAAAGCTGTATTTGACATGTAGACTATGTGCCTTTAAAAAACAAATTCCTGATATTGATTCAAGCTGTCAGTCTGTTTTTGTTTGTCTGTAATGAGTGCATGAATGTGAACAAATCATCCACGTGACTTATGCAAGCCAACCTCCAAGCACACGTGACAGACCACAAAGGTTATGGTGATATCTTCTAAAGACTCATATTTGCATTTTAGTTGTAGTCTATTTCACTGAGTTGGTTGTCATTCAAAAAAAATAGTTCCTCAGCAAACAAGATAACCAGTTACCATAGTGACAAAAAGGTTGACAATTGTTGCAGTACTAACCACTACAGTGCTAACAGCTAAGTGTAAGTGCTCTGGGGTAAGAATAAAAGACTGGGCGATACTGTGCCACCTGAAGCCTGCTTGTGTAATGTCTGTAATTTGACTGCCTGAGGACTAAGGAAATGCAAATGGAGAGCACATTGAAAGGGTGCCATGGAAGCAATCAACAACAGCGTTAGACTATTTGCATGACTTAAAATCATGAGTCATTCTGTTTCAGCGGGCTTGAGATGGCCTTGCACAGACTTGAAAGTTCAAATCATGTTATATCAAATATTAAAACATATTAGTTGTTGAGATGTTTAATAGTACCTTCTTACATGGCAAAATTACATACATGTCATTTTAAGATCATTTAAGTGATGAGAACTGGCCTGCCATAGGACGACACTCGGATGTCTTTACAAGACTAATGTTTAAATGTAAATCTTCAGGCAAAGCCCCTCACATTTTAAGCTGTAACTATATTTTAGGAACTTAATTGGTAAAAATGAAAAATAAGCTTTCTGTCTATCAGTAAATTGAGAGTATTTTAAGAGGTTTTTTTTTTTCATTGTGAGGATAGATTGCAAATGGTTCCAGACATAGAAAGGTAAATTCCACAAACACAATGGTCTAATTTACATTGAAGATAATCTATTCGGATGCAAATCTAGCCCTTAACATCTCATTTTACATACAACGCAGGAGAAATATCGACACTTTCCCCCTAAAACCAGATTACTTTTTATGGTCTCCTTTTCTCACATTTGGGAGCATGATGGTAACAATGTGAATTTGACCCTTTTATTGGTTCATAAACCGACACAAATGCACTGCCCTCCACTTAAAAACACCAACAGCCCTACCAGGCATTCCAGACATTCTCCACTGAGTCCTTCTCTAAACATTTGGACTTATCCACGCCACAAAACCTTTTGTGGGAAAAGAGTGAGAGCATTATTACAGTCAATGTGTTTGATGTGAACATAGTATCTTCCGGTTGAAGGGATAGTTCACCCAAAAATGAAAATTCTTTCATTAATTACTCACCGTCACGTTGTTCCAAACCTGTATGAATTTCTTTCTTCTGCTGAACACAAAATAAGATATTTTGATGAATGTTGGTAACCAAATTGTTGATGGGCCCCATTGACATCCATAGTATTTTATTTTTTCTTAACACCTGCTTGGTTAGCCATATTCTTCAAAATATCCTCTTTTGTGTTCAACACAAAGGGTTGAGTAAATGATGACATAATTTTCATTTTTGGTCGAACTATCCCTTTAAGAGCACATCTGCTTAGGGTTCCTGCTGATCTACCAAAGTGCAAAGTTCATGACACAGATACATGGAGTTGCATTAATGCGAAAACTACTATTCAAATGTGGCTCTATGTTGTTGCAACATGTTTTCAGACCAGATCAAATATTTTCTGGTGACAAATGGCCATTAAAACTCCTGGAGGAAAACCAGGGTTCAGAAATGATTTGTCCTTTTAGGTGTCATTCAGAAAGGCACCTATTATTTTTGAAAGAAACATTCGGAAATTTAATTTATTATAAGAAAATGATGTCAATGCAAAAAAAATTTGACTTCATAAAATGTTTTTAATAATAATAATCATGTGCTTCAAATTTGATAGACTTGGAATGTAGCATACAAATCGTATAGACTCATCCTCATCTTAACATTTAAAATGCAGCTTTATATTTTTATGTGTAAAGACGCAGTTTATACTGTGAAAAACTGTAATATATTATTTGGCAAACATTTATTTTATATAATGTTTATTTCCTTTTATTTATTTCTTCTATTCACTTACATTCGGTGAACTATTTCTAGTGTGTAATAATTCAAAATAAAGAGCTGGTCAGATAAACATTTGTAGAAATGCCTAGCCTAACCTTTTCTTAAAATCTTGGTAAGACTGAAATCTGAATGAAACCTAACACCCGTCTTTGTCTGGCGCAGTGATAAGGATTTATTTTTTAATGGCGGATCTTATTCAAATATATATCATAAAAACGACCTCAACTCAGTGACCAATATTATCGTAGTGTGTAGCGTCGTTTCTGTGAGCATTTATTATTATTATTACTTTTACAATTTAAATAAAGAACCCCATCTTTTACTGGGCTAGATGAGTCGTTCATGAACGATCCGTTCATTGCGTCTGTCACGTGACAAATGAACGAAAGACTCGGAAGGTAAAGTAATTATTTATGTTCCCTGTAAATTACGTTTGACTGCATTATAATGATTTCTTAATTCAGAATATGATCAAGATTACATAGGTGGGTGTGTTCGGGGAATTTGCCAGTTAAAAGTATAACATTTAAAGCCCCTTAAATGAACGAAATGACTCGAAAAAAAAAAGATTCGTTCATTTTGATTTCGAACAAGAGAGTGATCCGAACTTCCCATAGTTCCGCCCAAAAGTCCCCTCCTCTCGAACTCGTGACCGCCCTAACAGTGAAGCCAGAAGCCCCGCCCATCTTCCATCCGGTCGCGCGCCTCTATATAAGCGTAGGCTGGCCCCTTCCGCGGCAATACTGCCTTCATTTTCCGAATCCTTAACGTCGGTCCGAAGGAAATTCTGTCAAAATGGTGAGTAATATATTTTCACGTTTTTATTTTCAGTAATTACGGTAGACGAATATTTTCTCTGTCTGTACAATGTTATTTTACAGTCTGATGTTTGTGTTTACAAAGAAATATATTTGAGTTTTGTATTAAATTTGAAGTCATTTCGATCTTAAAATAGTCAGATATATGTACAATCGTGTAAAATTACGTTTAGTGAGAATTAAAGGTATTTTGATGGATTGGGCGGTTGAGACAAAAGCGCGCGCGCGCGCGCGCGCAACAGCAGGGGCTTTAGTATGTCTGACGCACTTTCGAAAGGCAGACAGAAGAACAAAGAAAAAGGGGCGGAAAACTAAACTAATATATGTGTAAAATTGATATACGCCCCGATAAGATACATGTTACATATTATCCAGAATTGTATTGCTCTTATAAATATGTTATAAAGCCTAAGCCTTTGTTATATGCGCCACAGGGTGGAGCAGACACGTCAGAATTTCAGTTAACGTTACACGAATAAAGGTCTTCGGTTAGTTTAGGCGCGATCAGTTACCGCGCTTTTTTTTCCTTCTCATTTTGTCTCGTCAAAGCTGGTTGGTACACGTTGGGTGGGGGAAGGGATCAGCCCTGCCCTTCCCTTTTGGGTCTCTTCTCCCACACTATACTTACAAGTCACACTCTGACTCATTTAATTCCGTAGTTCTGATTCAGATGTAAAAAAAATATTATTATTTGACATTCAAAAAGTGAGCAAAATGTGTATATTTCAGTCTCCCTAGATTTTAGGCTTAGTCAGCATTAAAGCCTGCATGCGCTCATGCAGATACAACGCCTGAAACAGCTGCAGTGTGGATGGGTGGGAACTGGTAATGGGCATTGATCCACATGCAGACCAATTGATCTTTGAAAACAGATTATCTTAGGCAATAATGTTACTTAATGTTACTGGGCACTGAGCATATTTTATGACATTATGACCTATTACGTACCTTGTTTGTAATGTTAATAATGTTACAATGGAAACAACTTATACTGTCCTGCCCTTGCATTTAATAAAAGGCACCATTCAACAACTTTCCATATGAGAAGAGCGTGCTGAAAAAACATCCTGCCCTATCGTTCTGCCCCATTTCTTGTCTGAACGTCATGTACGTGTGTAAAAAGATAACTACTGTCACATATTTTTCTAGGGGAGACCAGAAATATTATGTTTTGTAACTTTTACTGTAACAAGTTCTATTTATTACATGATATATTTCACTGATATTTCTTCCGAGCTTTTCAAGTTGCTAATGTTTAACTATTTCTTATTTTCTCTCTCTTTCTCCAGCGTGAATGTATTTCCATGCACGTCGGCCAAGCCGGAGCCCAGATGGGCAATGCATGCTGGGAACTGTATTGCTTGGAACATGGGATCCAGCCGGATGGTCAGATGCCCAGTGATAAAACCATTGGAGGAGGAGACGATTCCTTCAACACCTTCTTCAGTGAGACTGGAGCTGGAAAACATGTACCAAGAGCAGTCTTTGTCGACCTGGAGCCCACTGTCATTGGTAATAAACCTTTTTTTTTTCATGGCACCTTCTGTAAAATGTTGTTCTTTGGGGGCAATTTCAAGTGTTTTGGTTTGCTTGCAGTTATAAGTTTCTTGTTTTTCCAGATGAGGTGCGCACAGGTACCTACCGCCAGCTGTTCCACCCTGAGCAGTTGATCACTGGCAAGGAAGACGCTGCCAACAACTACGCCCGTGGGCACTACACCATTGGCAAGGAGATCATTGACTTGGTGTTGGACAGGACTCGCAAACTGGTAAGACACCCATACTGTCACCGCCTTATAGGGTTGGACGATGTCTACCAAAATGGCATCAGACGATGTCAAAGTGAAACATCAAAATGGACAATGACATCGGGAGGTGGGGGTTCTGTATATCAGTTCACTACATGGCCATCTGCCAAAACATTGAAAACAATTAAATTATTAAAAACGTAACTTTTCCCATGGGCGTCGGAACCATTGTATGTGGGACAAGACCCACCCACTCCCCCAATGGCACGTGTCCACTAGTGAGCAGCAGAGCGTTTCTATGGAAGCTCAACTTCCATAGGAATTAATTGAAAATGCTGTTTGAAAGGCCGTGCGCATTTTACTTTAGCTTTCTGGCTAGGAGGAGGAATCACAATGTCTGTTAGCCATCGGCGATGGACGATGGCATTGTCTATTGGCCCAACCCTACCACCTTGCCTATAAACTGTAGATGTTAGTCAGTCCCTGCAGGATTTCACGATTGCAAACGCTCTATATTTCGGAAAATTCCAAAAACCTTTTTTATATTTATGCTTGTGGGACAAAGCAAACGTTTCTATGAACGTTAAATAAATGTGACATTGCAGTTTTTCTCCAAAGCCTTGTCAGACTACACTTTGCTTCACGTCTAATCATCGTTTGTCGTTTTTAATGATCTCTAATGTCATAGAGAAGGCGGAACTAGCAACTGATTTCTGGAAACGAGTGTTAACAAACAATGCTTGTACTAGCTTAATGCTAATTCCAGTACTCACCAAGTTGCTGAAGTGTCTCCGCTATCGTTCGACAGCATGTATCTTTTTTCACTCTGTCGTGGTAGTCCCTTGAGGAAACAACATAAAGGTATGAGTATTTTTGCCATAGCTCCACGAACCTTTACTCCATTGCAGCACTTATACCATTGATTCTTTTGCTTCTCCATGTTTGAAAGCTGCGTTCAGAAGAGCCTGTGCTTCTATTGGTCAACATCACAGTTGTGACAGAACTCATCATGGAGGACAGAAAAAAAATTAAACCTGCTAGTTTTTCTGACGTGACAGACCGGCGTCGGTTATCGTCCACTATGACACTAAACGTGATAAAATGATTGAATCTTGCATCCTGATGCCCAATTGTCATTTACGAGTCCCCATGACACCCTACGTCAAACGGATCGTGCCAAAATTGGGCTGATATTGTGTAGTCTGAACTCGGCATTAAAGTGACAGCAGCCTAACCTGCTTCTGTAGAAAATTACTCACTGCTCTTGACTGAATAACTTTAATAGCTTCAATATCAATTAGTGTATAAGTAATTACATAATAATTCAGTGACATGAAATAATAATTTAAAACACTTAAAATGTATAGTATATAGTCTGTCACTGATTACACACTAATTCAGTGACCTTGTGCAGATATTGTGTCTAACACAAAAGCACATTTCAGCCATTTTAGGCCGCATAATCAGAAAAAAAAATCTTGGTGGGACTGGATAGTTATGAAGTTCACAGAACATATACGTTCCCCCTAAATCATGCTAGTCACTAGGCAATAAAATATCAGTAAATTTAGTTATAATTAATGTTTTTATAATTGATATCCTCCCCATCTAAATTTTCACCATTTTGTTTTCAGGCTGATCAGTGCACTGGGCTCCAGGGCTTCCTGATCTTCCACAGTTTCGGTGGTGGCACCGGCTCTGGGTTCACCTCCCTCCTAATGGAACGTCTCTCTGTCGATTACGGAAAGAAGTCAAAACTTGAGTTTGCCGTCTATCCAGCTCCTCAAGTGTCCACAGCGGTGGTGGAGCCCTACAACTCCATCCTTACCACCCACACCACCCTCGAGCACTCCGACTGTGCCTTCATGGTGGACAACGAGGCCATCTACGATATCTGCCGTAGAAACCTCGACATTGAGCGTCCCACCTACACAAACCTCAACAGGCTGATCGGGCAGATCGTTTCCTCCATCACAGCATCCCTGCGTTTCGATGGAGCCCTAAATGTAGATCTGACCGAGTTCCAAACCAATCTGGTGCCCTATCCACGTATCCACTTCCCACTGGCCACCTACGCCCCAGTGATCTCTGCAGAGAAAGCCTACCATGAGCAGCTGTCCGTTGCTGACATCACCAATGCTTGCTTCGAGCCAGCCAATCAGATGGTGAAATGCGACCCTCGTCACGGCAAGTACATGGCTTGCTGTCTGCTGTACCGAGGAGATGTTGTACCCAAAGATGTCAACTCTGCCATCGCCACCATCAAGACAAAGCGTAGCATCCAGTTTGTGGACTGGTGTCCCACTGGATTCAAGGTTGGCATCAACTACCAGCCCCCGACTGTGGTTCCTGGAGGAGACCTGGCTAAAGTGCAGCGAGCCGTGTGCATGTTGAGCAACACTACAGCCATTGCTGAAGCCTGGGCTCGTCTGGATCACAAGTTCGATCTGATGTACGCCAAGAGAGCTTTCGTTCACTGGTATGTGGGTGAAGGTATGGAGGAGGGCGAGTTCTCAGAGGCCAGAGAAGACATGGCTGCCCTGGAGAAGGATTATGAAGAAGTGGGCACAGACAGTGTCGGAGAAGAGGATGAAGAAGGAGAGGAATATTAAGTTGAAGGCTTACTAAACCTTGCAAACCTAGCAAGACAACTCATGCCTGACTTAATATGTTAAACGTTCTGTCATGAAACCACATTCCATGAAGTAAAAGTGTTCCTTTTATTCGTTCAACCTATTAAATAAAAATGAAGAAAATAATCTGCTGCGATTTGTCTTTTTTTGTTTCTAAAAGTTTTCAAATATATTTGTATATCATGTGAAATTTGAAAATTTGATTGTAGATGACATCAGGTAATATTGTGATAATCTGTTAGCAACCATGTTATGTCTGCATTAGTGTTGCTAAGAGAAAAGGGAAGAAGGGATTTCACAGGTACTCAAATATGGCATCAGCAGTTATTATAAGCACTACCCAGAATTTGTGTTTTTAAAATGCTGACAAATGAACGTGCATCTACTCACTCGCACATTACTGTGAAGGGTTTAAATAAATGACCTCATTAGAAACTAGCTTAATAGTTTTTCTTTAGCTTACGAAACTATCAATATCTTGCTCAACTAAAATTACAATGTACTTTTTTTCAAATAATGTAAAATGAATTTATTTTCATTCCAGTATCGGTAAAAAAAAGACCAACAATTTTTTTTTTTTTTTTTAAATGGAGAATTAATCTAAACAAATGTGTGATAATCCATCCATTTTCCAAACAGCTTGTCCTACGCATGGTAATTATTCAGTGGCATTAAAAAAGAAAACTTAAAAAGCTTATTAAGTCATCACTCTTTTCCTATGATACATCCTTGCACACACTCTTGCAACCGAGATATCTGACTTGGCAAACTTTTCCAAGAGTCTTTTAAAAGCTTCCCACAATTTATATTTGTTTGCAAAACTAATTTTAAGCAGAATCCTTTAGATCATGAGAAACCTACATTCAGTGAAGTGAACTTTTGACTCGCACTGCTCTATATTGACTGCCATTGAACCAAAGTACATAATATTCTGGACACAGGCAGGCTAATCTTCTTATGCAGTCTCCTGCTTTGGATATAGTTTGCAGATTAAACACGCACTAGCGATGAATAGGGTTGTGTGTTTGTCTTACTTGTGACAGAAGAGAGCCGGATCTCTGCGCTGGGAACAAACACACCCACACACAAACCCTCAGTGGATCACACAGTGGCCACACACACAGCACTAAACATGAGCCTCTGTATACACAACATACAGCTATGAGGGATATCACAAAACAATAACTACCAGACCAAGCATTGTGTATACAATATAAGGATTGTAATGAAGAACTAACAGAAAAATAGCAGTTTTTGTAAGCCTTCCCCCCCCACCTGTACCTATTTGTCAAGTGAAAAGAGTGCAGACATGGTTTACAGCGCAAATGGAGTGTATGGTACAAAGTGGGCCTTTCTGCTCTGACTCCGGTTGCCACTGAGCTTATCTGCAAGAAAACAAGTGAAAGCACTGATTATGCCTGTCACATGACTCCAGAAAGACGCTAAACAAGCCCTGATGGCTAATGAAAAGCATGTGCAGTTCTATGTGAGATATATATATATATATATATATATATATATATGTGTGTGTGTGTGTGCTGTCAAATCGATTAATCGCATCTAACATAAAATATGTTTACATAATGTGTGTGTACACATAATATTTATATATATTATATATGTCTCTGTATATACACATATATAAATATTATAACATACACATATTTAACTAAAAACTTTTATGTTATATGCGATTAATTGATTTGACAGCACTTATGTATGTATATATAATATATATATATATATATATATATATATATTATATACACACACAAATAATACAATAATAAAAAAATAAAAATCAATAACTTACTGTGTGAGTCCGTTTATAAAAAAGCTTTAAAAACAAGTAGAAATACTGTCAGAAATTTCTCACCTCATATTATGGTTATTAAATAGGTCAAAGCATTATTTTTATCCTTCACATAATTAGATGTATCATTTAGAGTCATACCACAAACAATGTAGGACAAGTTTAGAGCTGAAAATGAATACTTGGGGTTAGAGGCTTGTTCAAATCCATAAACCTAAGTTTGAGCGATAGCAACAGTCTTGCCTTAGCAAGCACCATGAATTAAGTGGTTTTAGGATAAATCAAAAAGGCCCGAACACATAATTCCTTGATGGAAGTTTTGAAAGAACTTATGCAAGTGAATTATAATATTTTGTCCCACTTAACAGATTTTTAGGTAAATATTGGAAATGTTCCCTTGCAGTTTGACCCATTTCACACAAGTTGTTCAGTATTTCCTTTATTTTATAAAAACTTCAGGGCTTTACAAAAACACAGCTTCAGAAATCCCATTAAATCTCAGCCCACACTTTATAAATACTGTAAATGTGACTCACAGGGGAAATCTCAGTATGATCTGGTGTTTCACTGAGAGGAGGCAGAGGTAAATCCCTCCTACCAATGGTAAATCCTGCCATTTATGGGCATTTAAGAAGTACCCTGTATCTTTCCAATTACAATGCAGTATCATTCATCGTGTTTGATATTTATCATAGGGTATTTGTACTGGTTAGCCGGTATATTCAGAAAACAGCCCTACTGCTAACAGGGCAGTGTAATATTTTGCTCTGGATCAAATTTTTTTTTGCACTGAAACATACCACACGTGGGTGCAACAATCTTTTAAAATATTCAGCTCAATCTTTCCACTTTAAACTTTTAATGACGACTGTTGGAAATTGATTCTCTCGATATTCGACCTTGGACCGGCTGTGACCCCATCTAACCCCACCCTATCGTACCGTGTTGCCCTCCACTAATCGCTGTCGTCGTCAGACCAGCCAAAGTCATCCATGGTGATGGCCATGTTCAGTTTGCGTCCCTCACGGACACTGCAGGACTTGGAGGAATTCTTCTTTGCTTGCATGTTCAACTGCATCCCTGATTGGCGGACGAGGTTACCGCTGGGAATGTTCATATCCAGGTCAAACACGTCCCCGAATCCTAGCATGAGCTTCTGTAGGCTGGCCTGGCCCAGATCCCCGTTATTGCAGGTTGATGAAATCTGACAGCTGACTTCCGAGCTATTGCTCTCCTCCATGTGAGCCTCATAGAAGGACTCGGCACTGAGAGTGGCCGCCAAGGGGGAAATGTGTGAAAACAGCTGCAAAAAAAAAAAAAAAAAAAAACGTTAAGTCGATTAAAAGTTTGTAGATGATGGAAATGTGCTTGAACACTTACATTTGGGTTCATGGGATACTACAGTGCTCACACCCTTGTGAAAAATAAAATATACTAAAATGTTTTTGAAATGCATTTATTTTACATTAAGCATACTACAAATACATTTATATTTATGTACTTAATACAAATATCATGCAATTGTATTTTTAGTATACTAAATAGATATACTTAAAGTCTGCTAAATTGGAACAACTAATTTTGTACTTGATGCACTTTTGTTCTCCAGAAATGGTGCTCAGGTCCAACTAAAGATATACTTGATTGTGCTAAAGTGGAAGAATACTGTAAGTACACTTTAAATATCTTGCATTTAAAGACTGATATTATACAGAGATCATACGATCCTTACTAATGGTGATATTAAAACATCTTTTAGGCTTAATATTAAGAAATGAGCATTGTGCAATTAAGTTCTCCAAATAAAGTTTATCAGTAAGTCTCAAGCGATATGTCTGTAAATATGTTAATGGTTTGTAGTTTACTTATTATGAAATAAATGTATTTTAAATACATTTTCGTATAGGTTTTTTCACTAGGATATTATTACATTTTTCCATGATAAAGATTTTAAAAAATAGTTTTAGAGATACTAGGGATACTCACAAACAGCATTTCTACCTGAAGAAATACTTCAGAACAGATAATATAATATTAATGAAATAAAAGGCTATTTCAAGCCTATTTCAAGTTTAAGTACACTTTCATGACTGATTCTTATCACTCCTAAGTTCACTTTAAAAAATTTATTAATAATCTTTTGTCATACTTTAAAGTAGTACACTTATTTTAATCTTGACTGAGCCTGGTTTCTCCCAAGGTTTTTTCTCTGTTCTGTCTCCTGATGGAGTCTTGGCTCCTTGCCACTGTCGCCTTTGTTGCCATTGGCTTTTGGCTTGCTTAGTTGGGGACATTAAACTTAACATTTAATTTAATATTCAACAATAATACTGATCTGCCTGCATTGACACCATTATATGAGAACTGAACTGAGCTGGACGATGACATCATGGTTTTCTCCAGAGTGGCTATATATATATATACAGCGGGGGAAATAAGTATTGAACACGTCATCATTTTTCTCAGTAAATATATTTCCAAAGGTGCTATTGACATGAAATTTTCACCAGATGTTGGTAACAACCCAAGTAAGCCATACATACAAAGAAACAAACAAAAATAAGTTCAGAAATTAAGTTATGTGTAATAATGTGAAATGACACAGGGAAAAAGTATTGAACACATGAAGAAAGGGAGGCGCAAAAAGGCATGGAAAGCCAAGACAACTGCTGAAAACTTAAAGCAATAAGTTTTTTAAGTAATTAAAAAGCAATCCAGCCCCCTGTCAGTGGAAATTAATAACAGCTGGTTCAGTCCCAAATGATGGCCTACAAAAAGGTCCCATTGCCAAGGTGTCACACAAGACACATCTCATGATGGGTAAAAGCAAAGAGCTGTCTCAAGACCTTCGCAACCTAATTGTTGCAACACATAATGATGACATTGGTTATAGGCACCATTCTAAGCTTTTGAATGGTCCAGTGAGCACTTTTGGGGCCATAATACGCAAGTGGAAAGACAATCATTTCACCATAAATTTGCCTCGACCAGTGCTCCTCGCAAGATTTCTGACAGAGGAGTGAAAAGAATAATCAGAAGAGTTGTCCAAGAGCCAACACCAAGTTGTATGGTGTTTTTAGGGTAATGTGCACTGCCATTTCTCCTCCAAATATGGTGTGTATTATGGCATCCAAACAGTTCAATTTTGCTCTCATGTGACCACACTATATTCTCCCAGTATTTCACTGGCTTTTCCAAATGTTGTGCAGCAAACTTTAAATGAGCTTCAACATGCTTTTTTTCTTCAGTAATGGAGTCTTGCGTGGTGAGCGTGCATACAGGCCATGGCGGTGGAGTGCATTACTTACTGTTTTCTTTGAGAACACAGTACCTGCTATCTGCAGGTCTTTTTGAAGCTCTCCACAAGTGATCCTTGGCTCTTGGACAACTCTTCTGATTATTCTTTTCACTCCTCTATCAGAAATCTTGCGAGGAGCACTGGTCGAGGCAAATTTATGGTGAAATTATTGTCTTTCCACTTCCGTATTATGGCCCCAAAAGTGCTCACTGGACCATTCAGAAGCTTAGAATGGCGCCTATAACCAATGCCATCATTATGTGTTGCAACAATTAGGTTGCCAAGGTCTGGAGACAGCTCTTCGCTTTTACCCATCATGAGATGTGTCTTGTGTGACACCTTGGCAATGAGACCTTTTTGTAGGCCATCATTTGGGACTGAACCAGCTGTTATTAATTTCCACTGACAGGGGGCTGGATTGCTTTTTAATTACTGTAAGTTTTCAGCAGTTGTCTTGGCTTCCCATGCCTTTTTGCGCCTCCCTTTCTTCATGTGTTCAATACTTTTTCCCTGTGTCATTTCACATTATTACACATAACTTAATTTCTGAACTTATTTTTGTTTCTTTCTTTGTATGTATGGCTTACTTGGGTTGTTACCAACATCTGGTGAAAATTTCATGTCAATAGCACCTTTGGAAATATATTTACTGAGAAAAATGATGACGTGTTCAATACTTATTTCCCCCCGCTGTATATAAAAAAATTAACTAAATTAATAACTTTTTACAACAAAAATGAAACATCACTGAACTTACTTAAGCTGGATTGTGACGCTATTTTCTTCTCGAATCAAACTTTGTTGCATTATTTTCCCGTTATCTCTGTAAAGCTGCTTTGAAACAATCTGTATTGTAAAAAGCGCTATATTCATAAATGTTACTTGACTAACATTCTAAAGCACATGACTGTAATTTTAACGGTAATGTGTTATTCGATACTACATTTAAAGTTAATATTTTATGTATACCAAATTAGAAGTTCATCATTAATAATGTGCAATTACAAATATATTTAAATACATTAAAAGTTTCAATATTTCTATATTTCAAAGACAGGTGCTTAAGTCCTACTCAAAAATAGAATACATTTTTATATAAGTGCCATTAACATGCAGTGTCTCTGAAAACATTACAATAAAATATGCTTCTTTCTCACAAGGGCATGATACTGTATTATGCAGATTTTCTCTGTGCACATGACCTACTATGTCTGCCAAAATTTCCACAACACAGTCAAGGCGCACTACCACTAATGCTGCACACATAAGAAACGTTTTGTTCGAGTCCAGTCTTTGTTAAAGTTTCACTACTCCTTTGTGACTTCCTCTATTTTAGGAGTGCTGCAGGTCATGTGAAAACACGACAATGTTAGCAACTTACTATAGCACATTAAAACTGAGCATTGTATGGGGTATCATATAAAACTTCTGATTAAAATCATAGTGTGTACTGTGTAATTTCTGCTTTCTCCTATCTCAGATTAACATGCAGAGACAAATAAGTCATTCATAGGTGGATTTCCACCAGAAAGTATAAACACCATGACACTATTTAAACATCCAGACCAGCAACAGGCCCAGCCAATGGAGTTTTGGATCGGTTTGTCTGTCCAATCACAGAAAAGGCGAGTTTGTGAATCCACATTATCATTATTTGCATAAAATTTCTGACACACTTCATAAAAGTGTCCACTAGTGTCATCAAACAGAATTGTAATATAATAATGGTAATAACGAGGATTTTCAAACGTACCCCTTCTGGATTGCAATTTTATATACTGTACATAGTAAGCAGAAGTACGGTTGCAGAATGAGTAGTTATTTTGAACACAGAACGGTGAAGACTTACAGGAGTGCAGGATCGGGATCTTTCCATGAGTCTGTTTTCCCACTCTGTCAGTCTTCTTTCTCTTTCCGCCAGCTCTTGCTCCTTACAGCTCAACTCTCTCTCCAGCTGCTTCAAGCGTTCCAGCGTCTCCTCTATCTCACACCTTACACACAGAAGACAGGAAGATTTAACAACACAATTAACCTATGTACAAAAAAAAAAAAGCAACATAAAAATAGAGAATATTCATTTTGTTATTACCCCAAAATGCATCTTTGACCTAAAAAACCCCCACAATTTTCTGCAATTTCTCTCCGTGCCAGTAGGTGGTACTGTACGCTAAACAATCAAAACCCCCACACAAAGTCTTTAGCGTGGCTATTTATAAACCGGTATGTGAAGGAAGGCCAGAATGCCCCCCTCCCCCCTCCTCAACCCCTCTGCCCTCAAAAGCCATATCAGCCCCTGCCAAAACCTCTCCACACACACTCTCAAAACCTTCCTCCTGCTAGAATTGATTTCTCTACCACTCTCATGAGGAGCGTTTCCAGAATGTCTCACCCTCCCTCTTCCTCCCCACTCCTGCTCCTCGCTCTCTTTTTCCATTCCTCTCAGTTCATTTCTCCCTTCATGCACTGCAGCTCTGCTGAAGTCCAGCACTCATTGTGTTTGTTTCCTCCATTTGTGTCTTTATCTTGCAACTTGTCCCTCTCAAGAAACAAAACCTAGTCTTGCAACATACAAATGTCTAAAAACAAGTGCAAAGTTAAAATTCACAGAAAATAATTTCTATAATTTCAGAATTATACAAGCCTCATATTTCTGCTAAGTGTACATAAACACTTGCTTTGCTAGTTTTTACAAATCAATGGACGGATTGAAATAATTTTCTTCAGTAATTTCCACATTGTTCATGGCTCTTATACAGTTTATGCCTAACCTGTTTTTCATTTTTGTAGGTTGTGTAAAATTGGCTATTGATTGTTATATGTGCCCAAAGTATACACTTTTTACAGTTAGGTTACGAGCCCATGCGAATCACGCTTGTGTCGTGCAACAATTTTTTTTAACATCATTTGGGAAAATTAATACAAAACCCTTTTGGCAACTATTTGACAATGCTTATAACCTTAATTGTGAACAAATAAAACACTTCTTAATGTTTACATTTTGAAATACTTCAGAAGTTGCCAACGAGTTGTGGACTGTACGTACCTCCACTCCGCTTTGTTGTGTAAGAAGGAGTTGCACTGGTCTGGCAGTTTGCTGTCATTTTTCATGGTCTCTAGGGTGCTCAGGACCTGTTTGAACTGTGGCCTTTCCTGGAGATGACAGAGCACATTTATTATGGTCGTTCTTTAATTAGCACAATGTAATACAGAGCAACTAACTCAAAGTAAGTTTGTTTCCAAGCCTTCTCATTATAAACTCATCCTGCAAATTTTTGCTTATCTCTTAAAATCATAGTTCACTTGAGAACTCATAAAAATGCATAGGCCTACATCTTAAAGAGGACCAATTAGGCTTTTTTTTACATTTTCAACTTTCGTTAGTGTGTAAGGTTGCTGTTTGACCATGAAATAATGTCTGCAAAGTTACAAAGCACAAAGTCCCTCCAAAGGGAGTTATTCTCTATATCAGCGCGCACTGTTTCTGAACTCCATGAAATGCCTACATTGTGGTCTTGGGTTTCTTTTTGGGAACAAACACATCATAATATTCCTCATTTAAATAAATCCTGCTCAAAGGGGCGAGGCCTGGTTGAGTTGCGCTAATAGTGTGTTAAAACTTCTGGTTATGGTAAGGGGTGTGACATTTCCAAAATGGTTGACTAACACACTGGTCCAGCTGACCAATCAGAGCACATTGTTCTTTTCAAAAGGAGGCGCTTCATAGAGACAGGAACTGAAACAGAGCGTTACTGACAGACTGGGAAAAGAGGAGCTGCAACAATGTCAAATATGTGAAAAATAAATGCATTTTTGGCACAAAAATAATGCGCAAAGGCACACTATGCAAGATTTGTACCTTGATATAACAGCTTCGAAATCATTTAGATGGTAAACGAACTCGTAGTAGGGCGAATCATCCCGCTGGCAAAACCAGCAATGCAGGTTTGAGAGGTGGCGCCCTGACAAATCTCGCGAGAATCACGACTTGCTTTACGACACGACCTCACATACATCAACAACATATGAAGCAGCCTCTATGGAAGACACTAGCACGCATTTCAGACGTGAATCATGGCAGAGTCGACGAAGAAAACGAAGAAAGCGCGGTCGGAAGAGTGCAGAGACGGCTCTGCGTGAGTGGTATTTACGACAGTAACGTTAAATACAAGTACTCCACAGCGACTCTAGGGGTCGCTGTTTGAGAAAAACGAAAACTGCATAGTGTGCCTTTAACATCTGAGCATGAAAACCTATTCTAGTAGACGACAAAAAAAACTAAATCAAGACTTTGTAAAAGGGCATAATATGGCCTCTTTAAAGGTTTTATCAGCGATTTCAGGCCCAAACATATCACCGGCTGCCTATGACGGCTGCACGCGAAAACCTCACAACACCCACCCCTGTCTGTGATTGGATGGAACACTATTTATTTTGGTTTTGAGTGGTTGGTGAAACCAACTGTTTTTGTGTGCAGATCTCAGAGCCTAGGCTGCCTACAGAGACGCGTTTTTTTGACGGCATGCTTATGGGGCGGGCAGCTAGCGGATCGTTAGGAAAGATTAGATGAATGTGATCATTTATGTTTGGGCCTGAAATCGCTGATACAACCTTTAAGACCTGTGTACACTGAATTGAGAATAAATTGCATAGTTTGACACAACAGCAAAAAATTGCTATGAAACTGTTCACATAGAATCCAATTATTATTTTCACCTTTCCTTGAAAGAAATACACTAATACTCCACTCTCTAAAAAAAGAACCTGCCTGACTGTTATTTTGGACTTGATGTAAAGATCAAGTCATTTTGTCAAAAGACAAAGATGCATAGTTTCATTTTAAAATCTTGATTTATTGTGAAAATCCCTAAGACGTAATTTGAACAGATGTTCCTCACTTGTCAGTCTCTTTGGATAAAAGCATCCACTAAATGACTAATTATATGAACAGTTTCTAGAGATCCTGAGCATCATACTGTATGTACTGAATTTCGTCTCAGTCCCACCAAGTACCTTGGGCTCTGCAATCCAGCAACATCTCATCAAGTCTGCAAAGCTGGCGGGACAGCTGCTGGGAATGGTCGGCCTCTGGAACACATAACCCACACAAATACCACAGACACATGCACACACATTAGAATCCATTTCAAAAACCCATTATAGCAGCCATTACATAAAATCCTAATTTTAGCACGAGTCCAGCTTAAGCTCCTAACACAACTGCAGCAAAGCGCTCCTCTGGGCTAAGTTTACATCACAACTCAGATGAAGCGTATATCTCCATGTTCAAAGAGTCTGATATATCATAACTGGTATATACGGATTAACAAAGAGCTTTTACATGGGCGCTGTTTACACTACGAAGTGATAAAATTTAGTTCACACTCAAGATAATGGAAATTTAAGAGCATGTGAGGAGAGATGCTGTAATGGAGACTTTTTTTGATAAGCCACACATGTAGGAATGTAATACTGTCCAAGTGGCTCGTCCAATAGAAAAGCAGCTCTAGTAAACATATTGCACAGGGTATTATTTCGGACAAACTGTATTAGCACACCACATAATCACGAACCCACGAGAGAATGGAAACTGCTCCTTCCCTCTGGGAATTTAACATAAACCAAAATATCTTTTCATCCATCGTTTGACCTCTCCCATTGCCCTTCGCCAACATTTTCTCTTATAAGTACTTTCTCCCTTCCTCTCTGTCTCAGGCTGGGATGTTTATCTAAAAAGGTTTCCTGACTGTCCCCCTACAGCACTAAAACCACTGTGGTCTAATCTGATGGCATCACGGCAGAAAGGCATAAAGAGAACTGCAATATATCTTATGCTAGCGCTCAATAAAAGTTGTAGGGGTTCTCAAACACGCACAGAGCGAAGCCTTTAGATCAGTTTGCTATAAATATCCAACTAAAGCAAGCAATGGAATCCATGATCATACTGTTCCGTAATCCACGATCATACTGTTCCGTTACCCACAGGATGAACATAAAACATAACAGTTCCAAAACGTTATCATTAGATGTGATCTAGATGCAAACTTAATCAGCGTAATTAACCTTCTAAAATACATTCTTTAGGCCAAATGCTTGGGAAGCATCACATATAGCATTTGTGGGGAATGCAATGGGGAACCGAACTGAAACCTTAATGTAAACACCTCCAAATGAAATTTCAAATGGATTGGAAGGGGTGGTGTAGACTTGAAATAACCCGATCAATAGGAAAAAATTAAGCATGTAAAAACTTAAATTCAACCATTTTCTCAATCGGATGTGAAAACACCTTGCGCACAGCACGCAGTGCCATGACGCATATGTTTACATTTGTTTACATATGTTTAGTTTACATATGCTTATTTACATCTTACAAACTGGTCAGTAGAGAAGACTGAATGTTTGATAAATATTTGCTAAAAAGCTCTTCTGACATACACTATATTGCCAAAAGTATTGGGACACCTCTCCAAATCCTTGAATTCAGGTGTTCCAATCACTTTCATGGCCACAGTTGTATAAAATCAAGCACCAAGGCATGCGGACTGCTTCTACAAACATTTGTGAAAGAATGGCTCGCTCTCAGGAGCTCAGTGAATTCAAGCTCTGTGATAGGTTGCCATCTGTGCAATAAGTCATCAATATTCGTGAAATTTCCTCATTACTAAATATTCCATGGTCAACTGTTAGTGGTATTATAACAAAGTGGAAGCAATTGGGAACAACAGCAACTCAGCCACGAAGTGGTAGGCCATGTAAAATCACAGAGCGGGGTCAGCGCATACTGAGATGCAGAGTGTGCAGAAGTAGCCAACTTTCTGCAGAGTCAATAGCTACAGACCTCCAAACTTCGTGTAGTCTTCAGATTAGCTCAAAAACAGTGCGTAGAGAGCTTCATGGAATGGGCTTCCATGGTCGAACAGCTGCATCCAAGCCTTACATCACCAAGTGCAATGCAAAGCCTCGGATACAGGGGTGTAAAGCACAGAGCAGTGGAGACGTGTTCTCTGGAGTGACGAATCAGGCTTCTCTGTCTGGCAATCCGATGGACGAGTCTGCGTTTGGCGGTTGCCAGGAGAATGGTACTTGCCTGACTGCATTGTGCCAAGTGTGAAGTTTGGTGGAGGGGGGATTATGGTGTGGGGTTGTTTTTCAGGGGTTGGGCTTGGCCCCTTAGTTCCAGTGAAAGGAACTCTTAGTATTGAAAAGTATTGCTTAAAGTAGTTCAGTCTAATTAAGGTGGAGTATTTTGTACAACATGTATGTGTTATGTATTTTTATGCTCTCTGAGTATTGTGTCATTAGCTTAATGACAAACTCCAAGGAAATCTACTGTTTGCAAAACTATTTGCTGACTGTAATGGTCACTTCGGAGCACGTCCCGTGTTTTAAATGGATCTGAGAGTACCACGCTCCTATTTATAGTTGATTGCATGATCAAATCAGGCAAAATGTGATACATAAAAAAACAAGGGAGATGTGAATTACAGCTCAAATTCTGGAATTTTGAGTTCTGTGGGCACAGATTTCATGTGGGCCTGTTTATGAGGTTCTATTCTAGTTAGGATACAGCTGTCTATGTAGGGCAGAGGGCAGTTCACTAGGTCTTGGAACAAAGCCAAAGGAAAGAGTCTCCTAGGACATCAACAATGTATGACATGGACGTATATTCATAGGAAAACTGGCACACTTTAACAGCAGTATAACTACACTAACATTGTAAACATTGATTCATGTGGTGGTTCTACAGTATTAACATTCCTCTCTTAAGAACACAGAGGGATTGTGGGATACTGTGCAGTACCTCATGTTTTTCCACCACCAACCAGGCCACCTGCAAACCCTCAAAACCTTTAAATGGCACTTCTCTGGTCAGCATCTCCCACAGAACCTGCAAGACCAACCACAAATCAGACAGTAAATGTCCATACGTCCTGCCAATGCTCTCTGCAAGGAAAAAAAACAAACAAAGCTGGCATATTCCACAACACAAGCATATATGGGGTGAACAACACTTGGGATGGAGGTTATGCAGACTGTGCTTGAAATAATTAATTTAGACAGTCAGACATACATAGACACACAGCCTTGTGTATACATATCCTTGCACGAACAATCATTTAAATAAGTTTAATGACTTTAGACTGATTCTAATCCTAAAATACTATATATGCTATATAATATAGAGTTATATAGACTAGTTTTATGTTTGTTTGTTTTTTTGTCCTTTTCAGCTACACAACATGTGGACAGTTTATGCTTTCAGTGTATATGGAAGAGAGCTACACTGTAATTTTTTTTAAATAAAAATGTAATTTATTCTTGTAATGGGAATAGTCGAATTTTCAGCATCATTACTCCAGTCTTCAGTGTCACATGATCCTTCAGAAAGCATTCTAATATGGTGATAAAAAATTAAAAAGTAATAGTAATAGTACAAATTTGAAAACAGTTTCATATTTCTTTTGCTTAATATGTTTGTGGAAACACCTGATCATACAAAAAAACTTGATCACACACTCAATTCATGTATAAATATGAGTACTGACCACTCCGTATGAGTAGGTGTCACAGGTTTCTGAGACGGGTAGACTCTGGATCACTTCAGGGGCCATCCAAGGGAATGTCCCCACAAGAGACATGTGTGTTGTGTGAGAAACCAACTTAGATGCTCCAAAATCACAGATCTGACACAGACAAAATGCATTGTGCAGGGACAGTCACATTGATATTTTAGGCAGAGTTTAAATCCTAGATTTTATATATAAATATATAGGAATGTGAAATAAAAAAAGGAAACACACCTTTAATACATTGTCTGCTGTTAACACAACTAATAGAGAGAAAAGAAAATAGTCACCGGTATGTAATAATCATGTTTTGCTTGTGAAATTGCTCACATCACAGCTAAAAACTCACCATTTCTTGACTTCAGGTCCCTATGAATGACTTTCACAGGGGCCTCGGCATGTAAATAATGCATTCCTACAGGGAAACAAATCACAGAATCAGCCATTAGCTCATAAGGAAAATGTGACTGAGATCATTACATAAACACATGTATTCATACAGACACATACCTTTAGCAATTTCCATCGCCCAGGTCATTACTTGACCCATATCCATCTCCTCACTGTCAGCACTGGACAAATATTCATACAATGATCCTCTGCTGGCATATTCTACAACACAAACACACATAACATATTACATATCATCACATGTGTCAACTAAATGTTGTGGAGATGATATATATTGCAGGTGAAAGCTAAATAATTCTATTGTTATATGGAAGCCAAAATATAGATCATACAGTAATGCAAAAAAATTATAATAATAAGAACTGTTTCACAGTAAATTTTGAATTAGTGTTGTGAGAAAAAAGTAGACCTCATATACACTAAAAGTCTCTTATGCTCACTAAGGCTGCATTTATTGGATCAAAAATACAGTAAAAACAGTAATATTCTGAAAAATTGTCACATGATCTTTTCAGAAATCGTTCTAATATGTTGATTTGCTGCTCAAGACGCATTTCTTATTAATATGATCTATGTTGAAAAAAGTTGCACGGCTTAATATTGTTGGGGAAACCGTGATACATTTTTTTCAGAATTCTTTGATGAATAGAAAAAAACAGCATTTATTTGAAATAGAAATCTTTTGTAACATTATAAATGTCTTTACTGTCACTGTACAATCTTTTCAATTTAATGCATTCTTGCTCAATAAAAGTATTAATTTCTTTAAAAACAAACTGACCCCAAACTTTTTGAATGCTAGTGTATTTATACAATATTTGTGAATGTGTATTGCTTGTCATTAGCTATGTATCCTATCCAACCACCAACTGTAATGCGCATTTTGAGATATTGCACATAAATTATGATGGAGACACATTTAACAAATAAATCCCTTGATGCGCAACAAAAAAACGTGTGAATTTGTGACAATTTCATTGCACAGCATCTCAAATGTTGGTTTTATCATACTGAAATGCCTGAGCCTGTCATCAAAATGATTTAGTTTAACGACCCTTTAGAAGCGTCTCATATGATTGTGTTCACAAATGCAAGACAGCATTTTGCCATATATAATGTAGGAAGAAAAGAGCCACAGTTTCTTCCCCGATTGCAGAAACTTCCATTATCATTACAGATATTTTGCGCCAATTTCCCAAGAAGTGCTGATTATGTTCTCTTGAACACATGGGATGCAAATGCTGCTTTATTCGCAAATGTTTTATGCAATATTCCAATTCTGCGCGTAAGTTAAATTCGCAACTTTGGATGGAAACAGTTATTGTAACCAAATTTACATATAGAGAAGAAACAAGGAGTGGGAGAGGAAGGCTGAACAAGCAAAAATCTAGTCTCATGTCGAGATGTCAATCAACACATGAGATCATCTATCACCAACCCTCGAGTGAAGTCAAACACAGCTTAGCACACTCAGGGTTTCCCATTTACACACACACACACACACACACATGGAGCGGATGCTGGCAGCAGGAGTTAGAAGATGACAGCATGCACAAACGTTAGATTTACTGAATACCCAGCTGACCAAGCGCTCTGAAGAGCCGCTGAAAGACATGCTCTCGAGAAATGATTAGGCCACATAAATCTGCTCATAAGCACATTTACATCCCTGGAGACAAAGATCACAATAGGATGTTTAAAAAATGGCAAGACAACTGTGCAAGCGTGTAAGTGTAAGTGTCCTCTTTATGAACTCTCCTCACACTACGATTACACACAAAGCACGGCAGTATTACATTTTTGGGAGATCATAGCATCCCTTACCAAAGACTAATCACAAAGGAGATCTCTATAATATCGTATCTATTTCTCTAAGACAGCAATGAGATGAAATGGAGAACAAATGGAGACTTCTTTTATATATTATGAGATATTGTGATATATTATTACAACTATATTAAAACTCCGGGTTTCTAATTGAATATATTTTATTTCTTCCTTCGATGGTAAAGCTGAATTTTCAGCATCATCACGCCAGTCTTCAGTGTCACATGATCCTTCAGAGATCATTCTGATATGATGATTTAGTGCTCAATTATTATTATTGGTGCTCAATTATTGATAATGGCTCTTATTATTATCAATGTTAAAAACTATTTTTGTTTCTTAATATTTTTGGTGAAACTGTGATACTTGTTTTCAGGATTCTTTGATGAATATAAAGCAGAATTGAATTGAATGATGAATATAAAACTGATTTTTTTTTTTTTTTTAACATTACAAATTTCTTTACTGTCACTTGTGATCAATTTAATGCATCCATGTTGAATAGAAGTTTTAATTTCAATTTTTTATTTCATTTTTTAAAAGATCTTACTAACCCCAAACTTTTAAAAGGTAGTGTATCACGGTTTCCACAAAAATATGAAGCAGCACAACTGTTTTCAACATTGATAATAAGAAGAAATGTTTCTTGGGCAGCAAATGATCATATTAGAAAGATGATTTCTGAAGGATCATGTGACACTGAAGACTGGAGTAATGATGCTGAAAATTCTAAGGAATAAATTACATTTTAAAATGTATTCAAATAGAAAACACTTATTTAAATTGTAATAATATTTCACAATATTACTGTTTTTGATCAAATAAATGACACTTTCAAAAACATTTTTTTTTTAAATTCTTATGAGAATTTTAAGTGGAACCTCTGAGCAATAAAACATTTGTTGGTTTGGTTGTGAAACTGAAACACTGAATTATTACCTGTGACAATGCCGTAGTTGGGTGTTTCCAGTATGGCTCCGTAGAACTGAATAATATTTTTGTGGCTCAGGACACTCAGAATCTCAGCCTGGATGAGGTGAAGGAAAAAAACAAAAAAAACAGATGCAGAGGTGAAAGACTGCGGTCAAACACTGAGGCTCAAATGAGTGCTGCATCAATGTCATAAAACTATTTTTTCATTACAGTATGTCGAGGTCAAATATTACACTAGAAATGTCCGTGAACATGGAGCCATTAGCAGTATTGTGGGACATGTCCGCTGGGACTCGAACTGCATGGCATCAGCCAGGAAAGCTGCTAAACTCCAGTAAACAGTGGAACAGACTCTGGCAGCGCTGCTGAGCATGCATTAATACTGACAGTAACACACACCGCCTGCAAACCCACATTAAGATGCTACATTTTACACTTACAGTATATCAAATTGACTTTAGACAAAGAGAAATAGAGAAAGGCGGGGGAGAGATGATGGGGAAAAAAGAGAGACGATCATGGAAAACTGTAGATTCTTACACTCCCCCGCTCTCATGCACATAAACAAGTCTGATGGATGGTAACAATGGCTACATTCACATAGGCTGCGTCCAAATTCCTGAACATTTGGATTATGTACCAAATTTGATGAAGAATTTACTTCTTGACCAATGTATTTTCTGTGTACATGATGCTAGTGTACCGGAGGCCAGCTAGTAAGATCATGAGTAGAACTGGAGGGGTTACATTAGCATGTTAAAAACTCAATGGATGCAGTGTGTCATCTGGTATTGTTCGCCTACCGTTTCATGTATAGTGAGTATTCGGTTTTGATTTGATGTATTGCTTTTTGCATATTCTGTTGCACAGTACGCACATTTTCACATTCAAAACAAACTGAACTGTACTTGAACACAATTGCATTTAGCATTTCAAACAGGCCTGACAACCATATTCTGATGCGGTGTGTGAATGTTGCTGATAACAGACTGTAGCTCTCTATAAACAGTTTACCCATAAAACTCCCCTTATGAAAAAGATCGTTTATTCAAGTGTTCTATTAGTATACTTCTTTTAAACTAAAAATAAGAAAGAATACTTTCAGTCTACATTTTATATACTTCTCAAAAATATACTTTATGTACTTCTCAGAAATATACTTAAAATTACACTTAAGTGTACTTGACTTATACTGAGAGAAAAGTCCAAGTATATTTGGCCTGTACTTGTACTCACTCTTTTGATCTAGATATACTTAAATGTATAATTAAGTAGGCTATTCATTTCAAAGTATACTTGGCTTGCAGTTGTGTTAACCCTTTTGATCGAGTAACCTATTAAAAATAAATCAAAACTGCTTAATATTACCAAATGAAATGAAGCGTAACCCATGAAGCTTTGGGGGTGTTGGACTCGATCTACTCCATCTGTGTTTTGATCATCGTTCTGAATCTGATCAATCTGAACATAGTCTTTGACAAAAATTTGATTTTCTCAACTTTTTTGTTTAAAATGTTGCCTTTCTTTATGAAACTTACTGACATTCAAGTGCTGATAAAAAAAGATGCATGAAAATAAAATGTTCTTAAAATTAAAGTACAGTTAAAGGTATTTTTCAAGTATCAAAAATAATATCTACATTTGAACACAGTAGTATACTGCAAGTGCAAAAATAATATATAAATAGTAAACTATAAGTATAATGTTATGTTCACTTAAAGAAAACTTACAAGTATACTTGTAGTATAAACTACTAAACTAGTAGTTTACTGAGAGTACACTTCAGTAAACAGTGTACTTTCATGAACTAAAAAATTTACTACTTGTATTAAAATAGTAAACTAAGTAGTTTACTACTCTTACACTTATAGTACACTTAAACGTATACTTTTATATACTAAAAGTGGGCCGATTTAGTCCCAAGAAGTATTGAAACAGTACACTTACAAGTATACTACAAGTACACATTGATATTAGTATACTTACTACATAAAGTATCCTTAAAAATATACTTGAACATTACTTAAGTATACTTCATAAAATGAACTTGAAGTATACTTCTTTTTCGTCTAAAGGGTCTCTATAAAACGATTGATCAAAATAGCAAATATCAATTGCTTGATTGTTTATATTGTCACAAAATGTAAACTATATTATCTCCCAGTTCTAATTTGCTAAATAACTTAACTATAAGGTAGAAGATATTAAGATATTATAAACATTAACATCATGATTTTCTTCAAAGCTGCTTTGAAACAATTTGTATTGTGTTAAGCGCTATACAAATACAATTGACTAGAGTTATAAAAAATAAGAAGCTAAAATAACAATAACTTCATCTGAACTAACCTCATCATCAATTTTCAGCAGTTTTTTGACAGCCACTTCTTTGTCCTGTGAGATCCAGTGTGCCCGATACACGCTCCCAAAACTCCCACCGCCGCAGTTCTCATAAAAGCGGATGTCATCAAAGCGGATCTGAACGAAGCTTGCACTGAGGGACGACATCTCATACTGACATTCACTGTGGCTGTAGAAAGAGAGAGACGATATAAAGCTACTATTCAAGTTTTGACAAAAAACATATTAAGCATAATAATAATACTTTCGAACAGAAAAAAAAAAAAAATACTGTAAAGTCAAAACTATAGATTTGGTCTTTATTTAAAGGGTTCATATAATGGTACATGCACTTTTACAAGTTGATTGTACTGAAATGTGTGTTGGCAGTGCCTGTACACAACCATCATAAAATGATAAAAATCCATCCAGGGTTTTTTTTTTTTTTTAATCTCCTTATATGTTTTCCCGTCTCAAATCAAGCCGTGGCCATCAATGCGAGCAATTGCGGTGGCCCCTCCCACGATTGTTGACTGACAGCAGCGTTTCAACATAGACCCGCCCTCGCTCGTGAGCGAGCTGTCAATCATAGTCCGCGCGGTCATTGTTGATACGCTGGAGCACTGTCTATGAGCAGAATGGCGTCTAAGCGATTGTGGTGTTTTGTTCTTGGGTGTAATAAGGAACACAGCAGTCATTTTGATGTTCCTAAATCCGAACCGCTGAAGACGCAGTGGCTGATTTTGTTTTCGAAGGGAATATTCCCCACGATCAACGTCAATGCTTTCAATGTTGCGCGAATCATTTCACACACCAGACTGCTTTACAAACGAGGGTCAGTATAAAGTCTGTTTTGCTAAGAAGCTGCTCCTGAAAAAAGGATCGGTACCAACTATTCGTGTTCCTGCTGCACCTGCAGTGTAACGTTTTATTAACCTTTATATTAATATTTATATTAATCTTTGCAAATCGCTTGCTGCACGCTTCACGATGAATGCGGCTGTTTACACTTCTGAAGGGTACATTACGGCATGTTTTCTATGTACCAATATGTATCTCTATGTACCGACATTCTCAATATAATTCATAATCCCACGTTTATAATGAACAACGCGTTATGGTTATTGTGTTATTATTACAAACGGTGTACGCACAGAACGGAGGGGCGGGGTGAGCAAAGCTCATTATCATTTAAAGACACATGCACTTAAACGGCGTGCTGAAAACAGAGCTGTTTTTGACCAGGTAAAATGAGTGTTTTCTTACAATACTAATGAGAATTTTTAATTAAAGTATATTACAGACTTTTAATTTAGACCCTAAAGAATCATATTAGCTTGTACAAAAATGGCATTATATGACCCCTTTAAACAACACCCAGAGTTAACTATTTTTTCAGTTTGCAATGTTCCTTTTTGCTGATCTGGATTTGTTCTCCTGGAGTTTTTATTTACTCTTCCAAGTTTTTGTTTAGTTTAAACCTCTTGTATGAGCGGGCCTTACAGGAAACCCTATACTGAAAAATCCAGCATAAACCAGCATGAATTCCATGTCGGTTTATGCTGATTAGAACAGGTGGATCAGGACAGTCATGCTGCACTCAAGCAAAAATGAGCTGGTGTAGCAGATCCAACCAGCATTCCATGTTGGGCCCAGCATGCAAAACAAACCTCATGCTGCTGATCACAACTGTCCTAGCTACATCAACAAGTGTGTCAGTACATATGTACATTATATGAAGAGTGCTTATTTATTAAATAATAATTAAAAAAAAACTAATAAAAGTGTCAAAGTCAAAAGTACATATCAAAATCACTACACTTAAAATGAAAAATGAAAATATAAAAATAAAATCCAATTCAAAAGTTTAAATAAATACTATAATAGCATATAAATAAGTTCTGTCATGAAACTTTGGATGTTCACATCACATCTGCAGCCAATGAGCTGGCTGCTCAACATTTAAATAGCTGGTTAGCGTTTACTATAAATTCTTCTGAAACCCATCCACCTTCCCCAGCTCCACCTGTATATATCTACCACTGGTAATTATTTTTATACATGCTATTTGTGCTGAAGCTTAATATGTCTTTTAAGCTCGCAGTAGCGTATGGGTGTATGTATTGCAGTAGCAAGTTCCTGTACTTGCTATACAAATAAATACATACTGTAATATGCCATAAAAAAATAAGAATTGTCAATTTTGAATTCATGCTGACTTCAAGTTATAAACAAACTACACCATGACTTCAGCATCACCACTATTAAGAGTTTGAGTTAACATAAAGCAACGAAGCTGTGAAGCTGTGTGTTGAGTCTTCCTGTTCGATGTGCTAATGACAGCCGATGTAGTCACATTTAACCACTCATATTTTTTCTTTTTTTTTAATCACAAGTGGAGTATTACTGGTGTATTTTATGTCGTAGAATAAAAGGTGACAATATCTCGAGCTTGTGTTCCCCACAGACTTTTTTTCAGGCATTTAAACAAGAACCAAAAAACCATATGACTTGAGGATTATGGAACCAGAAGTGTAATAATGCTAACATGCTCACATAACTGCAGGATGACTTGGCTTGTCTCTGCCTTCAATCCTTCAGTGTATTCTGCTACATCTGCAAATGGACTCCTGCCACTTTTGTCTACACTACTTTACAGGCTTTATGAGAACGCAAGAATAGACAGAATAGATAGAGGGGGGTAAACAACTACTGTAATGTTTTGGATTACTGTTAAAATAGAGATTAGGGATTGCTGTTTACACAAAGTAAAAAAACATCCTACAAATATACACCAGAAGAATATAATAATAAATAGGGGAAATGTAACCATCTGACTATAATTTTTATAGATTTATAGGTTTATTGAACTGAAAACTGGAGAAGACAGGAAGTTCAGCACTTGTTGATGTGTTTGTTTGCACTAACAGTTGCAGCCATGAAGAACTAGGGAGCCAAAAAACTGGATATATATAACTGGTATGTTGCTTGTCCAGAACTTTCTGTCACAATGTTGGAGTGGGCCTGATCGTTTTTCCACGATTTCCCATGTCTCTATGATATTCCGATATGACCGGGGGCCATATAGGGTTTCTACTGCTCTATTATATTCTGAGGTTATGAACATTACAATCAGTGGAAGTGTGTGGGATTTTTACTATATCACTATTCACCAAGCAAAAGTTGCAAGTCTGATTGCTTTCATATATATATATATATATATATATATATATATATATATATATATATACACATACACACACTCACATATGCTAAAATAAACTGTGCAAAAATGTTCTTTATAACACCATTAAGGTTCTAAACAGCACTTTAAAAATATCGTTCTTTATAAAAAAAGTGTTCTATTCAGCACCAAAAAGGCTTCTAGTACTATTGGTTTAAAAGTTGTTACAAGAACCCTAATCCGGTACTGATTAGAACCATTTTTATTAAGAGTATATTCGTTTTTTTGTTTTTTTGCAGTAGACTTAAAATAGTCCTGCAATTTTTTTATAAGTACAAATTTTCCTTGTAGTCTCTCAGTGGGGTCAAAAAAGCTACATGTGTACAAGAATAAGAACATTTTTTTTTGTTTAAAATAATTATAAATCCCACTGCAGGATACTGCTGTTACTGCTTGAGCTGTCATGTCAAATAACCATAAAGTGTGCTGCAACAGTTTGCAACAAACACCGGCTAAATGCCTGTGTATTTAATCGTTTTTCTAATCCAGGAGTGCACATGTATAAATTAATGTTCAGGGAATCAAACTTTCCCACCAGCCTCATGTTTTCTTTCACCTCTAATGTAGTAAACTCTGATGTAGTTGTAGTAAGTAGAAATGGGGGTCTGGTTTCTTATGCATTACTAGCCTACATGCGTCACTCTTCCCTGAAATCTATGACCTAACCTCAGATTGGTTTCCCCGGTGTAGAGAGAACAAGCTATATACCGCCTATACCCGTCCCGCACACAGTCTAGGAGGCTATCTATCACTTAAAGAGCGCCCAGTCGCTAAAAACAACCCGCATATCATCTCTGTGGCCCCTGGCTGTGACATCAGGGCCCAACAGAGGGCAAGTGTGTCACACGTTCGACTATTCTTAACTAGAAACAGCTCATTCATACCTCTGACTTGATTTATTGCCCAAAACAACATCCTAATGTTTAAAATATGAATGGTGCAAAGAAATAGATACTTTCAGATAAAACATTCATTTAAAATATTTTTATCGTCTGTGTCCATGTGCATTTGTTCTGTGTAAAGCAATTTGTAAATTGTGTTGTTGTTGTTCTTAAGTTTATTTGCCTACTTTTAATTCACCACCATTTCATGTTCACGTAATGTTACTTTGGAAGAGTTTGGAATACTTTTAAATAATTTTGGAGACTTTTTGGAATACTTGTTGAGATTTAGGAAAGCAAAAACATATTGGCTTAAGTCACAGACATTATGTCACACTCTCCTGAAGTCGTCAAACACGAGATCAGCTGCAGAGTTAAAACTCTTTCCAATAATGTTATAATTATTTGTAACACATAACGTGTAGTCTGATTAAAATGTAAAAGCGTGCTTTCCTACCTGTTAGTCGTGTTTTCCGTGCGGTCCGGTGAAACGCGCTGGCCTGTCGCTCTCTGAACAATCCCAGTCATAAGATAATATGCGGAGCCTCATTGTCTCGTGTTACTGCACTTCCATAAGAGGACACTCGCTTTGGACCGGTGGACAAATTATGAATCCTACTACGGTAAAGGATTGGCTTATGAATATTAACTACGACAAAAAGACTTTACGTGGTAAACACATTGGAGCGTCTAATGCGTACCCTAATTAATATTCATGAGTCAAACTGCGATTCGTTTATTCGTCAGATTAGCGCCCACCCACTGGCACTTCAGCCAATGACGTAATAGGCAGTCGTCACGTTACCTAATTAATATTCATGAAACGTGCATTGACCATATTAGAATTCTTCAGTTCTTGAGCATAGTCGATAACTGTGTCACAACTTTAATGACAATGACAATAGCGCCTCTACACGGACAGACAGACAGACAGACAGCGACAGGGAATGCAAATGAATGAATATATCTGTATTATATCTGCAAAACTTTCCACCAGCCCAGTCATATGGCAAGTCTATTCTTTTTAATGTAGCATTTGAATATACATTATCAATTGTTCTGTTAAGCATACAATATTAAAACGCAAGTTCACCCAAAAATGGGTTTAAAATCTGTTAAAAACTCTGTGTTCCTCTGATGAATTAAAGCCATACATTTGAAATACATGAGGGGAAGTAAATGACAGAATTTCCATTTTGGGTGACCTAATCCTTTTTCGTCCCAAAGAACAAATAAGAGCAAAACAGAAAAAAAGACATTTAAGACATAAAGGCGAGTGAGAAGTTCAATCACACCGACAGAAAGTGTTCAACGGTACATTTATTTAGATTATACTATTTACAAGGTAGGCATGGACATTTTCTTAAAAGAAAATAAGTGCCCTACACACACACACACACACACACACAGCATCTCACTTTCCAAAAGGCAGGATGAGAAAAAACAAAGGCCTTCTCAGACCGATTATGATAACTTAGCAAAATGGGTCCAACCCAAAAATATACATATATAACTCAATATACAAAATGACATCAATGCTACAGGCTATGGCGAGAGGTAATGTAAGTTACTAGCACAAAATTTTACCAGTGGTAAAAAATAGTCCTTGAGCCAGAATACTGACATTTATATGACTTGAAACAACATACCACAAGACCTTGAGGCCTAGAAGGTTTTACGGAGTACCACTGATTCATTTTTTTGTGGCTGGCAAATGATCCTAGTGTCACTGTTATTTGTATACATAATAGCTTGTAGTAAACTCTTATTTTTAGGATTGTTCTGAAGGTTTTGTAGGATCATAGAAATGCAGGCTTGAGTATAGGCAGCAGGTTTTCAGCGTTCTAGAAGGTTGTATCATGGGAATAAACTAGGGCCTCACATGACTGAATCTATGGATACAGACCTTGACCAAGTGCATTCTGGTTTTACACACACACCCAGACACACAATGTCAAGGTAGCTCTTATGACTAAAGTCATTAACATGCAACTCTCACACACACACACACACACACACACACACACACACACACACAAACAAACATACATATGAAAATGCATCTCGTACATGTAGTTCAGTTGGCAGTGATAGCACATACAGTCGGCATTCAACTGCTGTGGCAGCTGATAGATGTAAAATTGAGTTGTACTGTAGTAAACTGGATATGCATTGGTTGTATTTCAAAGAGAGAGGGGGGAAAAGCAAGAGAAATAAAGTCTGAGCATTGGTCTTTAGCCCCGTCTTGGCTCCAGTCTGAAGGACAGTTGGGATAAGGTTCTCTGGTTGTCAATCACACTCAATTGACGTACGTAATTCCTCACTTCCTGTGGATTCTTACTGGCTGGAGATGCCTCGGCATCTGTGGGAGGTAGGAACAAAATTTAAAATAACCAAGCCTTTTACACTGTGTCTATTTACAACAAGAGCAAATAGCCTGCTTTGTTGGAAGAGGCTTTAAATAAAAAAAATTAACAATAAATCCCACTGATAACAGGATCAGTGGCATGGAGCGTAAGGTGGGTGGCGCTAACTTTTGACACGAGTCACGACTGACCCGGGTTCGAATCCGACTTTTTCCGAACTCATACTCCTCCCTTTTCCCATTGCATATCAGGAGTTTATTTTAAATAAAACGTAAGAAAATATTTGAAAAGCGGAAATAAAGTGCCTACCGGGGATTTAATAGTAGGAATAAAGTGTTTAACGGGTAGGGTTAGGGGGTGGACTAATAAAGCAGCAATCAATGATCAATTTATGATTTTTATAAATATAATCATATACTCTAAATATGTTGTTATTATTGCATTCTGTTTTATAATATACTACAATACACTGAGGTGCAAAATTAGTATCTGCCGCTTTTTGCACTAAGTATACATAGCATCTAACAACTATTTATTTAAATTTAGTGTGAAGAAAATACTGCTACTATGTGCACTTAGTGCAAAGAAAATATTTTGCTATTTGCTATTTGCACTTGCCAAACTTTTATGAGCACACTGTGTGGAATACTGTAACACACTATGAAATGCACTTGAATAGACCCTTCACAATTGAGCCGGATATGATTACAGCTTTAGTGTAATGTTCATGTGCGTTACTTTGCTGGTGTTTTGTCTTTGTGTGTATGACCCTATTCATCATCTGTACGAGTAATGGTCATGTTTTATGGACAGGCCACTCATGACAGACTTTGATTCATCATGCAACTTTCTATTGTACCTGTATTATTATGCTGGTTATCAGTACATATATTAACATTATATCAATTAATTAAATATATGGCTATAAGTTGTAAAATATACAGGCACAATATGCCATAGCAAAATACTGAAATACATTTTTTGCTATGTCACAATTTTTTTCACTGTGAATTTCTGGCAGCCACAGCTGCCAGTTTTCTTACCATCAATGTAATGGGATATTTTTACAATATTGTTTATATACATTTATACATTTGTTGTGATTTAATATGGATCCCTGCTATTTTACCTCTAGACATGGCCAGATATGTTTTCCCAAATACCAAACCTCAGATTGTTATGAATATGATATGATTGAGCAGTCTCTGGGATGTAGCTTTTTAATAGGCAGTACCATGAGAAATGAGTTAGGACCATAAAGAAAGCATTAGTGTGTAGATGACTCACTGAAGGGCTGGCTCCTGCAGTGCCTCACCGCCCGGACTGTGTTTGCAATCAGCCGCTGAGGAGAGAAAAAATTTATAAATATAAATATGTTCTAGCTGGTCAGATAGTGGAGCAGATATGTCACAGATCCAGTGTTGTTATTGTTAACTAAAACTATTAAAAATCGCTTTCGTTAACTGAAATAAAGCTAAAATAAAATAAAATAGACCTATAAAAAAAAAGACAAAACCTTGTGCAAAATTTAAATGAAAACTGAATAATAAAAGATGAAAATATAATTCAAAATATAATAGTATACAAATAATACTACAATAACACTGCATATATACCAGTAACAGACTCACCATCTTCTCAAAGTTCACCAGTCCGTCAATAAAAGTCTTATTCCCCTCATGAGTGAATGTCATGTCTGATAAGAGAAAAAAAAACATTTCATGCTGTAGACCAGAACTATGAGACAACCAGTAATTATTATTAAGGATATTGGGGCTAGGCCCTGCCCACACCTTTAATGAGAAGGGGCATAAAGGGAATGATTGGCGGCTCCATCTTAGCCACAGTGAGGCGGTATGCACGGTGATTCCTGGATGGATCCTGAGTGCAACAAATAAATCAAAGTTTAATGATCAATGACTGTCTCAATCATAGAATAATTTCTATAGGGAGAGAGCTGGAATTCAAAATGTTTGAAATAGACTCACAAGCAAACTTTCAAACTCTGCGTAGAACTTCTTGAACTTACTAGGTAGTTTCTATAAAAAAAGGAAAAAAAATATGCCCATAAACACATTAACAGTCATATTTGCAAAGACCTTTATGTTTGTCAATATTTAACGACGTGACACTGATTTTTTTATTATCATGGCCTATTAATTATTCAAAAATACATGAAAATTGCAAATGACTTTAATAAATCTCTTCTATGGTTCCTATGTTAAAACCATTAAAGTCTCCCTGTGGTGAAAATCAAGATTTTAATGTTTTTTATATGTCTATGTGGTGTGTTTAATGTACTTTAAGACAAACCATGTGTAAATTCATAAGTCAACACCATTGCTGAGTATTTTCTCCTTAAAGTCCCTGTGAACCGGAAGTTGCAAACGACTTTTCTCCAGTGTTGTGACGTATTTCCAAGTGAAACTGAATATTGAACAGAGGGCAGGGTTTTCCTTTAGCGCTCCTCCTCTCGGTTTGAGGGGAGTGGTTAAGCGTTTTCAACCCAAGCCGTCAAACTGACGTCATCAGAAAAGGAACGCCATTCTTGACCAGACGTAACTTTTTTTTCAGATTTTGATTAAAGATTACCACGGCAAACAATTTCTTTTCTGTGTATTAACTTGCACGGATGAATTGTTCACCACAAGACTAGTAATATGTGTTAACAAAGTAAATAGGGTCAATTTTGATTTCATGTTGACTTTAAAGGGATAGTTCACCCAAAAATGAAAATGATCCCATGATTTACTCACTCTCAAGCCATCCTAGGTGTATGTGACATTCTTCTATCAGACGAAAACAATCGGAGTTATATTAAAAAATGTTCTGGCTCTTCCAAGTTTATAATGGCAGTGAATGGCCGTTTCTGTTTTAAAGTCCATCAAAGTGTATCCATCCATGATTAAAGTGCTCCACATGGCTCCGGGGAGTTAATAAAGGTTTTCTGAAGTGAATCACGCCCTTGAGTAAGAAAAATATCCATATTTAAAACTTTATCGACTAAAATAACTAGCTTCCGGCAGACGGCCTACGCAAGTCGACTTGAGTAACACTTGATGATGTATGACGTAGATGTAGGAGTAGCGTTAGCTTAGACGTCTCTCGCGGTTCAAACAAACAGGGCTGGGCAACAAACTCAAGCTCCTCCCACATTTCTCTTTAAAAATTGTCGTTTTAGACTTCTAATTCGTGACCGGTGTTTTGTTTTGTGTTCGTCAATACGTTGTGCGTCGGGTCAGGAGTTACTCTTTCACCATAAATCAATGTGTACGGCCGTCTGCCGGAAGCTAGTTATTTTAGTCGATTAAGATTTAAATATTTTTCTTACACAAACGCATCGCTTCACTTCAGAAGGCCTTTATTAACCCCCCGGAGCCGCGTGGAGCACTTTAATCATGGATAGATGCACTTTGATGGACTTTAAAACAGAAACGGCCATTCACTGCCATTTTAAAGATAGGAAGAGCCAGGACATTTTTAAAAACACTCCGATTGAATTCGTCTGAAAGAAGAATGTCATATACACCTAGGATGGCTTGAGGGTGAGTAAATCATGGGCTGATTTGAATTTTTTGGTGAACTAACCCTTTAAAACTACAGTGAACCAAACACGGTTTGATATCGCTGGTGTTTCTGACATCACAAACTACCTTGTAACCAATCACGTCAACGAGTGGATCTCTGAGCTGGTGTGAGCGAGTGGCGGGGCTAATTTGCATATTCATAGAACAGCACATTCTAAATGAGGCAAGGGTGTAGAGTTACATTCAAGTTATTTTAAGGCATGAAGGCTTTTTATTCAAGGATTTTTTTTTTTAAATGTCATTTTGGTGATCAAAGGTGAGTTTTAAGGGATAAAATGATTGACTACAGGGGGACCTTTTGGTATAAGATTTTGGTATAAACACAAAATATAAAACCAACCATACTATAAAAATGACTTTTCTAAGATTATGGCAAATATGTTTTCAAATAGAATAATTTGTGCAATATGGCACTAACCTCCCATGTCTGGCTGAGTCTGCTCACGGCTGGGTTGCACATGCCCATGATAATGGCGAAGAAAGAGTTCAGATTCTTAAACTCTCTACAGCTGAGGGAATAAATGCACAGCACACACATGTAATGCGTTTTTCAAATATCGAATGCATCAAATCAGATCAAAATGTTTTCAAGGTTTTGTTCTATTTGTATATGTGTGCTGAAGAACTCACTGGGCGGCAATCTTGATGAACTTCTTGAGTAGCTGTACCCGTTTGCTGAGCGTCCCGCACAGACAGACCTCTGTGACCACCCACAGCTGCACCTGATTAAAGCGCTTCAGAAACAGCTCCAGATTTGCTGTGGAGCGTCTGTATGCCTGCCGTCCGAACGTATGATACACCAGCTCATACTGCACACAAACACACACAGTCAAACTGCACGTTTTGTGGATTAAAAACGTCATTCGTGCGTTAGTGTGTATCGCTATATGTGCAACTTTACCTCATGTACACAGCTGAAAAGCTCCCAGTCATACTGGGTCATCTGGAAGGCCAGATCTTTAGAGCTCATCAGCTCAAAACTGGACATAGACCCTGTGGAGGGACCCTCCTGCTCTGGAAGTGGATTCTACACACATGTACACAATCATTACTAAATACACACAAATACAAACACTTACTTAATTTGTACACTTACTTATAGTGCCCCTATTATGCTATTTAAGAGGTTCCTAATTTAGTTTTGAAGGACTCCTACAATAGATTTACATGCATTCAAGGTAAAAAAAAACACTGATTTTCATATAATATACATTGCAGCATCATCTCAGTGTCTGAAACGGTTCTATAAATGATCGGTCTCTCTAGACGCCACCTTTCCGAGAGCCTACTCTGCTCTGATTGGTCAGATGGCCCAGTCTGTTGTGATTGGTCTACCGCTTACAGAGTGTGTCGGAAATCAAACGCCAATTACCATATCTGAATTTCAGCTCAGCACTTGTATATGAACAGTAACAATGGCATCAGTTTTACCGTATCGATTCGAGCCCAGGTCCTCATCCTTTGGAACTGCATGCAAAGTGGATTTACTCTCGCAGCGCAGAAAACAGTGATTTCTCAACATGTCGACAACACGAACCAAACCTTTCCAAGCCTCACCTACAACTAGTGTTCGAGGGCGGGTCAAAGTAGACGTTGTTCACAGGCAGCCAATGAAGACTATAGGCTGGCATTATCCAAACTTGTTACAAATCTATGTAGGATCATGCAAGAAGTAAGGCTGGAATTACTGGAATTATTTCAGGCAGTTCAGAATCGGCTTTCTTTTGGGAGTCAATAACTCCATTTATTGTGGAGTTTGATCTTTGAAACTTTGCAGACCTTTTACATTCAAACAGATATATTACATGAAAGGTATTTTACAAATTAGCATAACAGGGGCACTTTAAAATAAACTATGTACTAACTATAAGCTCAAATGTATGTTGACACCTATTTTTAGTACAGAACTGGTTTACCGAGTCTGGTGTGGAAGAACTTTTGGACCCCGGTCTAATGCAATGACATTTGTAAGTGTGCTTTATGTGTCCAAATGCTCTACATTTGATCTCACCAGTGAATCGAGCTGTTCTCTGGAGCAGACGAACAATCGTCCGTTCACTCCCAGCGACTGAAACACTGATACATCATTGGGCTTTAAAATCTGCTTTTCTGTAAAAAAATAAAGCTCAGAATTAGTCAGACCACAAATCACATTGTGAACACTTTTTCAGCTGTACAAGATCAACACCTAATAAATCTTATGATGGATTTTATGAACTTTATTTACTATCTGTAATCTTTAGACTACAACATAAACTTCAACCTTTAATACGATTTACACTTTCGCTGGTACTTTCTGAAAGGTTTCATTTGAAACTGATCTGGAAGGGGATTATATAATATAGAAAGAGTGTGATTCAATACAGAATGTTGCCAGAGCAACAAAAGGGCTGAATATCTACAAAGTTGTGTGTGTATTTGTTTGTCACATCTCCAAGGGCAACTACTATTTCATCATGAATCAGTGTGTGTGTGTGTGTGTGTGTGTGTGGACCACCTCCAGATGCGCTGAGGTTTATCAAAAGCAGCTCTTCAGTCGATCCCAGTTTATCCGCTACAGCTGCGGTCACCTCTCTCCCCGTGGCCAGCACAGACACACGAATAGTAGTGTAAGTGTGATCACTGCAGTAAACCTTCAAGAGAACTACACACACATGGAAAGACAAAGATGAAGAGAGGTCATTTGATTGATTTATTGACCCATCAATCCATCCATCCGTCGTTCTATCGTTCCATCCATTTGACGTTCTATCATCCATCCATCTTTCCATCCATCCATCCATCCATCTGTCATTCTATCGTTCCATCCATCCATCCATCCAACCAACCATTCACCTATAGTTCTTTTTTTCATCAATCCATCCATCCATCTATCCATCTATTGTTCCATCCATCCATCCTTCCGTCGTTCTATCAATCTATCCATCCATCGTTCTATTGTTCCATCCATCCATCCATCCATCCGTCATTCTATCAATCCATCCATCCAACATTCTATTGTTCCATCCATACATCCATCCATTCATAGTTCTATCATTTCATCCATCCATCCATCCATCCGTCATTCTATCGTTCCATCCATCCATCCATTTGTCGTTCTATCATCCATCCATCTTTCCATCCATCCATCATTCTATCGTTCCATTCATCCATCCATCCATCCATCCAACCAACCATTCACCTATAGTTCTTTTTTTCATCAATCCATCCATCCAGCCATCTATTGTTCCATCCATCCATCCTTCCGTCGTTCTATCAATCTATCCATCCATCGTTCTATTGTTCCATCCATCCATCCATCCGTCATTCTATCCATCCAACATTCTATTGTTCCATCCATCCATTCATAGTTCTATCATTTCATCCATCCATCCATCCATCCATCCATCCATCCATCCAACCAACCATTCACCTATAGTTCTTTTTTTCATCAATCAATCCATCCATCCATCTATTGTTCCATCCATCCATCCTTCCGTCGTTCTATCAATCTATCCATCCATCGTTCTATTGTTCCATCCATCCATCCATCCATCCGTCATTCTATCCATCCAACATTCTATTGTTCCATCCATACATCCATCCATTCATAGTTCTATAATTTCATCCATCCATCCATCCATCCATCTGTCATTCTATTGTTCCATTCATCCATCCATCTATCCAACCATTCATCCATAGTTCTTTTTTTCATCAATCAATCCATCCATCCATCCGTCGCTATATCAATCCATCCATCGTTCTATTGTTCCATCCATCCATCCATCCATCTGTCATTCTATCAGTCCATCCATCCATTCATAGTTCTATCATTTCATCCATCCATCTATCCATCCATCCATCCAATATTGTCCAAAAATTAAACAGATATATTAAATAAAGTCAAGGAGTACTTGTGGACATGGTATTCCTTAATTATTTTTTCAAATTTACCACGTTTTCTCATAAAAAATCCATTAAGTTTAAATTATAAAAATAAACGTTTAAAAGAAAAATGAACATGAATGTCAGCATTTCTTATTAGTATTTAGTCATTTTTGCTGTTATTGACAGCAGTACTCAAGCTGACATGAAGTGCAAAGGTTATGCAAAACCTGGTGATTATGTTATCATGATTATGAAATAGCAATTATGAAGAAGTACAGCATCTTATATTTCATATTCATTGCATTTAACTCTCAGAACTTTTTTAATGGTTTTGTTTATTTTAAGGTTTAAATAAGATACTGATACTCACTGTCATCAAAGCTCCTCATTGGCTGCTTTTTTGCAAGCCTTTCCTCTCCAGAGCTGAACTGTCGCAGGAGGACTTTAAGCTAAGCCATCACAGAGAAAAAAGTTCATAAATATAAAGCAAAACTTTAAAACAAAATGCTTATGAACAGCAGATTATTAATTATTTTTACCAATTGACATAATACATCTATAAATAACAAACATAAAATGTGAGAAAGCAGATCTACAGTACCTTTTTTTGGGAGGTTCGTGCATCATCTGGACTGAGACAGTGAAAGGAACAATCAAATATGTGGCTATCAGTAATATTAACCATTCACATTAAAGCACTAATAGCAGTTACACAACACACTAAAAACCTACTAATGTTTGATGATCCTCTCAAGCTCAGGCAGTAGCTCCTTCAGTGGACGCAAAACTCTTGCGTCATTAGATACGAAGCCATGCAGCTCCTGCATACACACAAAACACATTCACGGTATGCTTATCATGTTAATAGTCAGTTATGAATTCATGCATGGAATCTGATCTCCATGCAGACTGGTGGAAAGTGATTCTATGCCAGCGCATGTGTGTGTTTGTGTATGACTGTAACCTCCAGAAAGCTGAGCGTGGTGTCATCCTCCAGCAGATGGTGGCCCTGCAGGGCAGCCCAGCGCAGAGCCAAGCTTAACACCCGTCTCTTGCTGGCAACAGCGTAGTCTAGACGCTCCTGCTCTGAGCCCTGAGACGCCTGAGAGTGGTAGGTACACAAATGCTAAGGAACCTATGCATACTTACAAAAACAGTGTGCTGTACTGATATATAGATATATAGATATACAGACAGATAGATAGATATATACTATAGATAGATAGATAGATAGATAGACATATACTATAGATAGATAGATAGATAGATGCGGACGGACAGAAACATATATATATATATATATATATATATATATATAGATAGACACAGACAGACAGATAGAGAGACAGACAGACAGATGGAGGGATAGATAGATAGACAGACGGACGGACGAACAGACACAGATAGATAGACAGACATACAGATGATATATATATATATATATATATATATATAGAGAGAGAGAGAGAGAGAGAGAGAGACAGACGGACAGACACAGATAGATAGACAGACAGACAGATGATATATATATATATATAGAGAGAGAGAGAGACAGACAGACAGACGGACAGACACAGATAGATAGATAGATAGACAGACAGATGATAGACAGACAGACAGATGATAGATAGATGGAGGGACAGACAGACAGATAGATAGATAGATAGATTCCACTAGAAGGATATTGAGCCACAAGGGCAGGGCACAGCTGGCTGTTGGGCATGAAGACACAGTGCATGAGCACAAAATCATCCAGAGTCGGATCTGTGGGGGAAATGATTAATTATTCAAATTAATTTATATAGTGTTGGGTGATTAATCAAATCATCACTTTAATCTTATTGAGAGATGAATGAGAAGGTCCAGTACCTGGGTCAGAGAAATGAATGTCCAGTCGCATTGTCTCCAGCAGATGCTCTAGAATCTTCTCTGGGCTGCCTGACATCACAGTGTATCTGTCCAGCAAACACATACACAGGAAAAGTAGTTGGATTAAATAAATGCATGGATAGATAGATTTATTTATTGCTGATGGATAAAGAAATTCTCAGCAGACGGATGGACGTGATCATGTACTTGAAGTGGGCTGGGATGTTTCCATGGCTGGAGGGCCGGAGACTCTTCTGTAGTACCAGAACATCTTGCTCATGCTCTTTTAGACGCACTGTGTTTGCTTCAACATCCTACACACACAAACAAGCCAAAATACATGCATCAAGAAATATGTCATTCAATTTGTCCACCATGAGGTTCAATGATTCACCAACTAGTTCAGATGAACCGTTCTCCTGGTGTTTATATCTTTATAGATGTTAGTGTACCCTGAGTATACGGTTGAAGTCCTCTTTGTCCACTCTCAGGAAGTGGCAGTTGTCCTCTCTCAGAACGATGGACGCAGCGCGGGGTGCGTCGTTCACCAGGGCCAGTTTCCCAAAATCATCTCCTTCATGCAGCGTACATACCACACCCTAAACACACACACACACACACACGAATCATCTAATAGCATCCGCCACTAGTACCACTCAACATAAACAAGTTAACTGAATTAATGTAAGCTGACATTACCTTGCCATAGATAACAACATTTACTGATCCCTTCTGGATAATATACCAAGAAGTGCCTTCCTCCCCTTGATTAAACACTGAAATACAGAAAGCAAACATACAGAGAACATGACTAAGCTAAATAAATTTAAAGAAATTAATAGTCAGCAAAGATGCAATAGTGACAGTAAAGACATTGACAATGTTACAAAAGATTTATGTTATAAAAGATTCTATTCATCAAATACTGAAAATTCCACAAAATATTAAGCAGCACACATTTTTTCAACATTGATCATAATAAACGATTCTTAAGCAGCAAATCAGCATATTAGAAAATTTTTTGAATGAGAAACTGAAGACTGGAGTAATGATGCTAAAAATTAAGCTTGACCATCACAGGAATAAATTACATTTTACAATATATTAAAATAGAAATCAGTTATTTTATATTGTAATAATATTGCATAGTATATTTTACTGTAATTTTGATTAACCTCAAACTTTTCAATGGTAGTGATTATACATATCTTTCAACAGCATTAGTTCATTATGAGAATCTAAAAAGCAGTAAAGAGGCATTGAAACTCACAGACAGTGCCTGCTTTGGCATGCGACTCAAAGATGAGGACCCCAGCGAGCTCTCTCTTCACCTGCAGGGGGCAGCACGATCACAGCTCATGTTAGTGTGTTCACACCAGGCATTACTGTGTAAATGAGGCTCAGAGGTTGTATGGAGGTCTTACAGTGTTAGATAGATGAGAGAGCGCTTTGATATGCAGCAGCTCATCATAAATAATCTCTAGGTCTTCAGCTGTTCTTTGACCTGGCCTATAAAGGGAGCAAGGGACAAAGAAAGAAGGGAGGAGTTCGGGAAGAGTAAAAATGGACAATATCAGAATATGAGAGCACATAGAACTAGTAACATATAATGGGACCAACATGCAAATTTCAAATGAATAAATACTGCAGGGGGCGCTGTTGGTCACTCACGGTTTCCTGAGGATCATTCGCATGTGTGCGTCAGGGCCGATCTGAGAGAGGAAGAGGAGGGTCTCCTGCAGCTCTTCCTCAGCTTCACGTTTCTCATCGTCGCTAGGCAACACTGCATCCTCTTCCTCGTCATCAAGGAAACGATAAAAAAGGTACTTATCTTGAAAGCTGATCTCATGGTCAACTGTCAACATAAAAAAGCACAGATGAAATACAGCATGTGATCTATTAAAGCTATTCAGAGGCTCTAATTAGTATTTTAAGAAGTTCATGTGGGTTATTTTTATTTTATCAAGCTATTACTTGTTTTAACAAGCTGGTCATTCCTGTTATGCATCATAGAACTCAATGTTCGGCGGCGACAGATGAATGTGAATGGTAATAGATTTGTTTCTCCAAGTTTTAAAGATCTCATTGCAAAAACAAGATGTGAAGTCATTTACAATTGATTACTTGGTAAAATCAGTGTTGTTATTGTTGACTAAAACTATTAAGATTTGTGTTTGGTTATTAAAAAAATAGCTGAAATAAAATAAAATATAAATATTACATAAAAGCATTAAATGGCAACAAATTGAAATAAGTTGAAGTACAAAAATGACTAAAACTAAAATAAAAAATTTATAAAGCTAAATAGAAATATTAGAAAAAATTAAAATGACAAAAGCACATAATGACTAAAACAAACTAATATGCAAAATATTAATAAATAATATGATAGTATATAAACACTACTAAAACAACACTGGTTAAAATAATATTCCAGATAAAACATTTGAAATTTACATTTCAATCAGAGAAAAGAAAATGAAGAAACATTCAACAGAGCAGGAATGACCCAGCTAAAAGGTAGGGTAGGCAATGTTTTTCATAAACACTCCTCACACTCTTCATGTTATCAGTGTGTTTCCGTAAGGCTATGCAGAAGTGTAGACAGTTACCGGGTGCCAAAAATAAACAGCAGCCGCCCTTTACAGTTCCTCCTGAACCAAAACAACGAGCTTATGCTGCGTTCACGCAGTGTCATAACCGTAATTATCAGATGGCAACCCGTGACGTTCTCCCCGAAGCTGTTCAGATTTAGGTATTTCTATGTCAACACTATCAACGCAGAAATGCGTCTTCATGTGTTTGGAAGGAGCCGTGGCTTTGGAGACGCTCTGAAGTGAGGGTGGGATCTCATGCTTTTAAAGCTATCTTGCTATTACTAGCCTCTCCGAAATTGCCTTCCCTACCTTTAACCTGGCTGTCACAACAGCAAATGGTACAGGTGTACATGTTTGTTGTGTACCGTGATTCAGGACCCCTTCCTCCAGGAACACCTGCCACATTCCCACAGCGTGAGCTCGACTGTGAACACATGAGCTCTGCTGAAGCAGCCAGTCGACCAGCTCCGTGCCGACACAGCACTGCCTGCAAACACACACACACACAGGTCACGCAGAGCACACCGAGCAGTGTATTCTGCATGTCCTAGATATATACTATGGCATAAATATTGCAAATTATATGCCATCTAACATTTTGTCATAGGCAACACACACACACCTGTAGGTTTTCAGATGATATTTTCTATCTCTGATCATGTGGGGAGCTCTGGCCAGTATAGCATTACGTAAGACTTTTTCTGCCCTCAAAATCTTTTCTGATGGGACCTGAAACAAAATCCGGAACAGAGAGAGAGGAAGTTGAGAGTGAGGCACAGAAAGCACTCATGCACAGCCTTTTTACAGCCAAAAAACACTCATTGAGATCTAATTGCCTGCACTCAATTTGCAAGTGTAGATGACAAAAGATTTTTTTTAAATTGAATTAAAACTCTCTGGTGCTCTAAGCGTAGCAGTCAAAAACTGACAGAAATGTTGTTTTATTTCAATGAATTGAATGTCCTATATTTTAGTTTGATAATGTTTTTTATTCAATATTTTCTATTTTTAGGCGATTTTATGGTACTAAATTATATTTATGCTGTAGATATAATCCATTTATTCACTTTTTGAGCATGGACCTGAAAATTTCATTTCTAACTTAAACTGTCATAAATCTTGAATGCTTTAGAGAGTACAGTCTTAAGTTTGATCTCTTTTTAAAGACGACAAAAGTGAACATAAAAAAAGTTCAAAAATGTAACGTTTGTTGTTGTGAAAAATGCACAATAAACACACAAATACTATTTTCAATTGGAATTTGAAACATATATTTTAAAAAACACGTTTTACTCTAAAACTGCAAGAAAATCAAAGCCATAAATTTAAAGTTGTGTTCCAAATTTGAGCTTGATACTTCATGATATGAAATGAGCTTTCAGGAAGATTTTGTTTGGCCGCAGTACCAAACGTTTTCACTAGATGAAATTCGTCTCCCATTCATTTTCAATGCGCTCATTTTTGACACAGAGGAGCACAAATGTGATTTTTTTTTTCAGAACCATTTATATGAAGGTAGTATTATGCCATAAAGAATTGCATGCGCAGGGTAAGATTTGTGAAAGTGTACATAAGATTCGCTCCGTTCTCTCACGGCTCTTGGCCTCATCCAGCTCACCACAGTATTATTACATAAAGAATGGGTATTAAATGTTTTAATTGTAAAGTTTAACATCAGCTCAGTGGTGTAACAGATTATAAAATATATAAAATTTCAATCCAATAACGTTAACACCAGCTCGAAATTCAGTATGAATGTCAGTCAGCCATAGTCAGCCTAATGGTGCACAGCTTATTAAGCAATCATGATTTATTTATTTATTTAATATGTATGTGTGCAGTAAAAGTACCATTTCACATAAAGATGTGTTCTGGCGACTGGCATGTTTATTGAACCAATCAGGTAAGAGTAAATCGAGAGTCAGCGAGAAGCTAATTTGATTGGCTACATGAAGAAGGTGGACCCGCCCTCCTCATCGCACTTGCAAAACTCAGTGAGTGAGAGAATCGTGCCAAAACTGTAAGCGCAGCTAAAAGAAAGACGCAACTTATTTCGGGAACTTTTTTGCCCCATGCACACAACAAGTCATTTAGGCATTTGCAACAGGTTATTTTTTTAAACAAAAATTGGTTTTGCGCGATCAATCTGTTTTGCGATCCTGGCCGTATTTGTGTGAAAAAAACGTGCCAAAAGTGGAAAAATTAAAGTCAGAAGAATACAGATCACATTTATTTTGCATTAGCATTAAGCTGCAACTTCACAATACATGAATTACACTTATGAATAACAGTAAAATGCTGCAATTTTTTTTGTTCTTACACTTGAAAGGTGATTTACAATTGCTTGCAATTTTATGTACACATTCACAAATCTTACCCTGCACATGCGTTTCTTTATGGCATCATATTACCTTCATACATTTAACCTTTTCGAATCATGTCCATGATTTTTTTTTGTGTTAACATAGCAAGTGCCAAAACCTTTACCAAGTTTCGTACCATTCCAATGAAAAAAAAAAAAAAAAAAAAAAAAGGTAAAATTTTGAAATTTCACAAAAATATACTGACGAGCAACTATATTGAGCAATTATAGTGAGCAATTATACAAAATTAGCATAAAACTGAGGTGACAACAGTCTGCGGCCTTGAGTTGTGTGGATGGAAATGAGAATTACTGGCAAATGAATCAACAAAAATGTTCACTCTCAGGAAAGAGTGGCAGATCATTAAATAAGTTTTTTTTTTTATTGATTTTTAAGTACAGTGGCCGTAATCAACATAGACACAGGCACATCACTATATCAGCGAATGCGAATATTAATTTTAACAGACAACACCTGAACAAAAAATTAAAACTGAGTCCATATAACCTGTTAAAATGTAAAAGTGATGAATGGGAACATGTAGGACAATCCTACCTTATTCAGGTTTTTTGACATGAAATTGAGAGGGTCGCTGTTTAGATTCTCTTTGTCTGGCATTCCTGCATCAAACAAAGACATTTCTGAGAAATCATCATTGATGTCTCGTGTGAGTGTGTATGTTTGCGTGTGATACTCACTGTCATTCGTAGCCCCACTGTCCATCACTCCGTACGGCGGAGCGAGAAGCCCTGCCATGCACTGCCTGTATTTCTGCAACATAAAGAATAACACGATGAAAATTTATTCCAACCCCCAGATACCTCAAAGCTGTACTGAGTCATTTTCATACAGGTGAAATGACTGCCTTTACATCATTAAAGTGAAAAGCTCTATAGTAAGAACGCTGAGCTCCGCCAATCAGATTGAAGCCTTTTGTGGCTTGGCAGCGATCACTATGAATATTCAGATGTTTTCATTATTTTTCTTTCCATATCGCCATGGTGATCGGTGACGAGGTGCCACATGCAGCTGAGGCAATGAATGAGACACTGATACCGGCGCAAACTCACCTAGAGTTCAAACACACACAGACACACACAATAAAATGAATCTAAATGAAATTCACTGCTTTATGATTAAAATGAGAAAAAAAAACGTAAACATTTTTTTATGTAAATACTAGTGCAAAATAGAATAGAATTATGACCCATAAATATTTAAAAGCATCCAAAAGTATGAAAAGTGTTGTGATTTTGCTCTTTTAAACATTATGTCAGGCCGGGTCATGCATATTTTTGTAACTCCACAGGATCCTTCAGCACACACTGTGAGATTAAGGGTCTCTGAATGGACTGATGTAATACAGCCTTCATTAACTCTAAACGCAGAACTACGACCCATGGCACTCTGAGGCGTTGTGCTTCCATTGAGTAGACCGGACAGTGTCCAGAGGACATTCTTTCTGTATGATAAAGTGAGCTGAGTGTTAAAGAATCGCAGAGGCTTACAACTGCAGATTACAGCAGAAGGTTTCCTTTGGCCACTCATTTGAAGTCTTCAAACAGGCTTTGTTCCATTCACACAAATGCACTTTGTATATCCTGCTTCCTTCCTGTTTCCTGAAGCTTAAACAAAAGCTAACTTTTTCTTAACTTCTCCCATCCCCCAGGCTTGCAGACCAACACACACACACAACACAAATAACACGTTGTTCTTTCCAGCTGGCTGTCTTCACATAGGTTAAGTAATTCAGCTAGGATTGTGCAGTTAACAGCATATAAGCACACAGAACAAGTGTGTACTCCACCCCCCCCCCCCCCACCAGGGCCCAGTCAGGCGGTGTCCCCTACAGCCTGGCACAGGACTGGCCCAGAGAGACAGAAGCCCCTCAACATTCAACGCACATCCTCGGCTTTCAGCTGCTGATATTCACCTCACATTGCCACACAAGAACAGGGCCTCTTTATCAAGTCATTATCATCCTATCGGGGGGAAAAATACAATCTGAAAACGCATTAAAAATCAGATTTAAGGTAGGTACGCAGGAAGAGAACGTGTATCAAAAAGCAGAACCATGATTAGCACCAGTAAGAATCAATACCACTGGTGAAAAAGACCTCAAAAACCACAGTGATATTGATGCGGCTCTGAACCCAGTGCTAGTGCTAATATGTCGTTTTTAAGTGTGGTTTCTTGATCATTAACTATGAAAATAGCACCAAATCCTTGTGCATGTGGCATAACTGAAGCCAATGGGACTCACCCTAAGAGTTTGTGTAGTGTAGTCCGACAGAGAATCCCACAGGGACGTGATGCTTGTCTCCTTCCTAAACCTTGCCAACACTTCCCAGCATTATCCAGGAAAACCCAGAATACCTTTTCTCTCCTTTTCAGTCAGATGCACAGACATCAAATCAAACACACACACCCTAACGCTCCAGTTACACACGTGTGGATAATGTGATCCAGTGTCTGCTGCTATTTGGATCTTTCTGGTTGAGAATCTGACTGGACTTCAGTTGCCGTTGCCAGGCAATAGCTGTAGCCAATCAGAGAGCTGCGTTCACTCAATTCACCCTGTACCACAGCATTACACATGAGGGAGAGATAGGGAACTATGGGCTGCTAAAAGGCTCTCAAAAGCTCATGGCTTCATCAATTATTAAGGGTATTAAATTTACACTGAACAGACAGCTGTGTGTGTGTGCGTGTGTGTGTGTGTGTGTGTGTGTGTGTGTGTGTGTGTGTGTGTGCCCTACAGCTGTAGTGAAATCACCGTTATCACATTAGTCTGTCTTTGAGGATCAGTTAGTTCAGCCCTTTTCCAGTCAGGTGGACACTAATGTAGTTTAGACTTTAAGAGGACCCTGTTTTTTTGCACATCAAAGATCAAGTCCAGTCCATTTGTGAGTGTAGTGTTCTAGTATTATTAACATACTATTATAGTATTTAGTTTTTATTTCCAGTTTTCATCTTTAGTTTTAGTTTAATTTTTAGTAATAAAAATGTGCTTTTATCATTTTTATTAGTTTTTAAAATATTTATATTTAAATTATTTTTATTTCAGTTTAAGGGTGTGTTCACACCCTTCGTTTGGTCTGTACCAAAAAAAAAAACAATGAAAAAAAACCAAACCACACATTTATTCCTGGTCCGCTTAGCATTCACAGTGGCATTTTTACTAGAGGTGGGCGATACTCCAAATTTTGGTATCGATCCGATACCAAGTAAATACAGGGCCAGTATCGCTGATATCGATACCGATACCAATACTTTTTAATTTTAAAAGCATGCACTTGAACTTGTATGCACTTTCCTGTGCTAGAGCAGTGTGTCATGATTTATGAGGTGAATGCATCATTAATATGCTAAATCTGAACGTTTTCATGACTACTAAATATTTTGTGATTTGTGCTCTCAACTCGCCTGTAATTATTAGTCAGTGACTTTTACAAAACTACCCTAATTATAGTAAAAGTACTATTGTACACTAGCCTACTGTTCAAAAGTTTGGGGTCTGTAAGATTTTTAATTCTCTTCTGCATTTATTTGATCAAAAATACAGTAAAAACTGTAATATTACAATTTAACATATCTATCTGTTTTCTATGTCATACTAAACTGTAATTTATTCAATTGATCAAAGCGTAATTTTCGGCATCATTACTCCAGTTATGATGATAATTAATTTTAATATGCTGATTTACAGCTCAGAAAACATTTCTTATTATCAATGTTGAAAACAGTTTCATATTTTTTTGTGGAAACCATGATGCAGAATTATTTGATGAACCAAGTTGAAAGAACAGCATTTATATGAAGTAGATTTTTTTAACAGTGAAAAACCCTTGACTGTCACTTTTGATCAATTTAATGCATCGATCCTTGTTGAATAAAAATATTAATTTCATTAAAAAAAATCTTACTGTCCTCAACATTTTGAACCGTTATATACACTTTTGCTTTGTTTATTGCAAAATAACTCCCGATTGTTTCTCTGTCATCTAAGCAAGGCTTCGTTTCCCAAACGTGCCTGTGAGCTCAGTGAAGCACCAGCATCGAACGCTCTCTGTGATTGATTGGTTTCGTCTTGTATCCAGATGACTAGGAGAAAAAGTTCTATCCTACACAATTATCTGCTAACATTCGCTTATTTTTCCACTTAGAAGCTTATTTTGCGCACTGAATTGCGTGCTAAATTAATAAAAATTACTGGAAAAAAAAACACATTTGGATCGATATTTTTATGTGAGGATCGATCCTTTTCGATACCACGTCAGTATCGAAGTATCGATATTTTAGGATCGATCCGCCCACCTCTAATTTTTACTCCACACCTAAAGATACCGAACCTAAAGGCATGTTCACATTGATGCATTTATTCCGTATATTTTGACCGTATATTTGACCAGTGGTTTAATCTTTTGAAGAGACATGATTGCTTTATATGAGTAACAGATTGAATCTAGGCTTTTATTCACATTTAAACATTGATCAGCGAAAATAAACAGAAGCTCAACTGTACTTGCTTGAAACTCAAGAACAAACCTCATTTGTCAAACCTTCCATTTACCACAACTGATGTATCAGTTGATGAATGTTTATATGTGAATAAAAGCCTAAATTCAATCTGTTCATCAAAAAAAGTGATTGTTTCTCTTCAGAAAATTTCGACTAAACCGCTCAACTCACATGAATTAGTTTTACGATCTCTTTATGAACTTTTTGAAGCGTCAAAGTGGTAGCTGCGTAGCTGTCAATGGAGGGACAGAAAGCTCTCTGATTTCATCAAAAAGATCTTAATTTGTGTTCCGAAGATGAACGATAGTCTTACGGGTTTGGAACAACATGAGGGTGAGTAAAAGATGACGGAATTTTTGGGTGAGCTAACCCTTTAATAGTTTAATACGGTGAACGTCGTTTCATCTTCCTGGAACAACATTCCAATCAACCAATCAGATTTGAGGTTTGTTTACAAGTTTACAGTTTATGTCAAGTTTAGGCTTACAACCAGGGTTAGGTGCTTCTACATCAGTGTTAAGGTCCTTGCACACTGAATCCGAAATTTTTGCATGCGTTTTTCGCATCCGTCATTCTGTGGCTCCAAATTGTCAAAACACCATTCGAATGCTTGTTACGAATGCGAAAAAAGCAGAAAATCGAATCCGATCAGATTTTTTTTTGACGGACGAAAGTTTCGGAGGCAGTGTGCAAGTGTGATTGACATAACGTGAGGTCGTATTTATAAATTTTTTCTGAGGCAAATTTCGGACTCAGTGTGCAAGGGACTTTATTCGCCTATCATTTCCCTCTGATTTTAGGTTTCCTCTGAGTTATGGGTAGTAAAGTTCACAGCGCCACTTTGTGTACCGGGGTATTTCTGTTTTTCAATAAGCGCCATCTACTTTCAGGGAGTGAATTTGCACGTTCACTCAGCGCATCGCCAGTGAAAATCGCTTGGGTATGAACCATAGACTGTAAAAAAATATGGACGTAGTGTCCGTGACGTCACCCGTAGGTTTCTGAAGACTGTTTTTGAAGCCTAAAGTGGGCGTGGCCGACCGTCGCCATCTTGGCTGCGCGTCACTCCCGGATTTATTTATTTTTACAGTCAGGAAATGAGCTGAGGTAACGTGACGGCTAACAGACAGCAGACAAACGGCTAATGATGACTAATGACCACAGCAGCGGGAATCCACCTGTCACTCAAAAGTGGACACCCTTAATTATGCAGAAATTTTAAGACTTAATATAATTTAAACGGATGAGTTATAAAAAAATTCACCCCCCTCACAGTTGTCATGAAGGGCACAATTAGCTGTATCGACCAAAGCCACATACAGACACCAGGCTGTAAACACGTTTTTTTCTGCTTTAAAATTTGCCATTTTAACATGGGGGAGATACAGATTTGACTCACTTTTGACACCAGCCTCAAGCGGCCAGTCAACGAATTGCAGTTTAACTCACTTCCGTGTTGGTTTCAAGAGAGACGGAGAGGTTGCCGCTTGGTATGAACACAAAGATGCATCGAAAAACGTCTTGCGATAAGCGCGCGCGATAATCATCGCGGTGTGCACAAGGCTTTAGCCATGCATATATGAAATTATGAAAACACTTATGCCATTTTTATAGCTGAGTACGCATCGTGAACGAGGCTAGTTTGAAGGGTTTGAAATGGTGCACCACACACATATACACAAATATATGAACTCTATCACCTTTTCACACACACTACTAGTACACAAACAAAAACACTCTCATGAGCACTCGTCTGAATGAGAGGAGCTTTACAGAGAGAGAGAGGAGGAAAATGGTCGAGAGAGACAGAGAGATCTTCGCCCACATTGTTCTATTGATGAAGCAGAAACTAATACATAATTCATATTGTATGTTTGATTATTCAGCTGCATGTGTAAGATATATGAAACAAAAATATGGCACATATGGTCACTATCAAGCTGTGAGACACGGGTGATACTATTTACGCACACAGCATTAAAGACAGAAGCCTGACAGCCTCTGTGTGTCACACACATTGAGTCACAATCACAATCACTGAAAGGATCAGAAATGATTAGAAATGATCAGCACAACAAAGTTATTACAATACAGAACACACAGATTCTTCATGACACTATATCAGATCCTGGTCTGTGCACATGTTAAGAGCCGTTGGCTTTAGGGAGCTCAGGTTCAAGTCTTGGATCATCATGTCCTGATCCTATTCCCATCTCTTACCCCATATACAGTATATACAGTATACACTACCATTTCAAGGTTTGGGGTTGGTAAAATGTTTTAATGTTTTGAAATAAGTTTTGCTCACAAAGGCTGCATTAATTAGATCAAACAATATATAGTAAAAACAGTAATATTGTGAAATATTATTTACATTTAAAATAACTGTTATCTATGTTAGTATATTTTAAAATGTAGTTTTTCCTGTGATGGTAAAGCTGAATTCTCAGTCTCATTACTCCAGTCTTCAGTGTCACACGATCCTTCAGAAATCATTCTAATATGCTGATTTGCTGCTCAATAAACATTTATTAATGTTATCATTGTTGGAAACAGTTGTGCTGCTTCACATTACCAAAAATGGTAATGTTAAGGTAACAACATGGATTAAGGTCAGGTTAAGGGGTAGGTTCAGGGTTAGTACCCAGTTATTACCCAGTTGTGTAATAGCATTTCATTGAAATAGAAATCTTTTGTAACATTATAAATATCTTTACCGTCACTTCTGATCAATTTAATGCATTGCTGAATAAAAGTATTAATTTCTTTCCAATAAATAAATACATTTTGTATAAATATTAAACTTAAATTGAAACATATTTTAATTAATTTACGAATCACATAAACTAAAAAGGCTTAAATGTTTTTTGTGTGTTTTCTATATAATTTCAGACTATGTTTCGCATGACGGAAAGATTCAAGCATGAAGACACAAAAAAAAGACCATATTTAAGTGTCTGTGTAATGCGTTTCATATGGTCCCAAACACACTCAAAAGCTTCTGACATACTGGGAATTAACAACTATGCCAAATCCATTTAAGGCAATAAGTACGGATATCTTGCCTTTTTCACAACATCTCAATGCATTTATCCCCAATTCTCTGCTCAGTTAACGTGAAAAACTTCAAAGACCAACACATGACTCCTGAATCGATTATTGCTGAGACCACTGGTTTACATTTACAACACACACACACATTCAAACACTCTATGAAAGCCTGTTAAAGCCTGGGATTTGGCAAATGACTGTGCTGAACGGCCCAGAGGAACTGACCGAGCTGTTAACAGATCAGAGAGCGCCACCCAGTGTTACTGATGCTCAGTGATTGGTACTGGAAAAGTGCCTTATTATAGACACAGTGGCATTGATCGAAGTGGAATATATGCATACTGCTTACAGGGCTTTATGTACTGTATACAGCCTACTATGAAGAATTGTATGCAATATGCAATGATAACCAATAGCATGTGACACTTTTTTTTTTATAACTATGTTGCATGTTTAATTCAATATGGTTAGTTTGGATTTTTGGTCTGATTTAATATTTTTTAAATGTAAAAATATTACGCAGCCTAAAAAAACTTTTGTAGTCAATAAATCAAACTCACAGTTGATATGAAATAGAAGAAACCTATACAACTTACATCATAGTATACTGCTAATTTTGGTAACTGCTGTAACATTTGGGTATTTCATGCATAAGGGAAATGATTCAAAAAAGCCCACACACTCAAACCTTGTTCACTTGTTAAAAAAAATTTGGCTATATTTCATGCATAAAGCACATTTCTGCAAGTATAGAATGAGTAGTATGGTCGTATGACATTCGAAACGTTCAAAATGCCAGTGTTAATCGTACATCGCAAAAAAAAGTACTCACTTACTAAATATTTTTGTCTTGGACAAATATTTAGATATTCTTATATAAAGATACATTTACTTGAGAAGCAAAATGACAAGATATTACGTCTTGTTTTCTGAAAAACGTATCAAAATTAAAGTGCCCCTATTATTTTTCGGATATTAGCTTTCATGCAGTGTGTAATATACAGCTGTTTGTGAATGTAAAAGGTCTGCAAAGTTTCAGAGATCAAACTGCACAAGAAATGGAGTTATTGTCTCAAAAAAAGAAGAAGAAAGAATTGATTCTGAAACGAGTCTTCAGTAATTTCCAGCCTTACTTCCTGCTCGAACCTACGTAGGTTAATAGTAACACTATTAATGCCAGCCTATGGTCTTCATTGGCTGCCAACTTTGACGTTGATTTATGCGAAAGCAATTCCACTTTGCATGCACCAAAGGATGAGGACTAGGGCTCAAAAACGGATGACATTGTTACTGTTCGTATCACTGTGTATCAAGTGCTGAGGAAGCCTCCGGAGCTGAAATTCAGAAATGGTAATGGCATGTCATTTCTGACACATGCTGTAAGCAGTAGACCAATCACAACAAACTGGGCCATCTGACCAATCAGAGCAGAGTAGGCTCTCGGAAAGGAAGGATCTACAGAAACTGGATCCTTTATTGAACCATTTCAGACAGTGTGAGAAAAGAAGTGATACTGCAATGTATTTGATTGGAAAATAGTGTTTTTTGACCTTGGATGCATGTAAATCTAAAGGAGACCACTAAAATCAGAAACCTTTAAAATAGCATAATAGGGGCACTTTAATATCTGCCACACTTAACCACTGAATTACATCACTTATAAACAACCTCTAAATACCCTGCCCTCCAAAGAAATGGAAAACCGCTGTGAGAAAAACACAAGCGGGTCACGGTCAGATTCTTTTTTGCATTTTAGAGAGCCATTTCTGTTCGGCCTGTCAACCAGTTAGGGGTATTGAATCACTAATAGCAGCTGTAATGAAAACATTGAGCAACACTTGCACACACACAAACCTCCCACAGGGTTTTGAACTCCCTCTGTTCGATGCGCAGAAGTTCACTGTTCTCTCGGCTGACAATCGTGGCATGTCGAGGAGTGTTATCCAGAATTGACTCCCCAAATGCTGTTCCCACTCCCAGAGTACAGATCGTTACAGCATCCTACCGAAAAAGGAGAAATATTAAGAAGAGTAGAAGACAAAAAGAGGGAGAGAGGCCATGATAACATTTTTACAAACTTATATATCTTAAAGGAGTAATTCACCCAAAATGAAAACAGCCATAATCTATTCACCCTCGTTTTGTTCCAAATATGGCTTCGGTGAATAGAAATGAATTAAATAATGACTTAAATTCAAAGCTCCACTCAGTCCTTATTCAATGTAATTGCATTGAAAATCATTTTCATTTTTGGGTGAACTATTGCTTTAATGACTCTCCATATTCATGTAATTTATGTAAATGTCTGCACAATGTAAGGCAGGGATAGGCAACTCCGGTCCTGGAGGGCCACTGTCCTGCAGAGTTTAGCTTCAGCCCTGATAAAAACTCACCTGCCTGTATCTATCTAGTAATCCTGAAAACACTGATTGCCTTGTTCAGGTGTGTTTAATTAGGGTTGGAGCTAAACTCTGCAGGACAGTGGCCCTCCAGGACCGGAGTTGCCTATCCCTGCTGTAAGGGAATGTGCTCAATGAGGTTTAAAGGTATTGTTGCACATAACAAATGATCCGAGATCAGAAGACATAAGCGCACACTCATTTAACATACAAGCATACATTTATATTTTGCACCCTGTCTTGCGGATTACATTCATTTGATCAGAGTAGCGTGATAATAACATATTGCCCGACGGATCACTCCATAAAACTGGAGCAACACACACTGTCAATATTGCATCTAAGAAACGTGTTCTGAGAACAGTGTTCTCACATGCACATACCACACACACACGTTCAGCTCTGTGCAGGACATTCATAGCTGCAGGGCAACATCCTTGTGAGAAAGTGTGAAAGAGAAGCATAACATGATGCCTTGCGTCAGTTCTACGAACAATTGTGAATGTATTCAGGCAAGTACAACCCATAATGCCTGGATGAACACTTACGGTTGGTTTTATGACTGTAAGTCATTGTCTTCAAATGGTATTGAGCTTTAAATATTGTCATATTTTGAATATGACCCCATACAGCAGTGAAATACATTAACAGTTTTTGTCATACATATAAAAAATCTAAAAGGTGTGCATCATACTTGAGTTGGTTTTATGACTGTAAGTCATTGTCTTCAAATTCAATTGAAGTTAGAAACGTTTAGGCTATACCATAGGGCTATACTCAATATTGCATGTAGGCTAACTTTAGCCTGGGAAAACCCAGACGAACTTCAGGCAAATTTAGATTTGCCCTGCAGTTACGCACACAGCAGTCATGACTGAGAAGGGTCTGGTGTCAACCAGCACCTTCATGCCAGTGTAGAACTGGTCTATTTGATCTTTATGTAAAGTACTAACCACGTTTTTGCCGGGAAAATCCAAAGGATGTTACAGTTACGCGCGCTCCCGAGAGCTTCTCATCCGTTTTGTGTACTGCTGCGTTTTCTCGCTGTCATTTTTGTTGTGTTTTTATTTTGTTATTGAGCGGAAAGCGCGCAGCACATACTTTACACAATCATTTAAACCTCGCAGCGTGAACGGCGTTGCGATGTTCGTTAACAGTATATTGCTGTAAAGGTATTTCCAACTTCTTTTTACTTCTAAGCAAACACGAAAAAGCACTCCGCCGTGAGTAACGTTCGATCATTGAATCACGTTCAGTCTTGTGCGTTACATGTCATGGTGTGCACGAGATACGAGTAGGAGCAAGTTGCTGGCTGAACTGAAATTCACTTAACGGCCACCGCCGGTGTCGCTAATAACAAGGGTTTCTAAATTCTACATAGCCCCTTTTAATTGATCAAACATTTACAGTAAAGACATAATGTTACAAACCTTTTTTTTTTATCAAATAATCCATTAAAATGCATCACAGTTTCCACAAAAACATTAAGCAGCACACAACTGTAATAAGAAATGTTTCTTGAGCAGCAAATCAGCATATTGGAATGATTTCTGAAAGATCACGTGACCCTAAAGACTGCAGTAATTAATAAATGTAATTTAAATTACATTTTTAAATATATTCCAATTGAACACAGTTCTTTTAAATTGTAATCATGTTTCACAATATTACTGTTTTTCCTGTGTTTTCCTGCGATTTGTTCCAGAATGTTTTTTATTGTGCTGGTTGAAAGTCTGTTCACATCCTGACAGCAATCACTAAGTTAAGCAGTCTAAATGTATTTATATGTAAACCGTCCATAAGGTGTTGGACCATAAAATGTTCGTCCAATCATTGCATTCGGTCCACCAATCACCTGCCACCTGCCTGTCAAGGTATGTATTTCCATACCTCCACGCACCTGCTCGCACAGACATCACACGTCATCAGCGTGTTTCATGCTATACAGAGTTAAACAGACATCAGCCACTGAACACCGCAACCGAAACAGCAGCCGCCTTTTACAGTTCCTCCTAAACTAAAACAACAAGCTTATGCTGAGTTCACGCCATAACTACTGCAGTTTGGAAGAGATGGAAACCCGTGAACTTAAACTCAGAGCGGTTTGTGACTCGAATTTATGCATTTCAATGTCAACACTGATACTGCAGCAGTCAGGTGGTAAAGGTCAGTGCTCTTTAAGTTGTTTATGTTCATTATTATTGTAATGTTATGTGCTTTGAGACATGAGGTAGTTTAATGCCGTCTCTCGTGACGCTTTGCTCTGGCTGTGCGTGTTCATGTGTTTCGGAGGAGCCGTGGCTTTGGAGATGCTTGGTGACGGTGGGATCTTGTGATTTCAAAGCTAACTTGCTATTGCTAGCTTCTCTGAAAATTGCCTACCCTACCTTTAAGAAATCTTACTGACCCCAATTATAAAAGCGATCTTAATAAAATACTTTCCCAGCTTAATATGCAGAGTCTATTTACTCCAAAAACGGTCCAATAGGCCTATTGCTTTATTTGAACCAGTGTTTGTCGCGGGATCTGTTTGACCGACCAATGGCAAATGAGGAGAGTGTTCAGGAAACCTTTTTTAAAACAGGGATTTTTCGGTGGAAATTAACGACAAAAAATGTCAGTACAGATTCTATAAGCTCTAATACGCAAAACACAGACACTTCTGGAATCTCTGGAAATTTCTCTACATTTGTGTGGGAGTGATAAATGCTTCAGGGTCAGTAAACACATCTGACAGCGTGACTCATTGTATTCCCAGTGGATTCACAGAGAGATGCTTCCATCCCCAGCAGCCCTGGCTCGACGTCCTCGCGTATCAGACTATTAACAAGGCCAGTCGTGGACCGTGCGTCTGCCCACTCACAGCAGCTTCTGTAGCAGCAGTTTCTGTATGCTAATGATGTCTGCCAGGGCAAACTACTACTAATCTCAGCTGACTCCTAGCAGATTGAGGCTTCAAATGAACCTGATTGTGGTCTCTCTTACCTGATGGTTGGCTGTCTCAGACACTTTCACATCCAGAGATCCAGACAGAACCGCGTACCAGCTGGTCCCGATGTCACCCTGCCTATACACTGCAGGAAAACAAAGTGAGTCTATGAATACTGATCTGCAAATTGCAGAGGAATTTTTCATTTCGATGTCTGGACAGTTACTTCTTTTCATTAATGTAACGTGGTTCTTATTGTCTCATTAGGTGGCAAATTCTACCTTTAGCACAGATTCAGGACTACATGCTTAGCAATAAAAGTTTCAGTAACTCATTATTTTAATGATCTACTTTAGACATTCTGAGTAACTACATGTCAGCTAACTCTCATTAGCGCATTAATAGACCTTCTGCTTTATATCTGCTAACACTTTATTGTGTTGCTCCCCCAATAGACATTCTACCGACTATAAGTAACTTCGCAACTACATATCAACTTACTGTACTGACCCGAACCCTAACCTTACAGTCTACTAATACTCTAATGAGAGTTAGTTGACATGTAGTTGCAAAGTTACTTATAGTTAATAGAATGTCTAAAGTGGATGATTTAAACTAAGTGTAACCAAAGTTTCAGTTATAACAGAGTTTTACTGCCTGATGCCACAGGAGAACATTTTTAGGTTCCACAGAAACATTTTATTTTCTAGTTATAAAACCATCTAGAATCCACTATGCTGATCTGAAGAACCAAGGATGCATTTATTTGACAAATATACAGTAAAAACAGTAATATTGTGAAATATCATTACCATTTAAAATAACTGTTTTCTATTTTGAATATATTTTAAATCGCAATTTATTCCTGTGATGGCCTGAATTTTCAGCATCATTAGTCTTCAGCTGCTTAATATTTGTGTTAACCGTGATAAATATATTTAAGGATAAAGTTCAAAATAACAGCATTTATTTGTAATATATATTTTTGTACTGTTGCTATTGATCATTTTAATGCATCCTAATGCATTTAATGCAAAAAGTATTTAAAAAAATCATACTGACCCCAAACTTTTGAACATTATCAAAACCTGTTTTAATCTCAAAAGAATCATACAGGCGGAAACCCTACACACACACAAAAAATCTTTACTTTTCATGTGTCGATTCATTGATTCATTTCTTTCCTATGTTTGAAAACACATTTCCTGACTGGTCTCAATGGAATCAAATCTGGAAGCGTCATGATGAAAATACAATAGTAAATGTGGCTCTTACAGGTGATGCCTTTCTCCAGGAACTCATAGAAGCCACACATGCAGATCTGCTGCAGCAGGTTTGGGTGAAACTTCTCAAAGGCCTTCACACCCTTCAGCCGAGCCAGGATTATATCCACATCTTCTCCCGAGCGTTCTGCTGGCCTAAAAAACACACAGACAAATAGACATTACGGTCTGGGACACTCTTTTACCAAACTGACCTACAAGAATCCTGACACTGCAGTGATGCATGTGACAGTTAAGTGAATAGGCTGCTGAGGAGACAAACAAAGTTGTGTCTGTTAGAATGCAACAATTGTGCTGTCCTGATAAGGAATGTGTAAATGTTTTTGTCATCAGTCCTGTCAAAATACAAGCTATGAATCGCATAGACCTGTCTTTTCCAAAATAATGGGTCATTATGTGGAAATTTAGTAGCTTGATTTAAACTAATAATGTGAAGAGAAACTGATAAAAGTGTTTGCAGCTTTTGAGCTTAGTTTGTGGTCGTAACAAAGAAGTATCTGCATGGGTTTCTGACCATTATGAGGACTTGATGTGTGAACCGGATCAGACAAAAGTGCATAATCCTCAAATAATTTTTTTAAATATTATGTTCAGTGAGGTAGCATGATTTTTCTCTAATGGTGTATGAGAGATTGAGACACTAGATGCAGGCACATAAATATCCTCTTTCCATTTTGCATAAATATAGCTACACTCTCACTTCTCAGCTCATTAAGTGACATGCATATGAGTGCGTATGCAAGCTGCCTCTCTTAACGATGTCAGTATGCTGTAATTTGAACTCATTTTATACTGTAAAGCGTTGTTGCTATGGAGATTACAGCATGGAAAATTAAGACTTCAAAGGCATTTTTCAAACCAGAGGGCAGTGGGACAAATTTGACATGGAGAATAATCAAGCTACTGGAGTTCCACAAAAGACTCCAAACGGAAAACCAGACCTCGTCTGCTCTATTAGTACTGGCCTTGCAACTGCAACAAACCAAAGTGGGTCAGTCACTGTTTCTACACATCAAAACATTTTTTTTAAAAGCTGATTCTTTTTGATGTATACTTTTAATGCTCAGATAATTAAGATGATCAACAACACACACAAAAACAATCTATTTGATCTCTAACCAATTACTAATATAATATGTATACATTTTGGTACTGAGGATGTCATGGATGACGTAATTCTGTCAGCCAAAACCCAGAAACTTGTAAGCATTTTAGCACTTCCGGTTCCATTGTCCCAAAGTTAATAGGTTGTTTGAATGGGTTTTTGGTTAAAGAAAACCCACAATGAAATCAAAATGGACAATTCTTTTTTTCTTTTTTTTATGGAATATTGCAGTATTTATTCAAAATGATTTATCACATCATATTTTTTGTGCCCTCATAACCTTTAATCAAAATAACTTCCTCTCCAGCCCTATTTGTTCTTGTTCGAGAAGCCATTTTACCAAGATATACGTTACTATAGGGAATTTCATGCAACTTTAAATGCCTGAAATAAGGTCTGTGATTAGTAAAACCCCATGATATTTGTGAAGCTTTTATCTTGAAAGAGGCGTTCGCTAACTAATGGCTAAATGGGACCACAGAAGCTGTTGGGGACATTAAACGGAGAATAGGTAAACTCATCTACTCACTAGTCCGCTTTCACAGTCTCGTTGTGTTTATATTCCCATTCTTGTAAACTATTCATTTATATTACTAACTCAAACTTTGAGGAAAACAATTTTTAAAGTAAAGACTGAAAGAGTTGACGGAAGCAATGGCGACGTTGAAGTCATGAGACCATTAATAGCCTACATTTAGCTTTTAATTCTAGCAATTGTAATTAGGCTTTAAAATTCATAAAAGTTGTGTTAATTTGTGAAGATTATCATCTATTTTTTTAGAGAGTGTTGAATTTTCTGTACAGCATCATTGTAGTTTTCACCAGGAATTCAACTGTTAAACACGATTATTTATAAAAATAAGCATTGTCTCATAAGTTGGTAAGTTAGATTAACAACCTCGTAGCTCACAGTTGGTCTGTCTCTATTAAAAGCATTCCAGAACAGACTTTCCGAAATACCAACAGAAATGAAAGACTTTGGTTTTAGATTAACTTTAGATTTTCTCTGACGCCATGCACCTTGCCACCTTCTTCGCACGCCGTCTTTATCCAATATGTTGGAAATCGTCACATCCGGGGGGTTTTTAATCGCGAAATTAAACCCTTTACATTAGTTTAACAATTGATAATTAAGTATAGTGGGAAATTATGCAGGTTAAGTTAATTAAACGCAATACAATAGTGTTTTGGTGGTAAAAGAAATATATGTGTGTTACTTTAACAAAATATATTTGGGTAAAAAGAACAGTGCCACACAACCATTTTTTTGAGTGTAGTAAGTTATCGTTCAAAATCAATTTCCTAATGGAGAAAATGAATGGAGTTTTTACTTCCAGACCCCAACTGTGGCACTCTATTGGGTTTTTGTCGAGGGAATCAAGGAGTTGCTAACTTCCAGGTTGGCCTACAAAAATACATCATCACTGCAGCGCTGTACACATTTCAGACTGAATAGCTGCTGTCAGAATGACCGTCAAAAGAGTCAAATGGAAATTCCAGATTTAACAGAAATGCAGATCCCAGGCATCTTTTCCCTGACCGTGATCTCTACTGTCCAGCAGGACAGAGACACTTACAATTCCATGGCTTGAACTCTCTGAAACCACAGAAAGAGGGAAAACCCACATCAATGACTGCAACGGAGACCTTTTTCAGCCATTACTGTACATGCACACTCTATGCAATTAGTGCTTCCAGTTGACCTGATGTGATGAGCATAATGTACATTAACTAGTTCTATTTCTTTGTCCGCAGGTTACACTGAGCCGCACCAGGCCGATCTCATGTGAACCGGACCGGTTTGATCTTGTGGATGTGAGAGGGCGAGAGTGCCGCTGTCTTTTATGTGCTGAGATTCACTGGAGTGGAAAAACATTACCAGCATAGGCTATGTCTGCTGGGCAGAGAACGGACCCTGCATTAGAGTGGCCGCCAGTGCAAAGCCATGCCTCTCTCTCTCTGGCTCGCTCACTCTTTTCATCCATGTGTCTTTCTTTTTCCCATATAGCCCCAGCCCATTGTGAAGAGTCCAAAGAGTCTTTTGAAAAAACACTTTCCCCTTTGTGTCTCCACTGTCTATGTATTTTTTTTTTTTTTTTGAGTTCCAAATTTTAAACCGAATATGGAAAATAAAGTAAAAGCTAATACTATATGAGTAGCCTATATAAATAACACTAAACTAGTTATCACACTTCTTTGTTTCTCACAGTGTTTCGAATCAGTGCAGAGGGGGATCATTATTCTGACAGGTGGCTTCATCCTTTCGCATAATATGAATGTCAATGGAGGCGAAGATAACGGGCGACAGAGACAGTTTAACTCTGTCTTCCCAGCAATGTGTATCCCTTTAATTATCAAGCATAGTTACTAAATAGAACACAGCACATCAAATTAGACATATCAGGATTAACAAGCCAAAAATTCTAATTTCCAGACTATGGTGCGACTGATCTGTAGAAACTGCTAAGACAGCAGCACAATGCAGCCTCATCCAACAGCGCAGTCTGTTTTTGTTCTTTGTGAGTGTGCACATTTATTGATCCCACAAAGCATCCTGGTGTCGGATGTAAATGAGACCATGGACATCCTTAAGAACATTACATTGATCAGAGTAAAGACGACGTGCTCGGCTACGTTAAAAGAGTCCATTAAAAACATCAGCCTCTGAAACCCCATCACACCCAGTAAGGTGATCTCACTTTTCCCTCCCATCACCATGGTAACCTGCAGGGATGTGTCTGGGCTAGGAGGGGCTGTGAGAAGGTAACAGATATTTTTAATAGTCAATATGTTCCTTTGTCTTGGAGACCTAATAACCAAAAGTTGACTCTGCGAGTGCCTGATTATAAGTAGCCTAACTCATCTGGTTTAAATAACCCGCAGCACATAAATGGAGAGTCTGATTCATACTGCAGAAGAGTATTCCAAAGGATGCACACATCAAATTCAGATGATATGAGACCAGCAAACGAATTATACAGAGAAGCATAGTCCCTGGTTGAAGAAAGAGAGCAGCTTCTGTTATTTTCTTTGGCTACAGAAATAAATGTCCCTTCAGGAAGAAAAGGTAAATCTATAAATGATGAGAATTGTGATGCACCAGAGACGCAGGACGTATTCTGCTGTGACTGTCACCTTGTTGCAGCCCCTCCAGACATCGAAATAAACAAACGCACGTAAAAAAAAAAAAAAAAAAAAAAAAAAATCGCTTTCGGACATGGTCGAGTGTCTCTCACCTCTTGTCCAGGCAGATGATCCACTCGGAGGAGGCCACGGAGTGCGCAGAGGCGTGCACCGCTACCATCTTCGGCTCGACCGGTGTGAATCGCAGATCTCGTCGACTCGCGCGCATCAGGGCTCGTCCCCCTCCCCGCCTCTGTCGTCAACTGGATCACCGTGGCGTGGGTTCATCGTCACCACGTCCACGCGCACTACGATCGTTTACAACCGTGCCTGCCCACTGATACGATAAACAAGTCACGTTCCGAACAGCGAGGCATTATCGGTTGGAGATCTGTTTTGACGATGGTTAAGATAACATTACGTGTGTGCCATGGTGGTTTAAACATAACGTCAGAGGGAGGCGGCGTGGGAATATCACGGAAGAGGCGACGAGAGCCGGTTAAAATACTGATATGATGCATTAAGGTTTTGTAGGTGACAGCGGTGATGCTGATGCTGCACTGTCACCATGGTGATGACGGGCACGCGGTCAGCGAGATGCTGCATCTATAGACACGAGAGGGAAAGGGAGCGCGCGCTGTCAGGCGTCTTGTTCTCCCCGGGGGTGACACACACACACACACACACAGACACACACACACACACACACACTGTCGGGAAAGAGACAAGGAGTCGTAACTGTCGCATGGCTACACTGTAAATAGGGAAAACAGTTGCAGTTGTTAAACCTGGCGTAATGTAGTAGATTCATTCATATTAAATAAGAATTTTAGGTTCTAGTTTAGGTAAATATAATTTAAGAACACTTTACTTTAAGGTGACGTAGTTACATTGTAGCCTAATCACTCAAATAAGTACTGAGTAATATAATTCACTATGTACTTACTAGAGGTTTGGTTTAGGGTTAGTTACTTGCAAGTTGCAATTATGCATCATTTACTGTTATTACTACAGTAAGTACATGTAGTAACATGTACCTACCTCACCTTAAAATAAAGTGTCACCGAATTTTATTATATCAATTATTATTTAATTAATTAAATATTAATATACTCAATCAATGAAGTAAAAATAAATACATAATATAATTATAATAACCTTTTCTTGGTGTAACCTAATGTATTTTCATAATACTGAAGAATCTTTCTGCAATATTAATATAATTAATTATTAAATAAAGTAAAATAAATTGATTTAATTTATTATTTAAAATAATATTAAATCATATTTTGACATCTTTAATAAAATAGCCTTTTATAGTATAACCTAATGCAATCTGGTTTATTAATACATATTAAATAGTTAATACATTTTTTGCAACATTAATATAACTAATAAATAATAAATATAATTATTTTAAATAATATATTATCTAATAATAATAATAACCACATGAAGTACATTTTAGGTAACTCATTTTAAACAGTATGAGATAATAAAAAGAAGAGACGCTTTACTCCTGCCGTTCAAATACCACCAAAAAGAGTAAAATATTCACAAGTTCAGTGTTTAAATTATATCATTGACAGCTCAGGGATCTGGTAAAAAACACATTCTCAGCACCAAGTGCATCATGCATGTTGTGGCACAATAATATATTACATGTTTACAGTATAGCACATTTAGACATTGGCTGAAGTATAAGGAGCAATGTGTTCCTATTTCATAAGAACAAAGTGAGAAAAAAGCTTCTTCAGTCAATTTGTCAGTTTGCAATGTCACTGATGCATATTGAGCTAAACAAAAAGCAACCACATGATCATGCATCATCTCTGTTGAAGCTCATATTCTGAAAGCTTCTTCCCTTAAAAATGGTTCACTGTGTTGATTGAGTCTCGTGACAGCAGAGGTGACAATTCCTCTGACGAAGCAAAAGCTCTGGACACTCATGCGACCTGAATGCAAAAATAGCTTAAAGATTATGTACAGACCTCTATGAGCGAATCCCTGACAACTTTTTATACATATAACAACGACACATTATGGATTTCATTGCAGTCTTAGCATTTTTGGGGACAGACGCTACATTCATCCTGAATCAAAAGAAATCTCACAGGTTGGATACCACATTACTGGCAATGCCCATTATATCTTATGCCCAGAACATCTATTAAACATTTCTATTTAAGACATAACCTTATGTGAAGTATCAATATTTGAAATATTTTAATATGCATATATTTGCCACTTTCCATGAATGTGGCACACTATGGTGTCCCACTCCTTTTTTTTTTTTTTTTTTGCATATTGCATGCAAGCCTGTTACAGCATAATTTTCCTGCATTACAAAAAATGCAACATTCTCTAAATTTGTAATATCCAATAAATAACATAATTCTGACCCTTTAGTGGGAAAGACAAGTATATTATCTCATTTCATATTCTCAATTTTTACACAAATTATTTTGACTGTAATCATCAAGCTAATCTTTTCAACCCTGTTACCAAGGTTATTATAAGATTAAAACCAACCAAACTAATATTGTCTTTATATTTTGGTGAAATATAAGTTATATCCATAAATATAAACCAACATTTGGTCCAAATCTAGCTAGCTCTTACTTGCAATCCTGTTACCCAAATTTGTTTTTAAACTAAACAAACCAAATGTACCCTCATGGAAAGCGTCAATTACGTAATTTTTTATTGACACAGTCTTTAATCTTGCAATCTTTATACACAGTTTTTAAAGTCACACCCTGAATAAACATTTTCCTGCTATTGAGTGTTCAGGCATCATCCTGCTCTGAAGACACAGGCGTGGGACAGTTTATGTTGGCTATCCTCCTGTAGACAAAGTAAAAGTGTTGAGGGTTCGGTCGACTGTGTAACTCTGCCTTTATCCACTGTGGTTGTGTGTCTGCGGCCAACTGCTGGCTGCTGTCGTCTGTGAGAAGAAAGAGGCCGTAGTTTTCCGGATCAGACACACCGAATTTAAGTGCACAAAGGCGGCACACCTCTTCTGTTGTGGCGTAGGGCCGGACCTGAAGGGTTTTAGCCGTGCAGCCGCTACCTGCCTTCTGCAGAGCCACACGCAGGTAATTCTTCACAAACAAAACAAAGATATTATAGTGAGTTTTTAACCACTGAAAATAGTTAAATGCTTTCCATTAAATGCAGTCAGGAACTACGCAAACACTGAGCACAAACGGTTCTGAGGTCAGGGTTTTACCTGGAAGTCGTCCACTGAGGGCAGGTTTCTCTGCAGTGTGCGACGCTGGTGCCACTGGTGGAGTGTGTCGCGTGCTGCAGAACTGAGGATCCGTGCAGCCTGTTCCTCCTGGAAGTTCTTAATCAGTGACATCGCTCCGTATGCACTGGTGAGGTAATAACCTCCTGTACAGGATCAAGACAAAAGGAGAATCTTACTGTTTTAATACAGTGAACCTTCCAAAACCTAAATAAAAACTCTGTTTGTCCAATACTATTAGTAAGTACTGCTAAAAATCTACTTGAAAATGTTTTATTTTACTGTTCAGAAGTGTGGGGGTTGGTAAGATTTATAATGTTTTTGAAATAAGCTCACGAGGCTACATTTATTTGATTAAAAATACAGTAATTATTGTGAATTACTGTATATTAAGAAATATAGTATTTAAAACGGTATTTTACTGTATTATTCTTCTTAAAACTATTTTATATTTTCATTTTTTAATGTAAATAAACATTACTCCAGTCTTCAGTGTCACATGATCCTTCAGAAATCATTCTAATATGCTGATTTGGTTCTCAAGAAACATTTCTGATTATCAATTTTGAACAGTTGTGTCACTTAATATTATTGTAGAAACCGTGAAACATTTTTAGGATTCTTTGATGAATAGAAAGTGCAAAAGAACAGCAATTATTTTAAATATAAATCTTTTGTAACATGATATTAGGGTGTCTACAGATATGAACAAGTTACATTTAAGACTTTTTAAGACCTTTTTAATGCCACTTTGAATGAAATTTAAGACCAAACCTGAGATGGAAATACAAATTATATTACATGCGTATATATTAGGGGTGTAACGGTTCACAAAATTCACGGTTCAGTTCGATACGATACACTTGTGTCATGGTTCGGTTCGGTACGTTTTTGATACAGCATAAAGAAATAAATGCCAGAGAAATGTCCTTGATTTAAATGTTTTATTCTTTTTTATATTAAAACTAACATCATAAAGTATGATTTTTTTTTACTTTGAGCAATTCTAGAGCTATAATTGACTATTCTTAGGAGCATATAAAACAAAACAGCTCCTTGGAAAAAATTAAATGTCATATTGTAATAGTTATAAACAAAGGTTTATTTTAGTTCAGATTAACATTTGAGGGCAGCAATTGTATTCATAATGTCAAAATAAAACCGATGTGTTACTTGAAGGCATTATAGCCTACTATTCCTGCCAAACGTCCATGGTTGCAGTTAGTGTTACTACAGTAAATCCATGGTGAATGTTGCTGATCTGTGGACACTGATAGTTCATTCATGGCACAATGTTTCTTCCAGGTTTCCACGTCAGCGCTGTTTGATCCGTTAATAACGGAGAAATATGAATGCTTCTCACTAGATCTCGCAGCGATGTTATTACTTCTGTCAGTTCTGTGGCGAAATCAAATGCTTTCTTTACTGTATCTCTTATTAGCGCTGTACAGTAACAGTGTCGCATGATCACGATCGGCTCGCGCTGCACTGGTCCAAACTGATAAACGGTCCTTCAACCACACAATATCGAGCAGTTTCGTTCCGCTTGCATTTTACGTTTGCCATTTGATGTTGGGCAATGTTGTGGTCGCGCCGGCGTCTCTTTATGATCATTATGAGCGCGCTTGCCACGCGCAACGCACCTACATTTGAAACAACGAAACGGCGTTACCAGAAAAAGCTGGTTATTTGACGGACATTAGGTGCGTCAGACTGGAGAAATTTTAGCGGTAACGTGACCAGAAATATTTAAGACCTATCGAATCTGAATTTAAGACATTTTAATACTTTTTAAGGCCTTTTATTAGGAAAACTTTATTTAAGACATTTTAAGACTTTTTAAGGACCCGCGGCCACCCATAAGTACGATCTAAACTGTTTAAATGGGGAAAAATCGAAGATAACGTCAGTAAACTATGGAGTGCCACAAGGATCTGTGTTAGGCCCTCTGCTATTCTCAATATATATATGCTGCCACTTGGTATATATTATAAGAAAACATGGAATTAATTTCCACTGTTATGCTGATGACACTCAATTATATATTTCATCACGACCAGATGAAAACAATAAATTATCTAAATTGACAGAGTGTGTTAAAGATATAAAATACTGGATGACGTGTAATTTTCTGCTATTAAATTCAGATAAAATCGGAGGTATTAGCCTACTTATTGGTAAAAAAAAACTGCCCACAAAACCTCTTACAATACAACTTTAATTTAGAAGGATGTCCTGTTACTTTATCCACTACAGTAAAAGACCTGGGTGTTATACTAGATTGCAACCTGTCTTTCGAAAATCATATTTCATGTTACAAGAACAGCCTTTTTCCACCTTAGAAACATTGCTAAGCTACGTAACATGCTATCTGTTTCTGATGCAGAAAAGTTAGTTCATGCATTCATGACCTCGAGACTAGATTACTGTAATGCTTTATTAGCTGGTTGTCCTGCATCCTCAATAAACAAGCTACAGTTAGTCCAAAATGCAGCTGCTAGAGTTCTTACTAGGTCAAGAAAATATGATCATATAACACCAATTCTATCATCTCTACATTGGTTACCTATAAAGTTCTGTATCAATTACAAAGTATTACTAATGACCTATAAAGTCCTAAATGGTTTAGCTCCTGGGTATTTAAGTGAACTTCTATCGCCCTACAATCCATCGCGCTCTTTAAGATCACTAAATTCGAGGCTTCTAGTCATTCCTAGGATATCTAAGTCCACTAAAGGAGGGAGGGCGTTTTCACATTTAGCTCCTAAACTCTGGAATGGCCTTCCTGATATTGTTCGAGGCTCAGACTCGCTGTCCCAGTTTAAAACTAGATTAAAGACGCATCTCTTTAGCCAAGCATTCACATAATACTTACCTTTTATACTACAGTTGAATCAGATTGAATGCATTAATATTATGAACAGCAGCTACGCTAATTATTTCCCATCTGCTTTTCTGTTGTTATCTCGGGACGCTAGTCCCGAGGTAAATACAGATCGTCAGCTCTAGTTTGTATCCAGCCTCCCATGGAAACTAGAGATGCCCCAACACCCGTGCAGAGACGACTCGACGCTGGCGATATGTTTATGCCCTAAATTAATACATGATTAACTAACTGTATTTTTCTATGTACATTTTTGAAATGCACTTTCTGTAAAGCTGCTTTGAAACAATACAATAATAATAATAATTCATTACATTTATATAGCGCTTTTCTCAGTACTCAAAGTGCTTTACATAGAAGGGGGGGATCTCCTCAACCACCACCAATGTGCAGCATCCACTTGGATGATGCGACGGCAGCCATATTGCGCCAGAACGCTCACCACACACCAGCTTACTGGTGGAGAGGAGACAGTGATGAAGCCAATCAGTATATGAGGATGAATAGGAGGCCATGATGGACAGAGGCCAAGGGGCAAATTTGGCCAGGATGCCGGGGTTACACCCCTACTCTTTCGAAAGACATCCTGGGATTTTTAATGACCACAGAGAGTCAGGACCTCGATTTTTCGTCTCATCCGAAGGATGGTGCTCTTTGACAGTATAGTGTCCCCGTCACTATACTGGGGCATTAGGACCCACACAGACCACAGGGTGAGCACCCCCTGCTGGCCTCACTAACACCTCTTCCAGCAGCAACCTGGTTTTCTCAGGAGGTCTCCCATCCAGGTACTAACCAGGCTCAGCCCTCCTTAGCTTCAGTGGGCAACCAGTCTTGGGCTACAGGGTGACATGGCTGCTATTATAATACGTATTGTGAAAAGCGCTATACAAATAAATTTGAATTGAATTGAATTGAATTATAAATGCCTTTACTGTCAGTTTTGATCAGATTAATGCATCCTTGCTCAATAGAAGCATTAAAGGGATAGTTCACCCAAAAATGAAAAAAAGGACCCCATTATTAACTCACCCTCAACTCATCCTAGGTTTATATGACTTTCTTCTTTCAGACGAATACAATCGGAGATATATCAACAACAACAACAAAAAAATCCTGGCTCTTCCAAGCTTTATAATGGCAGTGAATGGAGGACGAGATTTTGAAGCCTAAAAATAGCATCAATCCATCATAAACAAACTCCACACGGCTCCGGGGGTTAATAAAGGCCTTCTGAAGCAAAGCGATGTGTTTGTGTAAGAAAATTATACATATTTAAAACAATAAAAAATAAAATAACTAGCTTCCGGCAGACGGCCTACGCAAGTCGACTTACGCCAAAAGATGTAGGAGTAGCGTAAGCTTTGATGCCTCTCGCGGTTCAAACAAATAGGCCTGAGCAACAAACTCAGGCTCCTCTTCTCTAATATTACAAAGCCCATTACAAAGCTTGGAAGAGCCAGATATATATATATATCTCCGATTGTATTCATCTGAAAGAAGAAAGTCATATACACCTAGAATGGCTTGAGGGTGAGTAAATCATGGGGTAATTTTCATTTTTGGGTGAACTATCCCTTTAATTTCTTTCAAATTAAGGTGAATTGAGGTTTGAAACAAGGGTGAACAACCACTATAATGAGGACAGATCCCATTAGATCATCAGGTTTGTGACCTGACTGTGTACATACAATATAATAAATCTTTTCAAAGAATGTCTGCCGTACTGAGCTCCGTGAGAACAGGAGACACACACCCTTGGAGGAAATTACTCTGTTGAGAATAGAAATTAGGATGTTCGTCACACATGGAAAATGATTCTGTTCTGAAACTCCCCCGACTCCACAATTATTAAAGGATTAGTTCACACAAAAATGAAAATCTTTCATCTATTACTCACCCACATGTCGTTTCAAATCAACAAGACTTTAGTTCATCTTTGGAACACAAATGAAGATATTTCTATTGAAGAGACGTAATCGCTTTATATGATGAACAGATTTAATTTAAAGGGGACATATCATGCTAAATGCACTTTTTTAGCCCTTAAATGCATTTTGTTGTATATTTGGAGTGTTTAGAAGTACAGAAAAGATGAAATTATTCTCTTCAGGTGCTTCGTTGATATCTTTATATTCTGTTTTGGTCATATTTTTCAACCGGTTCAGATTTTTCTGTTATCTATGACGTTTTGCGAACTAATACGTCACAGTATTTGCAGTGGAACTGCCAAATAAGGACATTGACTTCCGGCCCAACACTTCGAGCAATCCGCCATTATTATTTATCGCTGCAATTTTGTAGTCCAAGCTGGATGCAGAAGTTACGAGAGGGTAAGTTAAAATGTTCGGTTGTTGGATGTAGTAACCCACACGCTTCATTACACCGTCTAATGTAGATGAACTGCCGCGCTTGTGGCGCATGTTTGACTGAAAGAACGAGCAAAGAGAGAGAGAGAGACCCGGTCGCGCGGGCGCTCTCTCTATCTCTCGGAGCCCTACAGTCTATGGTGTAAACAAGACATCACCGTCTCCAAAAGACGCTGTCTTGCTCGCTCTCCCTCGCACATATTAATCAAAATAAATCGACACGGTGGTAAAAGGTCGGAAGACCAAAGTTTAATGTGTAAATACAGTAACATACCATTGCGATACATCCATATGAAGACGTTGTTCTGCAGGTTCGTCGTCTACATTTTTATCTCGCTCCGGCTCCGACTCTGGCTCGAACATGTAAGGCTGGCTGGACAAGTCTTCCGTTGTTGACATTTTGTTAATAACGTGTGAATAAAAAGTTTCTGTGCCGCTAGTAATCCTATCTCTGCTATCAGACTACAAAAATGGCCGAACGGGGTGGAGTTGAACCTCTGCAACCTGGAGAGGGGGCGGGGTATGAAGTGTCTCAATGTTTTTTAAAGAGACCGCACCAAAACGGGTTGCTCTGAGACGCACATCAGAAAAGGGGTAAAAAGGGGGCTTGTGGAGCTATAATAAAGAAGAATTCAGACCCAGGCATTGCAGTTCCGCTTTATATAGACTACAAATGTATGATTTATATGTAAAAAGGAACAATTTAAAAGCATGATATGTCTCCTTTAAGCTTTTATTCACATATAAACATTGATCAGCGAACATGTTTACAGGATTCAAATTTGGTCACAGATGCCCAAGCACGCTTGCAAAAGTCTTATGGGTTTGGAGCGACAGGAGGGTGAGTAAATGGTGACAGAATTTTCATTTTTGGATGAACTAACCCTTTAAATTCATTCATATTACAAAGGGTTCTGATTCAGTCATTACAAACCAGGAAAGAGAATTCACATTAAATACTGGACAGGGGAAACACTGTAAGATTACATTAATTTAAATAAATTATTACACAAATAAAAGGACATGCAAACGCACCTTCTCCATGCAGTAATGGAGGATCTACCAGCTCCATCATATACAGGATCTCAGTGTCCAACTGTGGCATGTCACACTGGACCAGTACATACGTCAACATGGGCAGGAAATCATCCGCTCCAAACATCCTCACTGGCGCAGACAGAGGAAACATTTATCAGTGACCTTTACACGAGCCATTCCACTTGATTAAGGTGCAAACACGTTCACCTTTCAAATACTAATCTCATATCCTGCATCCAAGTTCGTATACTATCCATCCTAAATAGTATTCAAAATTAGGATTTGGTGTTCGAAACAGTAGCATGTTGAAACGAGTATCCCAAAAGTACCCGGATGCTCTTTCACACTCTAACGGCTAATACTGCCCACATCCCAATATTGGTTTGATGAAGATTAGATAAGAACTACAAACATAAATAAAGTGTTAAAAAAACTACAAACATGGCAGATGTGTGATACTGAAGGTTAAGTAGAGAGGTTTAGATTAAGGGGTGTGATAGTCAGTATCTAATCTGCTGAAAAAACAATGTTATCCACATTATATTGCATCTTCAATAACGTTGTGAATTTTTATAAAGATACATTTGGTCATTATCTTTTAAATACATCATTCAAAAACACGAGGAGAGTTTTCCGTATAAAAGGCCCACGAATGACAGATCAAGGTGCTATTATATTTCTCTCCAATACGGTAGGAAATTAAATTGAATGTGGAGGATGTTAACTGTGACAGGGCAGATTAAACGGTGACGGGATGCACATAACTAAGCGACAGAGCTTCTTCCTTTAAAGAAGCAATTATGATGAAGTAGTATTTTGCCTACTCTGCTGCTACACATTTAAAAGTCTGTACTTTTCCTTCACAAAAAGAGTACATAATTTTAAGGCATAGTATAAGTAGGTGAATTGGGACGCAGCAGTACACTCCTAAAACACAAACACACATAAAGCCTTTAAATAAACCCTTGAGGCAAACACCTGTACAGACCTTCATGATCTTGCATGATACTGTAGATGAGTTTGCAGACTTTCAGCAGGACCGATATCTTCCTCTCAGGTGAGTACATGTTGCACATGGCTCTGAGTTTTCTGCGGATGCGGTGGATGGCGAGGGCGTCCGGTGGCCGGGCTCCGATCGCTCCCAGCTCGTGAGGGCGTTTGGTTTTGGCCAGGGTCAGATTCTCCTGCAGCCTCTGACACACTCCTCCGGCCACCTGGAACTCATGCAGCGCTGACTGCAAGCAGCCATACAGAGGTTTCAGCACACACTTATGCATGGCCTTCTCCAACACCGGATCTGAGAAAGAGATGGACTTTCAGTTAACGCTTCAGAGAAACTTAACATCTTCATAGTGATAAAAAAGGAACAAAAAGACATGAATTATTAACTACTGAACTTTTTGCTACTTAATAGACAGTTTTAAAGGAATAGTTCACCGGCACCCCCTAATGAAACTTCATAATTTATCTATTGTTCTACACGTTCTAAACGTGTAAAACCATAAAAACAACTTTTTTTTTTGTTACTTAAATAAAATAAATGTGAACTGAAATAAAAAACAATATAATTTTTAACATATTTCAGCTAGTTGGCAAGACAACCTTTCTTAATTTAATTAAATTTTATCTTGAAGTACTAAAATAACTAAAACTGAAATAAAAATGAAGAAGAACAATATAGACATTACTTAAAGCTAATAAATAAACACAACAATAAAATTACAAACACTTTAAACTTAAAACAGAAAATATAATACTAAACAAAGATGTGAAACATATTCTGAAGAACATACAGTATGTTTCAGACTATTCCTCAAAGCCATCAAATGACTTGGAATATAGCACATATTAAGTCAAATGGACTACTTTTGTGATACTTTTTTAATGGTACAGCTGTTTTGTATTCACTTACATTGTATAGAAAAGAGCAAAAGGGCAATCATACAGGTGTGGAACGACATGAGGGTGAGTAACTTTTTCTTCTTTCATACTTTTTGGGTCAACTATTCTTTTATACATCTACAGTGTGAATCATTGGATTTGTGGTGCATTTTTGTTAAACAGCCAGAGCACTTTCATTGAGTCCTGTCTCATATTAGCAATTGTGAAACAATTGTGTGCCAGAAACTGAATGATAGAATAGTTACCATTTGATGATGAGAGATTTTAGCCACGAGTAGATCGAACCATTATGAAATTCTGACTGAAACACCTTTTAATTCAAACTGACACCTTTTTTTTAATGGTACAAATATCCAAATGGTATTCTGTTTTCCACAAGTAAAAAACTGACACGCACACACACACACACACACACGCACACGCACACACACACACACACACACACACACACGCACACGCACACACACACACACACACACACACACACACACACACACACACACACACACACACAAATACTTACAGAGCGTACAGTGTCAGCTCAGTTCATGGAAAAGCTGACACAAACGTTACAAGATATATTAGGCCTAAGCTCTCAGGAATTCATTTAGGTCTTGCTGAAGGCTCTCTGAGACACAAAGGGCCAGTCAAATGAGGACAAAAGCAGGCCTCACACATCAGTTGTCTCTACACTATAGAGTTATAAAACAAGCAATTACACACTATCATAACACTGTTACTGTAATAAAACTCTATAAATAATATAATAAAACACTGTACACAAGAGGTCTAAATATTAGAAGCACCTGTAGCTTAAAGATTCACTATCATAATAAATGGCTGTATATAATGTTTTATGGAAAACAAACCAGAAATTCATCAACTTCCTGTGTTACACTGCTATGATGGTTGTCACTAAAACTTATCTTTATTGTGACATTAAAAGACACTGACTTTAAAAAACAAAAGATATAATATAATACGTATAAATACAATTTCTTTCTGTCTGAAACAATTGCACAATTTTAATTGTGCAGCATGTTCTGAATATTTAATTTCACTAACAAAAATTACCATGGTTGTTGATGTACACTGTAATATCCTGATATTCTTTGATATATGATCTATCACTGTATTCTGGTATGGCCACAGTACTATTTTGTAACCTCAGATAAATATATTAAAAGATTTGTTTTAGACTTCTAGGTGGCATGGACACAGGAAACATCAAACTGTACAAATCAAGGATTTTAAATTTAAGGTTGATTTATTTACATGCAATTTTCTACCATGGTATCATCACCACATTGTATTAAAGATATTAATTTAACAAAGTAAAATCTGACATTTAGAAAAAAAAAAATCATTAATAAGGTAAACAATACATTAGTTTATCTATAAGCTAAAAACAGCCAGACAACCTTTTACACTAATGTAACTTCTCCACATGAAGAAGTGAAGAATTTATCCTTTGAATACATTTTTTACTTGTCTTTAGGTTTGATATGTAAGCATTACTTTTGGTATGATGAAACAAATAAATAAAATGCCTTCAAGCTGTTTATTGGTCCAAACCCACCAACCACAGGGCGGACTTTTAACTGAAGACCTATAAAAATGTCTTTCAACATTCTTAATACATTATGTGCTGTGAAACAGGATTATAGCATATTTGTCTTAGAATGAACTTAATTTAATCTTATTTCAAGATGCTCTTCTCTATGAATTGTGCTCCTTTTTTTTCAACTCAGTATTTCCACAGCAGTCTGGTCTGAACGGTCATTCTTTATACAAACCAGACTAGTAACAATCCCTTTGGCCTTGCACTTACTTCAAACTGTATTTTCAGTATTTTCATACATTTTACAACAACTGCAGGGAAAAGAGATGATTTGAAAGGTATATTAGATATCAGAATGCAGGTATGGTGCTTGTATTTCATTGCTAAAATGCTCTTATTTTGAAATTATTAAATGTATCCATATTAAAAATATTTGACAATAAAACATCTCCCCATCCAAGCCAGAACCATAATATAAACTATATCCTCCACTGACAGACTAAGATAAAAAGAATTAAAAAAAAAACTATTCCCCCCCTCACACTATCAAACACATTTTTCCTGCATTTGCTTCCTGAAGGAAGCATTACAAAATCAGCTCTGTACTGATAAGCGTAGACTGACATTCAAAATAAAACATGTTTCTGATGTCAGGTATAAAGCATAATCATAATCTAAAACACGTCTTTTTGGACAATATACATATTTTTGACATGCATTGCTTTAACAAGTCAAAGAAATCAGACCTTGAATTAAACTAAGAGTTTGAAAACTGCACAGACAAGGAAACAAAAAAGGCAAGCTGAGGATACATATCTAAAAGACAAGGCCAACACTTCAAAATGCCAGAACAAACATACTAGTAAAATATAGTAGATTCAACTTGTGGATACAACTAAAAGTGAGCCGGGGTGTCCAATCCTGATCCTGGAGGACCACCTTTCAGCAGAGTTCAACTCTAAACCCTAATTAAATACTCCAAAACCAACAAAGGATTCCTAGAAACTTCCAGGAAGGTGTGGTGAAGCTAAACTCTGAAGGAAAGTGGCGCTTCAGAAGCAGGACTGGACACCTCTGAAGTAAAGCCATTTGTAGGTTGAAAGGTGCTTTTAAAATTGTTCTCTTTGTTTGAATGGTTTAACATGGCCCTAAAAGACGTAAACTGAAATCTTCTTACCAATCTGGTCCTCAGGTATGTAGGACTCTATGGGTGGGTTCATCTCTGAGCTCTGTATGAGGTAAGCCTTCATCTGGGTCATGAACTGCCGGAGCGTCTGCAGAAGATCCTGGCTAGATGAGTGGCAGTTTTTGTTCTCCTGCACAAAGCTCAAATAATCCTGCACCAGGCAACCAAAGTAGGAACCTTTGTCTTGGGACAACTCAATGATCCGGAGCAAGATGCGCTTTTCAGGTGTAGCCAGAACATTGAGGACACCTCGGACCTTTCGGAATTGTCCCCTTAGTGCTCGTGAGATAACGAGCGATCTCGGATGAGCGCCCACTAGTTCAACCGCCAGGAGTCTTTTTGTCTTGCGGGCAGAACGAAGGCGAAGATGCAGGTCCCTTTCAAGTCCCACACCATAGTCTTCCTCCTCTTCGTCATGCTCATCACTGCTGTCATCTGTGGAGAGGCCTTGGCCCACACTCTGGGATAGGCCCAAAGGAAGAGGATGCGGAGGACAATCCAGAGAGTCAGACGAGGAAGTGGACAAACCACTTGAGCTTCGCCCTTTCTCTTCTGGACCGGTCCATTGCTGCAGAATGGTGTTGTTGGTTGGGTTGAGAGGTGTATGTGTCCGGCTGGCTTGAGACAGGGCCCTAGAGATGGTCTCATCATCTAACGCAATGGTGCAGCGGTAGCTGTCTATGTCTGGCGGTTGAGGAGGTCGTGGTGGAGGTTGAGGTGCAGGTTTCTTAGAACTGGGGCGTTTGACGATCGATTTGGGTCCCTGACTCATTCTGGTAATGCCAGCACTCAAAGGCATAGTCCTCCGACCTGAGGGTAAAGCAGGGGTATGAACCAAAATACGAGGCGGAGGTGGCCTTGGTGGAGGAGGGGGACGAGATTTTCCGTTTTGTGCTGTTGTGTCTTTTGCGATCACTGTTGATACATTTCCAGTTAGATCTTGCTGTGTCTTGAGGAAGACAGGGTTGATAAAAGACAAAGCACTGTTGGAGCAACTTCTTTCACCTTCGGGGGCATTCGGGCAGGTGTCAGTCAGAGGTGGTGGGACATTTAGATTGCCAGTTGGCGTACAGGTTTGATCCTCTGTCAGTAAGATGTCGGAGAAGTTGCTATGCAGAGAGATTGACCGTCTGTCCAGAACCAGGGAACTCTTTGGGACTTGTCTGCAGACAGAAGATTCCCAGAAAGCTGGAATAAAAAAGAGAGAATCTGATTAATGTTTAACAACACATACGCACAATCTTTGAACAAACACAACCACAAAAGCAGCTAACACACCCACTCCAGCGTCCTACCATAGACCCCCTCACGTTGTCAGCAAACATGTGAGTTTGAGAGTGTGTGGCTATATCCAGTTACAGCCCGGTTGAAGCGTCTGTTCACTTCTCTCGTCCTCAGGCCCACTGAAGTTCTTGGAGAAATTTAGCGAGCTCAGTTGTGCAAGCTGATTCACAAATGCCATACAAACACACCCAACACAAAGCCGGCCAAAACTCAGTGAGTCATTTTTAACCAAACAGACAGGGGAGGTAGACTTAACAGAACACACCAAACCACTCCTCTTTCTCCTCCCCCATGCTTTCTCTCTCTCTCCCCACCCATTTCAGTTTGGTTTCTCATGTTGGTTTGCCGGGCCAGTTTTTATTAGGACAGGATAGTTTTGATAGTCAGCATCTTTCAAACTATTACTAGATCAAACAATTGTTCTGCGGCAACTTTGGTGTACATTTCAAGGGTGTTGTGGATGGGTGCCAGGACATATTTATGTAGTTACTAAGGTATTCCAAGTGTTTTTGGCTCATTTATAACTTCTCAACCATGCATTTTCTCTAGGGCAGAACGGATCTATTGCTGATAAGCAACAAAGGAAGTCACACACACACACACACACACACACACACACACACACACACACACACACACACACACACACACACACACACACACACACACACACACACACTTTCCCTCAGTAACCTCTATGCTTTGATTAGCTCACATGGTCTCACCCACTATCTGGAATGCCAGCTACCTAATAATAACATGGAACTGAATAGTAGGCCAGCATGTTCGCAGCTGTGGTGGAATGAGGAATCCACACACACAGTTACAAATGAGACAATCATCCCAGAGGTGCTGTCTTCTCTACGAACATTGCAATGTTTCTTTATTATCTCACTGGTCTGAACCTTTTAAGAACATACAAAAATATTACATTTCTAATTATTACTTGGACATGCAACATTGTCGAGTGTATTAAAACACACACTCTGCTTTCCAGGTCTGTCATGCTATACATTTGTTTTTAAACGGAGCACCAGTGGCAGTCCTGACTCACTTTAGTGCCCTAGGGAGAGATTTTTTAGTGTGCAAGGGTGACCGGGATCTAATTTAAAACTAAATGAAGCAAAATTGCAGCTGAACCTGACAGCCTATAATAATCATGTGTTTAATGGTAGTAAAAGGGTAGCTTTGAATCCTAAGGTGCATGACCCCTGAATTTGACTTTAGACATTTGGACAATTTGACTGAATGGACTTTGGACATTTTCCCCTCTCACCTATTTTGAGAAACTTCACAATTATGTATATATATACACAGTATATGATATTGATCGTAATTTTAAGAGGGTCAGACTAGGTAGGTCAGTACCTGCCCCTTGCTGGGCCACCTCATGCAGTTCTGACATGGTCTCAGCTGAGTGTATTTCCTCAGGAAGCTTCAGGGTAGATGGCAGAATGTCTCTAATATGAAACAAAGAGAGCCAGACAGACAAATAGTGCGTGAAATAGTGTAAAGAGTGAAGAGTGGGAGAAAATACACACAACATAATTCACTCTTTTCCTACATTAATGGTGACAGGTCAAATTATTAATCTAAATTACATTCAGCTAATTTAATAATTCTACTCTTAAATGGTGGTAAAAATTGCTATTGATCAGAGAGAAGGCAGACTTTCAGTTTCTATGAGCGGCTTGAGAAATCTTCTGATTTATGGATGATTTGAAATAAATCATTTGTACTTAGAGACATATTTTCAAATGTTGAAAACTATTCAAACACAGGAAGTTACATCATAAACCAATTTACCAAGGACCCATGGAAGCAGCAAGCAGGTTTGTAATTCTCTCAAATTGGAAAAAAAACAAACCTTTGTAATGGTTGGTATGTAGTTGCCAAATTTGGATGTCATGTGGTATGACCTCAAAAAAAATTTAATATTAAAGTTAGTTCTACAAATATATATTTTTATTATAAATTTCATAGTGACCGTTTTTGGGAAGCTAGCTTGTTTTGTTTAGGTGGCCAATTCTGTGCCTGTAAATTATGACTGAATTTGAAAATATCATGTGGTGCGACCAAATATCATGTGGTGCGTTCAATGATAGATATATGTCCTAGATTGGCAGTTTTATGCTTTTATATTCAATTGACGGTTTATATAAAAAAAGTACTTTACTTTAGTATCATTTGGAATAGATTTTTATGCAATTTGGGATTTTTTTTATATATTTCAGACAGTTTATGTTTACTCTTTGTACAATATGAGAAAAATGCAATTTTTTTTTTAAATTAGAGCATGTAATTTCAGTTTAGTAATACTGCATTTATTTGTAGTGTATTTATTATTGCCTATTTATTTATTTAAAACTATTTTAATCTATTTTACTAGATGCCACTGCCAAGCGAAACAATTCTGACCCTGCAGCAAGAGTACCTTGATAGGAGAAGAGTGAAATATTATTACAGCTTAAAATATCTGTTTTCTATGTGAATATATAGTAAACTGTAATTTATTCCTGTGATCAAATCTGAATTTTCAGCATCATTACTCCAGTATTCAGTGTCACATGATCCTTCAGAAATCATTCTAATATGTAACCCTAGACCACAAAACCACTCAATGGGTCAATGTCATATGGGTCAATTTTTTTAAATTGAGATTTATACATCATATGAAAGCTGAATAAATAAGCTTTCTATTGATGTATGATTTGTTAAGAATATTTGGCCGTTAAATTAAATTAAATGGTGCACTTGTGTTTGTGATGTGATTTTTATTAAAAAAGGTTTATTAAATGTTTATGTTCAGGAAAATTATGTGAAATTTGTATAAAATCTGGTTTAAATCTATTTTTTTGTATAAAATGTCCTGTTCATTGATCTCTTTAAATAGATTTTTAACTATATAAGGTCTTCGTGTCATTTGGAGCGACCACTTATCATGTGGTGCGACCAATAAAAGCAATCACTGTATTAAATTTAAAATAAAATATCTTATTTCTGTGGCTGAAATATGAATCACTGATTCAGTATGCTTTAGTAAATTATATTTTTAAAACATTTCTATCAGTTTTATGTGATTTACAGGAAAAATAAGTCTGTTAACTAGATTTAAGAAGGCAACTCGGAAATTATAGAACAAAAAATGAGATCATTATTTACAAAAACTCAAAAGAAATGCAAATACTTGGTTTCTAAACACTTTAATTACCAAGAACTTGTAAAAAAATGTTTAAGCATGTTAAGGAAATTAATTAATTTTAAGATAAATCATGGTCGCACCACATGACATTTTTTAAGGCTACGGACAATTCATCTAGATGAAAAAACACTAAAATCACTTAAATTAAATTTTTAAAATGAATTTAGGTGTACACAACATCCTTAATGTTTGAACAATTGCAACAGGTATTATTTGTATTATTTTTTTTTGTATTTTAAAATTGGCCTGTTGAAAATCCTTATACGTCATTGACCCGCATTTGCAATTGTGATGCCTGCCTTAGCAATCTGATACTTGTCCATTTGAACAACTGTCAGTAATTGAAAAAGTGTTACCTGCTAATACAATAAAAGGCCACAAGATGAAAGAGGTCAGCAAAACTAATTCCTGAGCCCTCCAGAGAAAATGCTAGGAAAAAAGAACAATACACAACGATTATATGTAATCTTCAAGCATTTCCACCATTTCATCCATCAAAACAGCACTGTAGTGTCCCTCTGGATTCTTCATTTGTTGGGAATTTACAGAAATTCTGATTACTGAAATTTCTGAACTGACTCTGAACTTGGCAGGTAAATTGTTCATAAGCCTCCAGCGCCTTTCAGACCACATTATTTTCCAAGGCACAGAGGATATTCACAGCGAGACTGTGCCCAGGCCAAAAACACTAGGGTGTGTCTGATATCTCAAATGCAGAATGTCTTGGAACCGCACTGCTGTAAAAGCCTGAAATACTGCCAGGCTACTACTGTGACGTTTAGCATCAAATATGGTGCCCTCTGTTTCAAAGCAAGCCAGTTGCAAACAGCCGCTCAGGTTATTACAACTGATTAACTACCTGTAAAACAAGAGGGAAATATGTCCTTTTCTTTCACAAAACAGAGATTTTTTTAAGTGATATATAAAATGTGTGTGCGGTCGATGGCGATCAGTCTTTGACCTCTCGTCTGTGTGCACGTGAAAGCAACAGCCCCCACAATATCAACAAACCATAAAAAAGATAGATACCCAATAAAAGACCATAAAATGAAAGAAGAAATCTCTACAAATCTTTCACAGCCATCCTGAACTGAAGGTGGCACGGTACTCAGAAGTAAACATAAACAGATGTGAGCAGGGTGTCAACAAAAGTTAAAGCTTAGTATGATATAAGAGACCTGACATACTGTACTGGCTCTCCTTTACAGGGATGTGAATCACAGAGGAGTCTGAGGTACCATCCGTGTGGAATGACAAGACCTTCTTTTGCAGGACAGATGACTTCCAGACCAAAAACACCTGGAGAGGAAGATTTGCTTAAAAGGTTCTAATGCTGTGGTTTTGAATATTTTTTGAATAATATTGAGTTATAAAACGGGAGTATTGATATATTATATATTAAATTATTTAAACATGATTCATTTTTGAATGCCAAACGTTTCATGAACTGTATGTTCTTCAATAAAAACAATAGTTATTGAGGGGGGAAATAGGATTTCTGTTTACATCTTGAATTTATGTGCTAATTTAAATTCGATTATTTTAATGTATTAAATATTAGCGCTGTCAAATCGATTAATCGCGATTAATCACATCTAAGTTTTTGTTTACATAACATATATGTGTATATATTATTATATTTATAAATATTATATATACAGTATGTCTGTGGGTATGTGTGTGTGTGTACAGTACTTATACTGTATATACAAACACATTTATACATTCATACATGTATATATATATGTGTGTGTGTGTGTGTGTATATATATGTATAAATACACAGACACACACACAAACACATATATATAATATTTATAAATATATACACACACATATATTATGCAAACAAAAACTTTAATGTTAGATGCGATTAATCACGATTAATCGATTTGACAGCACTAATTATTATTAATAATGTGTTAATTTAAATACCTTTAAGTCATCCTGAGGCCCCCTATTGGCCCCTTGATTAAGAACCACTTTACAAGTTATTTGCTCTTTCATTAGTCTCTAATGAGTCTTAAAATGTATTCATCAAAAGTTTCTAGTTCATATTTTAACAGTAATTAAATAATGGAAAATCTGTAATCATTTATCCATCCTCATGTAATTGAGTTTGAATGAGATGAGAACTATTGTGGAGGGCAAAATGTTTAGTACATAATCATCATTCCAAAGCACAAAGCTATAATTATGGCTTCAGATTTAGAAAAGATGCATGAAACGTTTTACAATACTTTTGTCATTTCTGGAGCTGTATAAATCATCTATTAAAAAAAAAAAAAAAGAGAAGGAAAACCGCAACGGTTTGTATTTCACAATAGTCAAATGTGTCTGGAACAGCCATGTGGCAATTAAATTATGACAGAATTAGAAATTCTGTGAACTATTTCTTCAAAAAAAAAAATCTGTCTGGTGTCTTTGCGTTTACCCTCTCTAACATGTTTTACCCCAGCTTGTTGCTGCTGTAGGATGCCAGTGGCCTCTTGCTGGTCGATGGAAAGCAGAAGCCAGATGGGGTGTGTGTGTATCAGTTTGTCCAACACACTCACACTTGTGCTTGTACCAAGATCCCCATCAAACGCAGGATACTGTAGACACACAGCGCTCATCTCTCCCTCTATCCTACAGAGAACAAAACAGGGGATGGGTGTAGTGGGTTGTCTTTGTTTTGATCGAGATATCCTTTTATGTCCTTTAATGGAAGAAAAGACTGACTATAGACTGGCGCCCTCTAATGGACAATGTAAAACATATAGAGGTTCTTTGGAAATGTAATGACATTTTACAGTACATAAAATTAATAGATGTAAAAGCAATGCATCTATTAAGAGTACAGGTAATACAGGCACTGTTGCATTTAAATGTACTCCTGTTCAGCTTCTTATACAATGATGTTCTTAATGCAAAGGTCATCATGTGTACAGCATGTGTACTCACTCTACGAACATAGAAGTGTCTGGATCTCTGACAGGATCTCTGTCTTTTTCCTGCGTAGCATGAACCATTTGCTGCTCCAGCGTACTCAGTGACAATGCAAACGCATCGACAAGCTGCACATGGATAAAAAAATAAAAGCAAAATCTTAGTTGTCCAAGCACCTAAACATTTTGGTGAATCTGCAGTGCCTTTTTAGTTTTTAAGATCCACATTGGCAATATTGCTAAGCAATAATCTATGAAAGAGAGAAACTGACAGGAAAACTGAAGAGAACAGTGAAGAAAACATAACAAAACAGAAAGCTGGAAAATACAGTGAAAAAACAAGCTGAAAGAGGCTTGTTTGTGACCAAAACAAGAGAAACAGCTTCAGACTCATCGGACATACATCCACGAGCAGGAAGAAAGTTAGTCAGTTTCCTGTGTTCTTAATCTACTCTCCCGAACAGGAAATGGGATTTACCATGGCAACACAACCCAACCATCACAACCCAGTGTTGTAATGAACCATTAAGAAGTCCTGCATTTTCATTTACTCGGTGCAAGTGCTTATGTGATCATGTAGATATGATCATGTAGATATATAAACTACAAACTAAACTAAAAACATGATTAGCCAAAGTTTTTTTTTTTTTTTTTTACTCTCTTTCTTTCCTTTTCTCTTTCTTTTCTGAGTTCTATGACAACCAAACGACAAGACAAATAGTTGAAAAGGGTAAAAAGTGGTAAATTATCGGCAGGTTTACTGGTTTCTGAGGTGTTCTGGGTGGTTTATAATATGTTACTTTGTGGTATCTTTGCTGCTAGGTTGCGGGTAGTTGTTAAACTGGTCTCTGGGCCCTCCTGCAATGCAAGTCTATGGGATTTTTGGATGCATTTGATTGTCCAGTAAATAGACCTTTTTGAAGTATAATAGCACATCTCGCCTAAACAAGGTGCATGATTTGAGGTAACATGCATGTTCATTGAACAAATGGAGCAGGACTAGTTTGATACGGTTCCCAAACTCTTTCTATATTATATACATTTGAATTTTCTGCATAGTTAAAACAACCATGTAGTTTATAGATAAACTATATAAAAAGCCATGCCTGGCAGGCTGTTAGTGGCATTCTAACCAAAACTACTTTCAAAGTAAAGGAATGTTTCCGATATGCCACTATAGTGACTGTGCCAACTTCCTGGGCTTTTAATGTTGACCTGCAATTTTGGATTAAATTGCGCGTCATTAAATGCAGATAAAAATAAAGTCAAAAGACAACAACTCTTTCAGATTTATGTTATAATTCCTAGTGCTGATTAATTCATGGAGTGAACGTCATTAAATAAAATATATACTGGGTAAGATAAGCTTGAGGTGAGTGAGATGGAGGATGAGGACGGAACAGAGAGAGCAAGTGTTTAGACTGAATGATAAGATAAAAAAATGCCCAGGGAGAAGAAGCAATGAAGGACTTATTAAGGAGAGAGAGAGAGAAAGATAGATGTACAGACACATCTATTATGGGATGCTTGAATGATTCTGTCTGGGCAGGAAGCCCTGCTGCAGCCCTACACACACACACACACACACACACACACACACACACACTGTCTGTCTATTGATTTTTACAAGGAACACCAGACAGCCAGTGAATGTACGCAGTGGAACAGAAAATGTTCTTATGGAGAATGGGGATATAATCCAAAAACAGTTCCTGCATGAGCGCATTGGATAATGAGAGTCTGTAGCACCATCTGCGTGTCCTGCTCTTATTAAACTGTTACAGAAATGTTTTAAGCCACAAAGGAAAAACTGTGTTATACAGAAGCCCTGAACTACAATGTAAAAAAAAATTTATTAAAAAATCCATAAAAAAAGAAAAGAAAATCTAGCATTTCGAGAATAAAGTCGAAACATTACGGGAATAAAGTCGTAATATTTTGAGAATAAAGTCAAAGTTACGAGAAATCTTCCGTCAAAGTTTTTGTGTGTGTATGTGTGTAGCGTAGATTTATAAATTCAGAAACATGAATTAGGAGATTAAAATTATTTTAGTGCATCAATGGAAAACATTTACTGTACATCTAAAGGATCTTACATCATGATTTACTGCGGCCTTCTATTCAAGAGTGAGTAGTAATGAAGAAATAAGGCCAGGATCACTGTTACTATTACATCTGTAAATCGTCCCGCAATGGTTTTGCTATGAGTGTAAATCTAAAGTTTATGCCTCAAATCATGCAGTTTGTTAAGGAGAAGTGTGTGTGACTAACTTTCTATGATTAGATTTTACGATTTTTACCAGTCAGACAGTAAAGCATGTACGCATGTCACGAGCACAACGCATGATGTAGTCAGCCGGATCCGGGCCGTTTTTTGGATCTTCAACCAGATGGAACTGGATAACATTCTGATTGTTCCAATCTGACTTCTGACCTATAATGCTGCCTGAATCATAATCATACACTGTTCGTTCATTGGCCAGAGGAGAACTGGCCCCCCGACTGAGCCTGGGTTCTCCCAAGGTTTTTTTTCCTCCATTCTGCCACCTGATGGAGTTTTGGTTCCTTGCCACTGTCGCCTTTTCACATTTGTTGCCATTGGCTTGGCTTACTTAGTTGGGGACATTATATTTAACATTAAATTTAATATTCAACAATAATATTGATCTGCCTGCATTGACTGAACTGATCAGGGGCCTTATTTATAAAACTTTGCGTAGGATTTGCGTCAGAAGTGGCGTACGGATGAAACATAGGACGAAATATTCGGATTTATAAAACCATGCGCACGCTTATCCTACGCAGGTTTCCCTTAATAAATCACAATCAATTCTAAATGTAGCGCAGCTTTTGCGGCTTCATGTCACGCCCATAGTTGCCCATAAATAGTCTGTGAAACGCCCACAAGTTAATATTCATTGCTGTCTGAAGATGCGTTCACTCCGAATCCTTCCATTTGCCACATCTCCTAAGAGCGCAAGATCAGCCATTGTGCGTCATTACGCATTGTGATGGCATCATGGCATTTTATTACCATCCATTTGATTGCATCTGACAAGCTACAGATGTGTTATGAGGATGAATTGCATAACATGCCAATATTATTGCAGAACATATTTCACTTTTCTTTTTGCAAATATGTGTTAATTTGCATTTCTGTTGTAATCTTCGTTTGATTTTGTTGTTTTACACTGCAGATCGATCAAACGGGTGTTCGTGTAGGCTGTTAATTGTAAGACTTGCTTTGTGAAGTCTTCATGTTATTTATGAGAGGCAGTATTGGCATTTCTTTTACACAACGGTCAACAGTTTCACACACTTTCACGTGTTTCTTCCATCTGCCGACGGTGTCGCCATTTCTCATTTCACCCGTTTTTGTGCGTACGCCTGGGTCAGAGTTTGCGTGAAGGACCGCACATTTTCCCGTCAAGTTTGCTTTTTATAAATACCAATTATTGCGTAGAGAGCGACGTACGCCTTCTTTTGTGCGTACGCAATGTTTATAAATGAGGCCCCAGATCTGGACGATGACATCACGGTGTCACGTGTCAGTGTATGTTTGGACTTTCAGTCTGTGTTTTGATTTGTTCCTGTTTTCCTTTGATCTTTTCCCGCCACTCCTTCGTTGCCATGGTTACTGTCATTATCAGTTCAGTTGTATCACCTGTGTTCTGTTAATCAGTGTAATCTGTGTTTGTATTTAAGTTTGTAGTCTGTTCCATCAGTCTTAGTCTGTTCTCTGTTACATTTAGTGTGTGTTGCTACTTGTTCTGCTGTCCAGTGTTTTACTACATTAAACCTTCGTCTTTGGAATTATATCCTTGTCTCCGTCTGCCTTCCTGCAACCACCCGTGACACACGGTTTACTCCAGAGTGGATATATATATTAACTAAATTAATAACTTTTTTTAAACAAAAATGAAACATTACTCAACTTATTTAAGCTGGACTGTGAAGCTATTTTCTTTTGGAAACAAACTTTTTTGCATTAAAACAAAATTAAAACATTTTGCATTCTGCTTTGAAACAATCTGTATTGTAAAAAGCGCTATATAAAAAAATAAAAAATAAAAAAAAATAAAAAAAAATCCCAAACACTTAAAATTGAGAAAGGGAATCAATCAAATGATATTTATGGTCCAGAATAAGAGACCTGTGAGTGAGTACTTTTTATTTGGGCCAGTAAAAAACAACACCACCTAGGCTGTATCCGAAACCTTCGAGGGAAGGCATCAAAGCACGTCCGAATCCAATGTTAGCTTCAATTCAATTGCTATAAACCCGAGGGATTTACGGCTGAGAGCTAAACCCCTTTCTCTTGGTACAAGGATCAATTCAAATTGAGGTACAAAAGTACAGTGACTGTCATTTCTCTTCTTTCTTTCTGTCTTTTTTTTTTTTTTTTTTTTTTTTTTCTTCTTCTTTTTTTTGTCTGCTTAAGGTAACTGAATTCTAAACACCCATAATTTAAAGAATGGTTGTCCTGGCATCTAAAGTTGGACCAGTTATATAATCCTTGCCAGGTGGGTGGGGTGGTGTTGGTGGTGGGATGGACCCCTATTTATAAGCTATTGCTTTTTGGGAGTTCATTTTTTCACAATAGAACACAATTATTTTTTTTATTTTTTTTCAGAACAGCTGTTGGTCAAGTTACCTTGAATTGTGGTGTGTACTAGTTGTAGCTGCAGTTGAAATGTAATGTGTTCATAATTCATAATCTGCATCATAATTGTTTGAAACTCAAGTTATTTGTATTGTGATGACTGATATATTATCATATTTTGTGTGGGTAAAGTGTGTAGTCCTTGGCTGCTGGAAAAGTAAAATATTTTGTAACTTGTTTTTTGTGATTGCTACCCCCAACAACTTTCTGATGTAGCAACAAATGCAATGTGTGAAATTGTGGAAATAAACAAGAAACAAACAACAATTCCTGTCTCCTGAGACACCTTCATCTGATCAATTCACTAGTTCACACTTACAAATAAGTCAGATAGAATAAATGCGTATTTGGCGTGCTGTCCGAGGAGAGGGCTCCGGGCTCGGTATTCGGCCCGAACCCAGAGTACTCCCCCCGTATTCCTGGCTGTAAAGATTGAGCCAAGAGTGAGGAGTCGGGGTGGTGGAGGGATGCTGGAAAACTGTCAAGGAATATTAGGTGAGTTGACAGAGTGGATATATATATACTTCTTGTCATGCTGATTAGGGTAGACATAATTGTTTGATGACGAGTAGATTGGATTGATTATTTGAACGTGCTCCTCCCGAACTTTGTTTATAAAACATCATTTGTTGAAGGCAGCATAGATGTAGAAACACTCAAACAACATTTTCTTTAAAAACATGCAAAAAAAAAAAAAAAAAAAGTCTCAAATGTTGTCCTTTATTAGTCAGGCTCCTGTTAAGTGCAGGTCTACATATGAACACACATTATAAAACACAGAATGGTCATTACCTGAAGAAAGCTGCCACTTCTGTCTGTCCGACTGAGTTGTAAAGATGACTCCATCGCCATGTTGCTCTTGTTGATTTAGTCCTGCAAGTCAAAGAAGGCATTAGGATCACTAAATAATGTGACATCTCTGATTTAACTGACTCTGATATTCAGAATGACAGATGCATACATTCGTACTGTATTTGCCACGCTCTCGTCTCCCTTTTCATTCAGTCATACTCTGTAGGGGGTTTATTATTATAATGGATGAAAGATTTTGTCTGTGAGCCTGTATTTAGAGTCTAGAAGCTGTAATCATTTTCTCAAAGAATTAGTTACACACTGATGGCCCTGTCTGCCTGACATTTCTTGAATCTATTAAACACATATTTTCTAAAGCAATATTTGTTTAATTAGTTCACAGCACTTAGAAGTCCACAAAAAGTCACATACACACACAAACAGGTGCAAACACAAGATCTTAAGCAGATCATTCCCTCAAAGCTGTTTAAAACACAATTTGCAGAAGTTATTCATGAGAACATACAGTGAGGTCAGTGGTCACAGCATACAGTGTGTGGCTAGAACAGATCCTGGATCTAAAATGACAGTATAATGAAATTATACTCACTTCAGTTCACCTGCAGATTTTCTGAACAGCTAATCGCAGGTCAGGGAAGTTATCGTGATTATGAAAGCATACCTCTCGCTTTCTGAACTGCAGCATCAATGGAACATTGTTGGGTTCTCCACACTGTTGATTCTGTCTTTAGGGACTTCCAAAGACTGGAAATAGTCTGAAGTGAAACTAGTGTGCATGTGAGTGTGAAACACAGCTGCAAACAGACAAAGACACATGTAAAGACATTGAGAGCGAAAGAGCAATAGAGGTTTTTAAAGAGTGCATAAAGTTGTGGTTTGTCATATACACAGGTCAACAGTCTCTCGACCAACTTTATGAAATCTAAAAAGCACTGAAAGAGTTCCCTTGCGTGCTGGACACCACACATTTCGTGAAAAAGGAAGCATGCATGTTAATTTATAATATATTATAAAATTATAAATAACAATATCCCTAAAGGTCTTGACACTGAAAAAGTTTGATTCAGTGAATCAGTTTTGATTTAATTTTTTTTTTTTTTTTTTTTACACATATTCCATTTCACACACCAACGACAATCCAATAAGAGGAATCTAAATCGATCTAGTTCCTATATCTATTGTAAGAACATAATTCTTAGTAACCCGAAACCACAGGAAAAACTCGCATACATACACAGAAACATTTCTCAATAGGCAACAAGGTCTAAGGCTAAAAGTCTGTTTCTGCACAGGAGGGTGAATGCTCCACAGCTCCCTACCCTCATTCACCCTCTTTCTTTGTGCACAAACACATACATCTTCCAGTTTGTTCCTGTTATTACAGTATATGGACGCAGTATCATGTGATATACTGTATGCATAAAACATCCTGACAGATAGACCACATCATTACACCAGTCCTCAATGCATGCTGGTGCCGTCAGGGGCTGGAGATACCACAAACTAACTAGAACCAGGATTACACTTAGTTTAACTTTTTTGTAGACTAGTAAATATTACAAAATGCTCCTTTATACACACACAGACACAAAATACTTTTAAGAAGTGGACAAAGTGGATACATTAATGTTTTTTAGATTTGTGGAGTAAAGATTATTGTTTCTATTTTTTTCTTTAAGTGAAAATTTAAAACAAGACCCTCAGGCTCAATAAATGTACAGTTAAATGTACAAACGTTAAATTTATGAACTAAATTAGCAAATTTATTTGTCCATTTCCCTAATACAACACATTGGCTGTTCACAACAGTTCAGAAAAAGAAAGCAATGAAATGAAAGTGTTGAAATAGAGAACTCGTGTGTGAATAAAACAGTTAAGTTACACAGCATAGCGTTTTAAACAGGGAAAACAAACAAGCCCAAGGCAAACTGAAATAATGCTGTTAACAACTAATTACGCAATGAAAAATGATATTACACAGACCTACTATGAGTGCTCCTCAGAAGACATTGGCTGTATGCTTCTAATAATGACAGTCCAGTGATTCTGCTACTATCCGACAGTTTGACACGCGCGTCACATCCAATACTACATCACATCATCTCAGCGCTGAGGTCACATGATCACATGACTGACGCTGCACGTAATTGGTGGTAAAGGCGTGTAAATAATTTTTAAGTATTGCTAAATATGGTAGATATACGGGGGGAAACTGAAAATAATAAAAGCTGTTAAACTTAATGCAACTTCTTTGATTGCTAAATATGCTGACACTAACTTACTACTATGAGGGAAAATGTAGTCTTGAGCTCTGACTAATGTTCTTAAATGTTGCACGACAACTTTTATAATCATAAGAAAACACGTACACTTATAATATACACATTAAAGCATTATCCTTAGCCTGTTTTTATAATTATAAAATAAAATGTATTCATTATAAATGAATCAAAGCTGTAGATACATCTGTTTTTCATGTTCAGGAATAATCCTACTTAAAGTCCCATGCAATAAAGCAGATTACCTCACAAAAGCGCTTTTGTGCTTTGTTAGCTGGTCACTCTTTATAAGATTCGAAACTCTTAAATTAGCTGTCCAGTTACATTTGACTGCCACCAGCTCTGTAGTGTCACCTGCAAAGCATTTTGAAGTAATGGAAAATATATTCATGAATAATGATTTAACTCTGTAGATCTAAACGAGATCTTTAAATAAGATGAAATAAAAGAACAACGCTACTTTCCCAGTAATGCAATCAGCAAAAAAACAACACTAATTTTTCTTTTCCATTTTTATTAAAACACATCACAGATATGTATATTTTCAAATAAATTAGATGGTCTAGTAAATATTCAGGTATGTTCAAAGCTGTACTAAAATACTACTGATATGAGCCTGAGTCTTTTTTTTTCTACTAGTAATTATGGAGCTGCCTCTTGTTCATGAGTTTATATACAATCCAAGTTTTAGAAGAAAATGCAGCTGGGCACAATTTGAGAGAACAGTAATGAGCCGGAGAGTCAGCGGCATGAGAGATGTCCCTGAAGACAGCAGCATTCCCCTGGGAAATCTGGATCTGCAAGTGGCAAAAAACAAAGAAATACAATGAACAGACTGCGCTATTTGGTGTCAATCTCCACCGAGCTTGATTCATTTAAACCAAAATAGAAAGAATTAACTCATTGACAACTCACTTACTGAATTATAGGGAATAAGAGATAGATAGATAGATAGATAGATAGATAGATAGATAGATAGATAGATAGATAGATATTTCAGTTTACGGTGAGGTACTCTACGGCTCCCGCTCAGAGGACACGTCTCCGTCGGCTCCGCTGCTGGCGCTGGGATCAGGTTTAGAGCGCAGTGCTGCCTTCTCTCTGCTGGACTCAGAGGGGCCTTTTGACCGACTTTTTTCTTTTCGCTGCTGTTGCTTCTCTTGTTTGTACAGCTGAGGCATGAAAAAGGGAAGAGAGGTAAACTGTTTTATGGGTTCATACAGTCCCAAAATAAGTCATGCAGTGCTAAGAACTGATAAAGAATTTACAGTTTGTCAAGAAGATAATATTAAGGCATCCATTGCAGCACAAATCAGAGCTAGATACCTGTTTAGGGTCTGTAGGGCCAGTAGGAGAGTCCAGCTGAAGGGTCACGGGTCCATCATTCTGAATAAGTACCTGCATTTTAGCACCAAACTGCCCATCTACAAGACAAAGCTGCTTGGTTTCCAACCTTTTTACTAACAGAAACTGGGAGTGTTGATGTATTAATTAACAGAAATTCATTTTGGGATTCCAGAAATTTAAAAAACTGCATGCGCATATATATATATATAAATAAAATAAAACACTACTTATTGACAATACAGTTATTACACTAGTTATTAAGGAGGGTAAGTGGTGTATTGAACATTTGGATTGTTTTTACTTTTTAGCATTTCAATTAACCCTTTCATGCATGAATTATGATATCCTCAGTCAGGATTTTTTTCCTATGTGTTTTTATTGCTCTTAGGGCATGAAAAACAAGAATTGATTTTTATTTTATTTTTTTACAAATTTTTCAAAGAGATCTTCAGATGTCCACTTGAGTGGACAGCATGCATTTGGTTTAAACTTAAGATATACTAGATTTAATATAAGACAATAATCAAACACATAAAGTATGTGAATTTAACGAACTAATCAATACAATTATATCAAATCATGTGAAAACTATAAAATATATACAAAAAATCTAAATGCAAAATATTGCAAAGGCTTCATACAACTTCATACAAGTTGCACTTGGCGTATCTTTGATATCAGAACATGAGGACATGATTCCATCAGATTTTTCTACAGTCTGTCAAGGTACAACTGTGGAAACCACTCAGATGCTCCCTCCAGTGCACCAGAGTATGGAGATTTACCCTTATTAGCTGATAATTCTGATTATGTTCAAGATGGACATGCACATTTCTATCATAGCCCTCCTCTGAGAAAACCTAGCGATACGTTTTTTCAATCTCATCTGAAATGATCAGTGTTGGGGGTAACGCACTACAACTAACATGCATGACCCATTCAGATTACTTTTTTGATGTTACAAGTAAAGTAATGTGTTACAAGTAACATGCATTACCTAATCAGATTACTTTTTGATCTAACAGGTAATTAACTACAAGTAATGTGCATTACCTAATCAGATTACTTTTTTATGTAACAAGTAAAGAAACGCATTACAAGTAACATGCATTACATAATCAGATTACTTTGTGATGTTATGAGTAAAGAAATGCATTAAAATAATGCATATTACATAATCAGATTACTTTTTGATGTTATGAGTAAGGAAACGCATTACAAGTAACATGCATTATGTAATCAGATTACTTTTTGATGTTATGAGTAAAGAAACACATTACAAGTAACATGCATTACGTAATCAGATTACTTTTTGATGTTATGAGTAAAAAAACACATTACAATAACGTGCATTATGAAATCAGATTACTTTTTGATCTAACAAATAAAGTAATGCATTACAAGTGTCATACATATGTAATCACATGACTTTTTTCAATGTCAATGAAAATTACTTTCTAATAATACAAGTAAATTTATTTACAGTAAAAAAGTCACTGCAGATTAAGTTTTTAAGTTTTAAATTTCAAAAACAATATTCACATTATAATTATGAATTGTAGCTGAAATATAGCAGTTGATGCATGACGTCCACTACAGTGGACATGTGATTAATCAGAGTTTTCTCTCAATCTAAAATCAAAACTTGGAAAATTTTACTGTGATATGACTCATTAGATATTGCTTGATGCTGCAATATTTTTTTTACCTCCAAGAGTCTCCTAGATTCGAAGGAATGGGTGGATATTCTGGAGCAACTTGGCATGTCTGACTGACCCTTGGCCATCTTAGTTTGGAGGGGGGAAAAATCGAAACACAAAGGCTTGCCACTTGATTGCAATTTATAGGATGATGCACAAGGGTCCAATGAAGAGATTGATGTGCAACTTTGCCATAAAAACCCGTGCAAATTCAAGAAAATGCATTTTTAATAGCTGTCCACAGTAGTGACCACTATGCGTGAAAGGGTTAAGTTAGATTGTTTTAATAGATTAAAATGTATTAGGGTTATTATTGTTAACTAACACTAAAATTAATATAAAAATAAATAAAAATCATTTCTCTTAAAGGTATAGCGGAGGATTTTTTACTTCCGGGTGGATCACCTATACTATTGGTCCTCCTAATTGTCAATCATTCTGGTGAATCAATCAAACTTATTCAAAAAGTGGAGAGGGCGGGTCTTATCTAAAATTCGGAAAGATCCTCCGCTATACCTTTAACTGACAAAGTTCAGTAAAAAAAAAAAAAAAAAACACTAAATAGCAATATTACAAAAAAGACAAAGTAGATAAAAATGACAAAAATAGCAAAAGCACAACAAAATGACTACAAATTAAACTTATATATAATTTAGCACTTTTAATGATTAATAGTAATTAAAGTAATAAATAACCACTACTCTAGCGGTCCTTTTACTACATACTAGTAAGTTTGAGTTAGTTTGATTTATTATTTAGTGACTAATAGTATTAAAGGAATAGTTCATTTTTCATAATTTACTCACCCCAAAACAGTTGAAATATTCTTCAAAATATCTTCAGTAGAAAAGGGTGAGAATGACATGAGAGTAAAAATGTCATTTTTGTGTGAACTATCCCTTTAATGCAGCAACAACCTTAAACAAGCTAATCTTAATCAGAAGAATGAAATCTTCAGGGTTTAGCTGGTCTAGCCTCACCTTTGATGAGTTCTGGTTTATACGTTTCCCTCATCTGCTCCAGCATGCGGTTGTAGAAGGGCTGAGCCAGTTCAGCTGGCATGGCGGAGTGGAAGTCAGGCTTATTTGCCTTGAGGATACACTGCAGAGTGAACTGACTCACACACAACACCTCCAGCCCTCCGTCCATCACGCTGCGGCTCCAGGCACGGCCGTTCTCATCCTCAAACAGACGCAGGTTAAGAATCTTACGTACCCTGATGAACAACATCATACTGATCAGACGTACATATTTGACATTCCCTGGTCACTGTGTAGGCTAACATGGCAAAGAGCAGCATGAACATTCCTTGAAACATCTGTAAGGAAATACATTTGAAAAACAGGGTGAAATATTGACTGCTGAAAAATCATTTTTGACTCAACTGGTCCTTTAAGGCCACAATGGCAGTACATTTACACATTTCTATGTTTGTCCCTCAGGAGGAGAGTAAAGAAGTGCATTTACTCGAGCATTGTTTTGGGGTTTGTACTTTACTACTCAGTACAGATACAAATTGTAATCAACTAATCAGCAGCAAATCAGCATATTAGAATGATTTCTGAAGGATCATGTGACACTGAATGATGCTGAAAATTAAGCTTTACCATCACAGGAATAAATTACATTTTAAAACATTAAAATAGAAAATTTATTTGAAATTGCAAATATACTGTACTGTTTTTGGTGAGCATAAGAGACTAAGATCTAAAAACTCACTCCAAACGTTTCAACAATAGAGTTAACTATATATTTTTAATGTTCATTATTTTTGTTTGATTTAGTCTTTCAAAGTACTTTTTTTTTTAGGTTATCATGACTTAAGGACATTAGGGTGAGTAATGATGACAGAATTTTCATTTTAGGGTGACCTATCCCTTAAATCTTTCCTCTTTTTGTAAATTTTACTGAGCTTACATGTCTTGTCAATCAAATTACACTCCCCGCTTAACTTTTTGTTTATGGTCATTTGTCCTAGTGACGTCACGTGGTATTAGCAACAACCACCATCTTTGCCCTGAAGCTTTTACAGTGTATGAATGGATGCTGTGCTGAACTCAACACAGGTGTCAATCAAAAAACAAACAACAATAGTCGAAAATCTATAAAATCAGTTGTGAAACAATTTCAGGTAACACGTGTCAGGACAAAAGTGTCAGTGTAACATCTTTGGGATACAGCACAAAAATCAAATGACACTTTTCCAAGATACACCACTTACTAAATCAATCCTACAGCCCTAATGAATGAAATCTGATCTCAATCTCAAAGAGATCTGCAATTTATTCATTAGTATGTATTATCTTGGAGATGAACTCATTTTGACCAGACATCAGTACTTACATGTAGTCAACATCTCTCTGTGTGTCCTCCACTGAGATGCCAAGTAAGACACACAGTCCTCTGCCTATGGAACTGATCTGCTCCTCCCCAACTGTTTCATAAAGTGCATGGATGACGTCATCGTACAGTAAAGTCAAAGCAACACTGTTATATTTAGTGCTAATCTGAACAGTTTTATCTAATGCGTAGATTTCAATGCCTGTGTATAGTTATTATTAAGTTATTAATGTAAAGTGGGGCACATTACTGACAGCATTGTGTTGGACATACTACGCCGCATTCAGTTTCATTTCAATTTATTAACCAAAAATATTACAAGGAGCGCCCAGCTGACAACGGCATTCGCTACGAAATTAGGAACTTTGTGCCGTACCTGTTACGCTTGCCTTCGTTACTCTTTGAATGGACTATATGCACGGCCACTTCCTGGTTTAGATAAGTCAGCTCAGTCATTTCCGGTCAACTGTCAAAAATCAAGCGGCCGTGAAGATGTCTTTCTACACGCGCTGCCTTCAGGATTTACCTCAAGTTAACATCAATGATGTACACCGCCTTATTCAGGAAAACTCCAAGGCTTCGTCCAGTAAACGGGAAAAAGGATTTAAGTTGTACATATCCAGTTATATTCATGACTGTGAAGGTAAGTTATCGATTATCAAGACTGCTGTTATGATGTTGTTTACGAGATAGGATCGCTAGCAAACATCCAAACAGTTAACATTACATAGTTTTTAACGTTAACTTATCTTAGTTGTCAGCATTTAAATGTACAAAACGTGTCTAGGTACTCTCCCGTGATTACCACGCTCGACATATACACTAGTATGTTGTTATATAACATGAAACTTTAAAATACCACAATCGTTAGCTGCTGTCTGTAACTTTTTTTATTTTCAAAATTAACACAATTTATATGATGAGCGAGTACATGAATCAATTTTCCAAACCGTGTTTTTGTCTTATCCTGAATCACTACGTTACACACCTATAATAGTGTTTATATTGGGACTATTTTAGACCAGTCGGCTTGTATCACTATGTATGGACTGGAGTAATTAAGTAACCACATCCCTGCGTGACTCGCCATAGATATAAACATAGAAAAGTAGCTCCGGCTACAATGTTCTTCCGCAAGACGCATGCATTTTTATTAACCGCTAGAGTGCCAAATGTTACAGATTTTCCCTTTTGAATGATGTACTCTTATCTGTATGACCATAAATAACAGCAGGCAGTATAAGATGTTTCCACTACTGAGGAAAAATCCAAGTGCATGTGTATTGATATTCCATGTGTTGTAATTGTTTTGTTTCTCAGTTTCTGACAAGAACGAGGCAGGAGAGGTTTCTGTGAGGGCAAGATGCTTCAGGTCTATGAGGAAAAATGAGAGACCACACAACTTGAGTGTAGGGGAATGAGATCAGATGCAATGCAATAAGGTTTACAGTGTCTGCTCTCTAGGAATTAAATGAAAAAAAATATATATATATATATATATATATTATTGCAGAGAGTGATTGTAATAGACCACTGTTTGGAGTTTACAAAGGCCTACAGCCTAACTGTTGCTGTCAGGACAGTAGTTCACTGTACCACTATATCAACTGCACACTGTGTATTCTAACAAGTATTTACACAGTAATTAATTACAAATACAGCCTATTAAGATTCCCAGAGAGTAGAGTTAGTTAGCTTGCCAAAATTTGACACTGTAGCCCAAGGAAGGTTCAAACACTAGCTACAGTGTAAACCAACATAATTTAACTAATGATTATCTATTCCAGTAATTAGTGACTATGATTGCCTGAATCCTAAAACACAGAATATATACAATTGATCTCTTTTTCGCTTACAGGTTGTCCTCAAACACACTAAACCTGTTGAGCTGATGGCCTGTCAGTGCTCATGTGTGGCAGGGCTTGCTCTATGTAATCACATTGCAGCATTGCTCTTCCAAACAGCACATTACAGCCAACAGGGAGCAACAGCTGTCCCCCCGACTCACAGCTGCACAGGGTCTGAGCAGCAATGGCACAAACCCAGGACCCAGGTGATGCTGCTCAACACTATCACAATTAATACATTGTTAATTTACACATTATAATATAATCCTACATCTTCTTTGTTACTTAAATTGTGTTTTTGTTCTCACATCAACTTCCAATATCACAGATAGTGCAGCATCTTTTCTTATGAAAATAGGTAAATCATTGAGCTAAAGTAAACTAAATACAGCACAAATAAGTTATTATACAACATTCATTTACAGGGTTTTAAGCCTGGTCCAACAAATGAAATGGTGGTATTGTCAACTAGGCCCAAGGAGAGAAGATTGGCAGAAGGCATCAGGTAAGGTGTAGGAATGGGAAGTTGTTTTACTACATGCATGTGTTGAAAATATGTATTAAAATGTAAAATACTTTTTTCAGACTGGTTTATGATCACTGTAATCGACACATTACATGAACCTTTAATTAACACTGTGTGCGTGTCTTTTATGTATGTTTTCAGGAGCAACCTGTATAAAGCTGCCTGTAACCTGACCTGTGGCCTTCCAGACATGTCAGTTCTACGGGTGAAGGATATTTACGAAGGCATGTCAAAAGAAACTGCTCCTTTAATAGCCACCATGGGGATTTCAGGGGATGTGCCTTTAGTGGACAGCGCTTTTGGAAAAGTCCAAGAAGGGAGTTTACTGTCCTATCAACTTCCAGCATGGAGCCCACCAAAGACCTGTCCACATAGCACTGCACCACCACGACCATACTTACCCCTGGATGGCTACTGTCTAGGTCCCTCAGAGTGCTGTTTTGTGTTGACTCACCATCAGCAGCTGCACATGACTTCTCTAGCAACAACAGAAGTCATGGCACACGAAATTGAGATGGGCACAAGACAACAAAGCACAATGAGGGAATGGCATTTATTGAGAAAGCCACGTCTAACCTCCTCTAGATTCAGGTAACTGTAAACTATACTGTGACATTCAGCACATTTTGTTTTCTCATTTAAATACTCATTTATTGTCATCTCATATAAATACTAAAGTTATTTTTATGTGTATCAATTTATTTCTAGAGAAGTTTGCCATGTGAGAGGGCAGTCCTCAGCGGCGAGTCTAGCGGTGAGAATTTTGAGGTCAGGCTATCAGTCAGCAGAAATGAAGAGGGGCCTTCAGATGGAGCCCAAAGCTATTGAGGAATACTGCTGCATTCAGGAGGTAAATCACTACCCTTGTGGGTTTATCATCCACCCCGATGCACCTTGGCTTGGCTCATCACCAGATGGGTTGGTGTACGACCCTAAAGCTGATCCTGTGTTTGGACTGGTAGAAGTGAAGTGCCCAAATTTGAGAAGCTATGTGGACTGTGCCTACCTTAGGGTCTCTGGTGGAGTGCTACAGCTCAAACAATCTCACACTTACTACTGGCAGGTGCAGGGCCAACTATTCATTTCCGGGATGAAGTGGTGTGATTTTGTTGTGTTTACTGAAGACGACATGTTCATACAAAGAATATACAGAGACGAGGGAGTCATTAAAACAATGAAGCAAAAGGTTGATTACTTTTACTTTTACTTTTATCTTCCAACACTTTTGGCTTGAAACGTTTCAATCCATTCAATCAGTTGCCATCAATTTGTACATATTTTTTGGCCCATGTTTTTTTTTAACTGTTTCCATAAATGTACAGGATCTGTTGTTAACTGATTAAATTACGTATTTTCATATACATGTTATTTGTTTGTGTGTGTTCTGAATTTATACTTCATTAGTTAACAAATAATGTAAAGTTGAATACAATTAACAAAGAGTACAAAACATAGAAATAATGTAAAAACAACAACAGTAATTATAATACAGTTAATCAGATTTTTAGTGAATAGATTTTAAGTTTAAATTATGAGATGAATGATATATACAGAGATTAAATCTAGAGGCATGTTTAAGATATATTTACAAGGATTAAGAGAGGATAAAAACAAGAGGCACTTCTACTTAGCCCAAGCTTTTACAAGTGGCCCACTCTGATAATTTAACAGTAGGCATGCAACTGCATAAAGCTGATTTATGTTACCAAACATGTTTAAGGGGATGACAGTATCAAAGAATTTAAATTCCTTTAGTCTACGAATTAGGCGCTCAATGTGCACTCTGAGATGTGCAATAGATTGGGTCTCCCTGACCTCGTGCTTTGACATCTGAGGTCTTCCAGCGAGGAATGCTGGCCTGTACACCTTACAGGAAACACAGTCATCCACAAGGAAGCCTCTGTCGACCATAATTGCCATATCTGGCCTAAGCAGAGTAAGAATACCTGACTCTACAAAGATCTGTTTGTCACTTACTGAGCCGGCAAAAAGGGAGGAAACAAAGGTTACAGCGCCATGGGGAGCCATGCCAATCATTCCCTTCAGGGTACAGTGGGACTTATAGTTTGAGTATACCTCACTCTGAAGTAAAGGGGAGGAGGGTGTTTGACACCGGAGCTCTGTGCAGTCCAGAATTGTGGTGGTGTCTGGGTAGTCTTCAAACTCTGATGGCAAGTGTTCCTTGATTTTGTCTTGAGTCATCCAAATGCATTGTGAACCAAGAACAGAGAACAGAAAATTGCTCCAGGTCAGAATGATTCTGCTTACAGTAGACTGATGCACCCCATACCGCTCAGCTAGGTCCCTCTGCTTCAGACCAAGGGCAAGGTAGTTCAGGAAGAGGAACAGTTCATCTATTGCCTGTAAGGACTGACAGATCACAACACAGTTACATGTATATGTAATTGTCAAAACTGGTAGGTGTACAGTACAGTTACAACAACAGACATCTGATGGTGTGAAATTTATTTCCATTCATTCTACATTCAATCTAAAAGTGCTAGTGTTGGTCATAATGTGAACATCCTGGCTTCAGAGAGTAAAAGTCCAACCATGTATTGAACAAGTATATGATAGGATTCTGTAGCCGGAGAGTTTGGTCATAATAGCACAGATGACAGACTTACCATGGAAGCACTTTGCTTTTCAGATTCAACGTTTGCAGTTCCTGTTCTGGTTACCCGAACCATGAATCTCAGTGATGGTTCAATGACCTGCCAAAACCGCATCAGATGATCGTAAGATGAAAACCTGTAAATAGTGAAAATGTCAAAGCATTGACATTCCTTGCATTTAGCACCATACATATTATTACATTTATACACACCAGGTCAGAGGTTAACCTGAAGTAGGAAGTGACTTGCACTGGTCTATTTGACATGCTGATTATATTTAATCTTCAATGTTTGTGGTTTGGACACCATAGTGCAAAAAAACAAAAAAAAACTAAACCAAAATGTTTTTAAAATATATTTATTTCATACTAAGTATACTACAAATCGATATTTACTGACATAATGCTTGAAGCTTAGGATATAAATATTACAATTATACAATTATTTGGAGTACTTCTTTAATGCACGACGCACATTAAGCCTAAAAAGTGTTTTAATATAAAATATTTTATTTTAAATATAATTAGTAAAGATAGTATGATCACTGTATAATATCACTGTATAATATCAGTCTTTAAATGCAAGATATTTAAAGTGTTCTTAAAGTATAATGCGTTTTTATTAAATTAAATATTTCTAAATAACGTACCTGGTGTAGAAACGGATGTCACTGTCAGAACCTGTAAATCGCTGTAGCCCAAAACGCTGTTTGAGTGACATCTGTTCCATCTGCTGCCTCACATGGTCGATTTCTTCGCGAAGCCTTTCGTTTTCTTCCAGAACCGAGTCAACAAACGCGGGCTGCGGTGCTGTGCTGTAATCGTGGTCATTGGTAGATATACGTTCAGAATATTCCCCAGTTTCCATACTCTCTGGTGGTCTCGTTCTCCTTTCCCAAACCCCAAGCCTTCTCTCTCCAAGAGAGTAATTATTCCAAGGGAACAGTACAGGTACGGCACCAGACTTCAGCCTTCGCCTCCCTCCGACTTCAGCAGGCTCCTTGAGCTCTTCTGGCACAAAGTGCCGACTACACACGCGTGTATGGTGAGATATAATAAAATTGTCTCTTCTTATATTTATTATCCATTTCTTTCGCTGTTGTACGTCTGACGGGAAAGTATGAAAACTTATGACTGAATTGAATTTCGCTGAGGACGAACACTGAGGGACACAACAGTGCTCAGCTGACGTTCCCTCACAGCGCTGAAATTTAAATGCCTTTTTCATTTCCGTTAACCTAAGTTATACTTTCTTTTCACGTAGCTGTTGAATAAATAATAAATTAAATAAATAAGTTCTAGTTCAAACTTTATCTAGAAACCACTAGTCTCAAGGAGTCTTTACCTCACGGATTTGAAGGTGCCGCCCACTAACCTAAAAGTACCACAACATCAAATGACGTTCCACCGGAAGTTCACGGGCTGACTTATCTTTATGCGGAAGTTCCAAAGAACGCTCCGTGCATATAGTCCAATTACAAGGAGCGCCCAGCTGACAACAGCATTCGCTACGAAATTAGGAACTTTGTGCCGTACCTGTTACGCTTGCCTTCGTTACTCTTTGAATTGTCGCCTTCATTGTTTTGATTTCCAATCATGTGTAACTCTCGAACACTTTGATCTTCCGGTTTCTACGAAGCCCCGCCCATGTGTGCGGCCGCGCGCATTGACGCTTCTGCCCCCTTGTGGACTAAAAGCGCAATGCCTTAAATTATTTCAGATATTCAGGCGTTTGACAAGCATTTAGCATTAATTCCATTTAAAAATCCTCCCTTAATTGGATACTCATATAAAAACATTAAAGCCTAGTTTCACATACAGGGCTTAGATTAAGTCAGGAGTTGGCCTTAGTTAAATTAGGTAGCTTTTATAAACTTGCCTTACAAAAAAAAATTACTGGTGTGGATCTTGAGAAAAAACAATGGCATATTTTAAGATGCACTATATTGCCAAAAGTTCTGGGACGTCTGCCTTTACATGCACATGAACTGTGGCCATGGAAGTGATTGGAACACCTGAATTCAATGATTTGGAGGGGTGTCCCAATACTTACTGTTTAATATAGCGTATTTAAGTGTAAGTTGCTTTCAGTTCAGACTGCTCAGACATGCATTTTAGAAGATATTTTGAAATTTTTTGGTAATCAAACAGTTGACGGTAGCCATTGACTTAAATTTTCTTTTTTTTAAAATATATATTTTTAAGTCTCGTCTGGGAAACTGGGCATCAAGGTTAAACCCAAAACACGACCCACCCATAAGCCTGTTTTGGTTTGTCTGTTAGTGCAAATGAGCATCATGCAAAAACAAACCCCCCAAAAATATGAAGTGAACATTGAAAAATTCATTTCAATAAACACACCAACAAATGTTTAGAAAGAAGTTTATCATTGATAATATAGTTTCTGGAAAGTTTTTCTTCTTTTCCCAACAATATTTCCAGTTCTTTTTCAAATAAAAGCTTGGGATTTTAGGTGCCAGTTAACTTAACAGATGCCATGAACACAGTATTCATTCCTGTAGACAGGTGTTGATTGATCCAAAAGATGATCTTTAAGATGCAAGGCGCATATTCTGGTTGCACGGGAGTTTGATTCTCTTCATTTAAGCTGCAGGTGAGTTGAACTGTCCCAAAAGCATTCATATCTCTTTTTAATATTATTTTAAAACATGACAGTTAATCTTTTCGCTGGGGAAAAAAAAAGCGTCCGTTTATTTCTCTTCTTCATGTTTTTCACTTTCATTTGTAGATCTGAAGAGGTTTAAAAACCTTGTGGAAAATGGCACAAAATTCTCCCTGTGGACAATGGTGGATTTCATGTGTGCCGTTTCATATTTCTTCACATTAGGTCTGTTGTCTTCCTCTTCGACGGGCTTTACAACTAAAAAAAACAAAACAACAACATGATATTATGAACATGGGCAATACAGTTTTAAAATTGACGCAACGTTGTCATTTCTTTAGTATAATAATGCCCCAGTGATTATTAAGCTGCTACATGACAAATAAAAAAAAACTGAGATCAACATTTACATACGACATTACTGAAAGATAAGTCAAAATGTCTGTAGATGAATTGATGACAGCTGATCATAACGCTCTAGTGTCCTGTTATAATTCACCTGGAAGATCCTTTCCGTACGTGTACTGGTAAAATCCGTAACCAAACAGGGTCCAAATGCCAATAGCATAGACCAGCGACGCACGCTTGTTCCATAACACAGGATCCATCAGTAATATAATGTTAAAATATGAATTCAGGCTACTGGAAACATTCACAAGGACGCTGCCATGTTAAAACATGCTGTCACTTCCGTAGAGAATGAGCGACCAATCAGAACGAGTGCCTTAAAATATGCGGGGTTAAATGGTTCCCATTTAAACTCTTGCTTACGTTTATGATTTAATTAATTAAAATAACTAGTAAATAACGTAATTATTCCGATGTATATTATTGTCCTGCCTATGTAGCAATAAAAAAAAAAATAAAAAAAATTAATCCTCTGTATCTGTTACTTTTCTCCGCTCTAGCCAGGATGAGCCAATCGCAGCTGTTGTTGGTGATTACTGGATAATTTTTTTTCTTCAACATTTAATACAGCTTTATTTGAGTCAAATATAAATTAAAAAAATGAATCAAAATGTCTTTTAGATTTGGATGCGACTCCAATATTCCGTTAAACAACTAGCCAAGCGACCCCCAGAGGGCGCAAGATTCCACTAACCGGCCTGGAGCAAACAACGTTTCCGGTCCATTTTCTGCCGTCTTCTATTTAGTTCCGAAAGACTTTAAAATAACATTTCATAATGCAGACTACTCATTTTTAATTAATATCTAATGATATTTTTAATAATATCTAATTATATTGTCTAATGTTCTATAGGCTAACAACAATTGTAATTTTTGATGGTAACAATTACATGTAGACATTGTTTAGAATTAAGTTCTACATTACAAATAATCAAGAAAAACTTTACAGTTAAATGAATGAAATGCGAAAGTACAATGTATGTTTTTTTAATTGTTATTTTGATGCCACTTTTTCTCAGGTATAAAAGTAAGCACAGATGCCTCAGTCATTTTAATTTGTAATGTTTTATTTTAGATTAAGATTAAGACCAGAGTTTGCACATTCAAGGTGCTCAACTTCATCTTTTGAAATGAAATAAACCTAAGAGATTCTCACTATAAATATTATGCATAGCATTAGTTCATATTTGTTGATCAAAGAAAAACTGGAATGTGGGTCACACTTCACATTTAAATTCTTTACATACAACATTCATTTAATTACAGAACTGGAGGAACAGGACTATGAAACACTGTTTCTCCCTGCACGTGAGCAGATCACAGGTACAGTTCATGAAAGTGAGAAGACTAGATCTGTGCAATACAAAAAAAAAAGAAAAGAAAAGAACAAACGAACATAAGGATACTCGCAAATAAGCCTTAATAGAAATTTCAGTCTGAACATGCATGGGAAAGAGCAACAAGCAACATGATCACAGAAGACATTCTCTCTTTGGGAAAATCAGACGTTACAGGGGGAACGAATGAAACGTAACACTTCCTGTTAGACAAAACCAAACTAAATGAATTAAATAAGCAAACAAACATGACAGACAAATCATAATTACTTGAGTAGATGAGAATTAGAAACCATCTAACAACCGTTTCTCTGGAGGACCTCCTAAACAAACATGGAGATGCATTTTGTTGTGTCAGGGTCGGACATGGAAGTTTCTCCAGATAATTGGTTCAAAAGTTCTTCTCCAATCTAAATGTACATCCTTTATTGAGGAAGTTTAGGCTGAACTCGAAACAGCCAGTTTCTTGAGATGGTCCATGAAAACTTGCAGACTAACGTCATCTGTGAGGATTGGTGCTCCGGACTCCTGCAAGAAAGATGTGTAATGTTAGAGATCAGGCATTCTTGAAAGGCCATTCATTTCAAGCATCTAAGAGAAGCACATGAAAGGGTGTGTACCTGGCCCCAGGCGTAGAGGTTGTTGTGTGTCTGGGACGGGTTGACTTTAGAGAGGAGGAAGCGGGCCTGTGAACCTCCGTGCTCGGTGTCGACGTATCTGGGCATTGGGAAGCGCGTCTGCAAGATCTCCTGAGCGTCGTCCAGAGGAGCTTGAAGAAGCTGCTTGAAGTTCTCGTACTCTGGCATCTCCTGGTATCCAGCCTTCCTCCACTGAGCAATAGTCTGTGAAGATGACAATGACACCATCACTAAACTGAACCACTGAACTCTGTAAAGCCTGACGTATGAAATAATAGTCAGAATATACATATTCCAATTTTATATCAGATCAGGCTTTTATGGCTCATATAGTACCATATAGCAGAATATGGAGCACATACTTGAAAAAAATTACAATTTTATTCAGAGCCCCAAACTGAGCAAAAATATGTAATTTGGTGCAGTTGCTGATTTATGCAGCCAAAAAGCCAAAGACGAAATTCTGACTCTGCTTGTAAAGTAAATCAGCGAGAGATCTTTATAACAGTATAGAGCGGCTACTGACGTAAAATACATATAAATATCAGTTGCCACTCTATATCTCCCAATAATATGTGTTATTAAAATGAGATTTAAATGTTTAGTTTTAATTATGGGGGCAAAAGTTATAATGCAATATAATGATAATTGAGAGATGAACAGATAAACGTTCCTCTAAAGCCTGATGTAGCATATTTGATCACATTGTAACATGGTTTTTCTTAAAAATGATGCATGGATAATCAAGTAAACCTAAGTTGCTTCAGTCCAGTAAGTGTTCATCTTGAAATATTACTAACAATATAAGTTATTCTTATGTTTACTTTATAAAAATAAAAGACTTCACAGCAAAAGACTCATGTACCACAACCTAAAGGTGGACGTTTTTGGAATGATACTGAATGGCCTTTTACTCGCTAACGTAAAGCATCATACGTGCACTTCCAACAGGAAATCTAAAGTAGCATGTATCCAGGAGTGCACTGCAATTAGCTCAGTTTTTGGCACTGATTTTTTTTAAAGAAATCATTATCTAAAGAGGTTTGATATAATGCAAGCATTTGAATCTGTACCTCTCCATGGTAAATCACCAGCTGGAAGAAGGTGTCCATCAACAGAATGCGATCGGGAAGGATGCTGCTGCTGTCCAGAAGAACAGGCTACAAAACCAAACAAATACAGGATGAGTACAAGCTGAACTGCACTGCTCCATTGCTTCTGCTCTATAATAATGCCGGGATGGATTTATATTCACCTCCGGAGGGCCGTAGAAAGAGTACGAGTAGAGGATGGGCTGTATCATTATCAGCGACTGTGTCAGATCCTGACGCACAAAATGATGTCTGTAGTAGGACGACTCGTCCGGACTGTTATTGAACACCTGCAGGAACGGGGATCTCCTCAAGTGGAACATGAACTGTCAAGAGAAAACCGACAACTTTTAATATCAGAAATGTGACATTCTCCAAACAGAGTTTTTAAAAATCACTAAAATATGCACTCCTACAACAATCATTGCCATATTTCATCAACAGTAAGCAATCGCTTGGCATAACGGCATCCAATTGATTGCAAACTTTTGCCGCATTTTGACTTTGAACATGCAATGCTAACATTTATTTAAACCATCACCTTTTTTTCCCCATTCTCAAAATGAAGACCTCTTGAAATGATAATAAAGATTTTTGTTATACCATTTAAGACATCTGAACCTTAAACAAACTGACTTTTTAATCACCCGTGTAAACCTCTATTACGTAAGCGTTTAACTGAAGGAGTCAATGTTTTACCTGTGGGTAGAGTGAGAGAGATTCAGACAGTTTGAAGGAGTTCGGATCATCTTTACTGAACTGGCCAAACTTCTGACACTGAAACCAAACAACAAACACAAAAACGTTGAGTGTGAAGCAACTTTTACATTCAGAATTATAATAACGGCTTAACGATTTGTCATATCGCCGCTTATGAATGGAGGCATTGACCTACATTTCCTTCTGAATAGCTGTGATACTCACCAAGCGAATGAGCTGCCTGTCCAGCCAGCGGAGGACGTCAGGCCCCTCCTCTGACTCCGCCCTGAAAACTCCGAGCCGGGCCATGAGAACGGCAGAGGCTTCCTGATCAAATGACGACTCGATGTGCTGGATCTGGGACTGTGCGTCAGCCCAACTAGGTGTGACAACAGAAAGAACCGGTTTGTTGAGAACAGATGACGCACATACTGAATACTCAAGAATTTGGGCTACAGAAGAGCTATTCAGGAGTAAAACTACACGCATTAAGTCTATTTTGAGCAACAGCAAATACAAATAGCACATGGAAACATGAGATATGTCGACTGTAGATAACGTCAAGGCCACATCAAACGTTTATATCAACAAAGGAAATCTTACGAATGAAAAGGAACAACCAAGTCACTGACTTCAACACGATATCGACTGATATCAGAATTTCATGAGGTTGTAAGATGAAACCCAGACTCACTTCCTAGCAATGGTGGTGACACGGATCCGCCGCTGTGTGTTTGAGTGCTGGTACTGTGTGACAAACTGAACAGCTCCTCTTCCACCCTGAGGAACAGGGGCGTTGTGCTATAAAAATATAACATACCAGTGTTATTTTAACATCAATGTAAATATAAGCCTTCACACCCAAACAGACAATTATATAATAACATACCTGATTTACCACTTCAAAGTACATGGCCAGTGTGGTGGCAGGAGTAAGACTGCAAATCTTCCACTGACACGTTCCTCCGACGCCCATTTCCTGCGAAAAAAAGGAGACATTCTCACATATGTGTATACACGCGTGAAGTCTTATTGGAATCCATTGCAAAACTAGCATAAGCTCTTCTGCATTAATTCTTGTGACTTACATTGTCTGAAACACAGGGTCCTTTGGAGTTCAGGGACACACATGGCCCGATCGCACCCGATACCTTCAGCTCTCTTGAGGTCTGATAAGGAAAAGGCAAATGGGTTTAAGAGGTTGAATAAACAAGGGAGCATTACTTAATAGCTTACATTACTGTTCAAAAGTTTGGGGTCGGCAAGACTTTTTGAAAGAAGCCTCTTATGCTCACCAAGGCTGCATTGATTTGATCAGTAATATTGTAAAAAAAACGTAATTTTAAAATGTCTTTACTGTCACTTTGGATCAATTTAATGCATCCTGAATGAATAAAAGTATGAATTTCTTCTAGAATTTTTTTTTCTAACAGACCCCAAAACTTCTAAACAGAGGTTTAAGGCCAACTATGTTACCTTCACTTCCAGAGTACCGCCAAAAGCCATGCGGAACTCTCCGTTGTAGTCTTTGCTGAAGACTCTTTGAAAGGTCTGCTTGAACAGAGACGTATTGAAGGAATCGCCCATGACAATGTGGCCCCTAAAACAAAACAAGAAATCATTTCAGCCATACATTACATTTCACTGGAATTGTTTGGCATTAAAGAAATAATCAGTTTAAATGACGTGTAAGATTATTAAACTCAATAATCTTCAATCAATGCTCACCCTGTGAGGTTGGAAAGACATTTCATCTCTAGCAGTCCCGTCTGATCCAGCGCACAGGCGTAGATATCGACGCTGTGTCCGTTTACAGCTGCGCGGTTAGACAGAGTCTCGTAATACTAAATACAAGTCAACAGAAATTCTTATTTAGCTTTTGAGGAATGAAACAGAATGTTTATGGATAACTGTAAATATAAAAAGTACATCACCAGATCCTTTAATTAAAGTCTGTAATCACCTTAGTGGCCTTCTTCAGATGGCGAGCGTTGTCTTTTTGGATGTCGTGCCAGGAGCGGATGGGGGTCTTCAGTTCATCTCCCACAACCATGCCGGGCCCCTGTGTTGGGGGGCCACCGGTGAACAGCATCACACGGGCTCCTGTGTTAGGAAAAGTTCCCTACGAGCAGAATGATAGAGAGAGACAATGAATGAAATGCAAACTTGTATTTAATTCTTGAGCAATCTATCCTTTTTAGGGTCGCATCTCGTTTTTGGTTCATTTAGATGTCTTTGGTCCGAACCGCACCAGAGTTCGTTTGGAAGTCCATCGAGACTCTGTCCGCTTATTTGGTGCACACCAAGGTTCGTGTTTACACTTATTCAAATGAACCGCACTAACAGAGCAACCGCACCAGAGTTTGTTTTAATCAAACCTAACATGGTGTATGTATTCCAGTCTAAACATTTTCAAACATTATTGTCATCTTTTAAAGGGGGGAATAATGCATGCTGAAGTTAAATCAGTCATGCTAGATTTATTATCAACCAAACCCAAGAGTGCAGTTGGTAGTCTGAGTCTGAATCTTATCTTGAGAATTATGTAAGAATAATGATTGGGTTGAGTACTAGGTACAACTGTTCTGATATGACATGACAGCTGAAGTGGACCTTGAATCTCACAGCCAGCATTACTGACAACTCACAGCTAGACCACAGTTACAATGTAAGGGGAAAAAGGAAATCTCTCCCACAAAGACGCATTTCAGATTATAATCACCTAAACTAAGTGTTTCCTGAGCTTTCCACATTTTTACATTCTCTCAATCCCTCTTCGGTCAAATACAGATTTTATTATGCCATACAAGATGAGCTTTTTAAACGAATAATGTGCTGGCTGTACCTCCAATAGTCCAATAGCAATGGAAAGGGCGATGCCTGTGGAACGCAGAGGTCTCTTCCCCTGAGGAACAGGCCAAGGGTCTCTCTGCAACTCCCCAAGCAGGTCGGTCAGGTTCATGTCCACTGCTTGCACAGGCTGCAGAAATCTAAACCAGGTGCAAAGAAAATAGAAAATGAGCACAACTGCCTTCATGTAAATCGTTTTCTTGCATGCTGAGGAGAGTGACGATTTCACAAGGTAAAATGATGATAATCTCATACCTGCAGGAAGCAGCAGCATCATGGGGGGCTAGTGGTTTGCCTTGCTGTCCAGAGGTGGCTGGTTTCATCAGTCCCAGCATCTCCTGCAAACACATGACGCACCTGATTCATTTCACTGAAAACTCTGGATTTATACCCTCACTTGTTGGCTTTTTTAGGAATGGTAAATCAAACACGATAACGAAAGATCACTGACCTGTATCTGTTTGGGTGTAAGCTCCTTTGTGCCGCGGAAGACGAAGCTCTTGGCAATACCTTCACAGCTGAGCTCATGGACCTGAACCATACGGCCGAAGGTGATGAGACCCACCAGGGCGTTGGGTGGCAAGAGACTCAGAGACATCTGTAGGGATTCTTTTAGGGCCTGGAGGTCTTCCTCCTCCAGACATGTGTCCACCACATACAGGAAGATGAGAGGGGTTGGAGGTCCACGCTGAAGAGAAATACCCCAGGTTACATAATGGTGACAATACTTACAATTTTGCAATAATTACAAAAAATTATATATAGTTATTTATAAATAATTTCATTTATTGATATTTATTTTGTTATATTTCAGCTTTACTATATTAAATTAGAAAAAAATAATTGATAATAATAATTTCACAGTATTACTGTTTTACTGTATTTCTAAATAAATGTAGTGAGAATAGGAGACTTCCTTCAAAAGCATTCAAAACATCTTACTGACCCCAAACTTTGGAACGGTATGTTTATATTGACAGGAAGGACACATTTAACTTTTAAACTTAAATAAGGGAAATAGTTTTAAAGTTCAAAAATGGGTCACTTATTTAAATTCACTGATAGTATCATCACACAGAACGACAACGTGGCTTTTGACAAGCATCTGTCTGTGAGCTAAAGGAGTTGTAGCTAAACTATATGTTTGTACAGTACAATGTCTATGTACACAACAGAGCAAACAGAGTAAATGTAAATTTACCTGCACTATGTACTCAATGGTGGAGAACTGAGGCATTAGTTCAGCGGGCTGGTTCACTTCTGAAATGCCTGCATATGATGGAGGAAACTGTGAAGAAACAGATGAATATTTACTTGCAGTGACAAGTGTGATTGATGCTAGAGAATCACATAGATCAAAGCCAAGAATGACAATGAGTTTATTCAGTAATGCATTCTTACAGAGTTTCTCTGGAAGCAGAAGTTGCAGGCCCATATCTTGGCTCTGAAGTCCACTTGACTACAAAAAGAAATCAAGTGTTAAATGGGCTAAAGTTGCCTAAGATGAACCCTTTCATAAGCAAATCATTAGCACATGAAGAGAAACAATCGTCTTCCTTCATTCACAGCAGTTAAAAGCAACAATTAGCAGTTCACTAACCTGACCCAATTAACATACCAAATGACAATGTGAGTAATTAACTATTTATTGACTGTTTTAACATTTCAATAAGCTCTGGGATAATGTGATTAGCAAGTATGTGGAAACCTATAGGAAAGGACCAAATCTCCACTTGATCAAAGCACTATTTTACTAACCCTAAAACAGTCAAAACCAATGTTGTGTTGTGCTTTATTGTGGTTATAAGTTGACGGCAACAATAATATGATAAAATACACCAACGTTCAATTAAAAAGACAGAATGACCTGTTCTTCTGCTGACTGTTAGCTTAATTCCAGCAATTCCAGTCCACCAACTAATTAGTCATTCAGATATCATGATGAAATGTCATATTATTAATCTATAATGGCCACACACTGTACAAACAAACAGAACTCAACACCGCTTGGAAAAGTGATTCAGTCCTTACCAGAGTGGGTTGAGTACGGCTTTGCAATTGGCCCGGCTGCACAGTACGGGCTCGTACTGGACGGGAGGCAGGTCCGGTCTCTCTTTGAGAGGAGTGTAAAGGCAGGACACAGGAACCACAAGCCGTGTGGCCTCCAGGCGGCTGGAAGGCCAGAGGTTCCAGCTGCAGCGTACTCCATCACGATCCTCGTTCTGTTGGATGAACTCTTGGTAGGTCGCCATGACAGTGTGAACAACTGTGAACGACCAGCAAGAGCGAAATGAGCAAACAGTGAGCAGAGAAGTCTTTTTAACCCTAAACCACACCTAATGGGTTGTGTCTCCAAACTGGACGAGTAGGATAGCAGAGCCTAAAATTAAAAGCAAATACCTGAGTGACAAGAACGATTTCGCCCATGTCAGCAATGCGAACGGATATTGCATTCTTTTATATTCGTTCTGACGAAGGAATTCTTCCACGCAACTGTCATCTTTGAACAAGAGTGGTTATCTACGCCAAACCCAAAACGTCACTAAGAAGTTGTTGATCAGAGATCTGCGTAGATGATTTGAGGAGCACCCCAGATGCTATTTTTAAGACACACTTGTCCTAGAATACCTACACTCTCAAACAAAAAATGTACAAAAGCTGTCACTAGGGCAGCCCTTTTTCAAAAGGTACTTGTTGTGTACTATTAGGTACTAAAATGAACCCTTAAGGGGTAAATAAGGTACAAAGGTGTAACTTTTGAAAGGGTACTTCCCCAGTGACATCTTTTACACATTTTGTTTCTTAGTATGTACTCAACTCAAGCCACAGGTTTGCTGACTAAACACAAAACAAAGTATTAGAGAAGACTTTAACCTCTGATAACCCTAAACCAGAGGGATCCCTGGAAATGCTAAATCATGTTCCAATACCAGTATTGACTGTTTGGTTACACAATGATAGAGTTTCTAGACAGGCAGGAACTCACTGTTCCATGACACTAGACATGACAAAAGTCACAAAAATAAGAAACAACTAACATTACTAGGATAAAATACTGAATGAGTACAACAAGCTGTTAATGGTCAGCAAAGTAGACACATTAATAACAACTGATTGAAGGTTCTTAAAATGTATTGTATTGATGTTAATATTTTACAATAGTACATATTGTAGTAAATAAAAACATCTGCATGACGTCACGCTAACATTTTAGTGGCTAAACTCGCGCTTGATTATTCCATCACACTTTCATTACACCACATAAAATGAAAGCAGAGGAAAGCAAGGTATTACGTTACACCAGAAATATCATTTAAAATAGATTGTCCTTAACATTACTGTCGAAACACACTGCCAAATAACGTTACATCCGTGTGACCGGTTAACACACTAACATAAATTACTTCCGTTAACCTAATCCGGGGTCTGCGATTTAAATCTAACACATCACCGGGGCCCATTTCATTCCTTAAACACGGCGATAGACGTACCTTTTTAATCAATGAGGATTTTGATCCAGGCTGTAATAAATAATATATAATAATCGTGATCACACCACCATTGACAAGTGAAAATGACTTCGTCGTGTGCAGGATTCGCCCCGGCCGGTGTTCCTGGAGCTCAGAAGAGAGTGACGTGTTACTACTCAGTCGGTGCGCAACGATTGGCTGCTTCCGTCTGACGTCAAGAGAACGTTACGCCGCAGTGTCGAATTTCTGTGCGTACATGCGTAGACGCAGCGTAGGATGCAAATAAGTTCTGCGTAAACACCTGTGACCACAAATTTCTCGCATACTTTCCATGCCGTGAAAAAAAAGGGCTAGGCAATGGTTTATATTATATTATATTATATTATAAAAACTAGCACTGTATTATAATAAAAAATAGCATTTAGTACTGAAATTTGTTTATTAATATTGATGGATTCATATAACATGTGCATTTTAATTAGATGTGCCTAATTTTATCGTTTTAAAAGTGTACATGGATAAAGCCACAGTAGCCTACAAAGAATCTTGTGTAGCCTAATGTGTAATTTAATATGGTTTTATTCAGAGTAAAACATTAGGTCAAGGGGAAAAATGTCACTGAATGCTAAATAAAAAAAACTGTTATCTTTCAGTTGATATAGGCTAATTAATATAATAATATTATTAATTAGGCTAATACTATATTTTCTATATCTGTCTCAGAGGCAAGTGTAGCTAATATGTTTTTAATGAAAAATGCATACAAATCAGCTTTGAAAACACACTCTAAAAACTGAAACTATGATGTACTCAATTTTTAGTGAAACATTTTTATACTTTTACGAAATATTCAGTACATTTTAAAGCTGTGAAATCAATAAAATATACATAACATTTAGTAAATGTAAAATAAAGTTGATCTGAATAGCTAAATTTGGTAACATGACAAATAAAACTAGTAGTTAAGGGAATTCAAATATTTGAGAAAACCATTTAAAAGCTAATATTTATGAATAATGTGAACTTTTTTCATTTGAATCCACATATTTTGGTATGTCCAACAACTCAAACAATCACTTAAGTAATATCCAGAGATTGTATTAAGGTATAGAAAACTTTATTATTGTGATATACAGCCACATAATTATTTTATAGAGTGCACTGAATGCAGAAAAAGTACCTAAAATCTAAAAGGTTTACATTCAAATATACAAAGAAGGTAGACAGTAGAGCTGTAAAACATAATTTAAATTAAAAAAAGGAAAAAATGTTAACCTATTCATCTGCAGTACCTCAATCTGTCCATAGATGGCGCATAGATACAATCTTAAATGCAACTTTCACAACAGCATCACTTCACAACTCTCACATACACACAAACATAGACGACACACGCACTGAGTGAGTGTGTGTGTGTGTGTGTGTGTGTGTGTGTGTGTGTTTGTATGAGAGAGAGAGAGAGAGAGAGAGAGAGAGAGAGAGAGAGAGAGAGAGAGAGAGAGAGAGAGAGAGAGAGTCGCTGCAGTCACGCTCATTTCTCCGGAGCTCAGGCTGAGGATGCTGCCGTCTCTCCATGAGGATGGTGAAGCGCGCAGAGGCAGACGGAGGCGAGCGCATCGGGCCGCCTGAAAACACCCACATATCCCCTGCTATCCGATACCGTCACTTTTCTAAACTTACAAGAACTATGAATAGGAGTCGATGCTGAATCATCCGCGCGGACTTGTTCTGTATGCCGCCCTTCCTTCTCCTCGTCAGCTGCATCAGCTGTTGCTTTGGGAAAAAGTCGAGGCGACTCCCACTCTAAGGGCATCGGATACGGGCATCGCTCCACTATGCGTCCTCTGTCTCCCTGACTCCTCCTAACAGCCTGCCTCATTAATATTTGATCAGCACCTGGTACCACAGTAGCAGCTCACCTCTTCTGATGGAGCAATCTCTTCAAGCACAGCCTGGATCTAAGGCGTCAGAAAGTCCAGCAGAAGAAATCACCAACCTCACGGACGAAGAGCTCCTCCAATGGAGCAAAGAGGAGCTGGTGCAGCGACTCCGAAGGTCTGAAGCCGATAAAATTAGCGTCATCCTGGATCACAGTAATCTGATTCGGGAGGTGAACCGCAGCCTCCAGCTGCATCTGAACGAGATCCGAGGGCTGAAGGTGAGCAGATGAGATCATGGGTGTCTGGAGCACACCTGCGCTCATGAGGATGCGCCAGAAACATCATTCTTCCTGTAGGAATAACGCCTTGAATATTTTCTTGCCGTGTTATATTCCTAACTTCTGATTAAAACAACTCAAGCTAAGCAATTAGAAACTTCTTAGCCAGACAAGAATCCTATTTTCGTTATTTGAGCTGTACATGTGTCTGAGCCTTTTTTCACCTCATTTTAACCATGAATGATGCATAAAATAAACTAAAAATGTATCTATTAACGGAACAGATTCTATATATTTATATAAAAAACTATCATTATATGATCGAGCTGTCTTTTCAATATGCTGTTATTTTTCTGCTGTTATCCTTTTTAAAGGATTTGTTCAGCTTTATTCCATACAATGACAATTCTTATATAGTGACCATATGTCAAGCTCCATAATAATAGTCCATACAACTCTTGCGCTATATTTTAAAGCCAAATATTTTGAAGCTCTGAAAATCTTAGTTCATCAAGTTCAATCATCACTCATGCAAAAAATGCCATTGCTTCTCATGTGTGTCGGGTGAACTATTGTTTTAATTGAACTCAGGCAGATGTTTGGCAAATGTGGCACGTAAGACGATCATACCTTTAGACTGTTCTGTATTTTAATTGAATGATGGACTTTGCTTGAACAAACCCTTTCAACCACACTTCCAAACTTTAGTCTCAGAATGAATGATTAAATCAGAGTTTGTGTGGTCTCAAAATGTCCATATCTTTCATTCTTTGTCTTAAAATCCAAACATTTTATGTAAGAACTCAATGTAAAAACAATTTTTTGTGTTCCCTATAATGCCGAAGGAGGTAAACCAGAAGCTGCAGGATGACAATCGGGAACTGCGAGACCTGTGCTGTTTCCTGGACGATGACCGGCAGAAGGGCAAGCGAGTGTCGCGTGAGTGGCAGCGACTGGGCCGCTTCAGTGCCAGCGTCATGCGTAAGGATGTGGCGCTGTACCTTCAGAAGCTGACAGAACTAGAGCGCAAGCAGGAGGAGGTCATTCGGGAGAACCTGGAGCTGAGGGAACTTTGTCTGCTGATAGACGAAGACAAAGGTGGCAGCGGAGGGGAAGGAGTCCAAGGTGTGGCGGGGCCCATTGGATGTCGCAATTCCATTGACAGCCAGAGTGGGCTCCTGGTACCTGGCTTGCTGCGGGACGTTGGGGATGGAAGCAGCACTTCTAGCGCCGGGAGTGCCGACAGCTCCGAACATCCACACCATAAGCAGCCACAGCCACCTTCTAGCGGAGGAACTGGGAATAAAAGCCCGGATCTCCAGAAGTCTCGCCCTGGGAAGAGAGGGGAAGGAGATCGCGGGGAGATCTCCAGCCCTGACCCTCCTGTCCGACACAGAAGCACCAGCCTGGAGTATCCCTTCATTCTGCCCCAGCCCTGCCGACCTCGCTGTGGCTCCATATCTGTGCCTGACCATCGGCTGATTAGAGGGCTAAGTCCAGAAAAGTACGGTCGATCTCTGGGCCACCGGAGTCCGGAGACTCACCCGAAGCACCATCTGGCTACAGGGCAGCCCATGAGTCCCGAGCTCTACATTCAGAGGCACAGGGGAAGCTTAGGAGGTGGGCCTGGGAGTCCAGAGTCTAGACACGTGCTGCTAGGAACGTCAGAGTTCCTCCATGACAAAAGCAAGCTGGGAGGAAGTAGTCCAGAGATGCTGAGGCACCAGTACAGCATGAGCCCTGAGCATGGGAAGTTTGGCAGCCCTGGTAGAGAGACGTCACCTCGTAGACTGGCAGGAGACGAGCTGTCGCCACATCATCGGAGCCTTTACAATGGTGTGAATGGTGGGTCTGACTTGCAAAATGACACATATATGAAATTATATGACATTGAAGGTGTGCTGTTATGTCTGAGAAATATTTATCCTTTTCTATCTTTATCCTATTTTCACCCAGCTTAGTATTTGCCAATAAGTAAAATATTAAATGTTCCGATAAATGACATAACGAGAAACATAGAGCATTACGGGATCCGATCAAAGCATTTGCACGTTCTTATGCTGCCTTCATGTGCTATTAGAAATTTCCTACATCTCACTTATGAAGTCTTTAATACGAGTTCATTACGTTCAGTTGCTTTATTGTCGAAAAGAATAGGAATCATGGAGGATGGAACGTTGATTCTTGCCTAATTCTTGGGGAAATCTTATTAAAGCCAAACATGTATAGAAGATAAATAAAATATAGCATCCCTTTTGTTGGCAACCATCTAAACATCCCCCATTTCTAGATCAGGATTGTCCAGTCCTGCTTCTGGAGGGACACTGCATGTCCTGTAGAGTTTAATCAAGCACTTGTAAAATAGAATATTATTAATATACATAAGTACACATGACTGTAATTGAAAGAGAAAGCAAAGCAATATAGATGTAGGAAAGTTGGAAAAAACAAATACAATTTAACAGTCACTACAGCGATGGGTCTCTCCTCTGCTATTTTTTAAAGTTGAAAGTTTATGGCTCACCCAACTCTGAAACTTAGGTATAAAAATTATCTCTGAGATTCCCAATCGTAAATATGACTTGAGAGGCTGTTCATGACCCATTTCATTCCGATAGCACATGAAGGCGGCATAAGACACAACATAAAATCAAAAGAACACTTTTTTTGTCACCTGTTGCTGTTGTTGAGGTCTATACAGTTTCCTTCAGACTAGCCTGCCACCCACAGTCAGATTGCCATTGACTCATCCAACTTAAAACAGAGTTAATTATTTTTACATTGACCTATGGCTGGTATAATTGAGAATCAAACCAAAGCAAGTGGACACAGTGTGTTAGACTTCCCCATTCAGACAATGCCCTATTTCGCCTCATTTCTGATGCACATTTCTGTGCAAAGTTACAAACACATAGCCCTATAGTATACAAAAATATTCCATAGCATGATATTAGCATGGTAATTATCATGGTTTATGTCCAAAAAGCATAATTAGCATTAGCATTAGCAAAAAACATCACAAAGTTCTTGCTAATAGGCTACTATGGTGCTTTTTTATAACTAACACAAACACCTCAGCACACATAGAAAATAATATAGGCTATTAAAATGCTAAAAAGCAAAATGATAAAACAAACACTATGTCTGAAATCGCATACTGTCTGAGTAGATGCTGCATTTGATGAATTTACTTTGCGACTGTTACACAGGTATGTTCTATATAGTATGAACGTTTGTAGAATGAATGAATGAAGTGCATCCACCATGTTGGCTTTGTCATGTGACCAACCTTGTCGCTTCACTACCATTCGGGTACTTTTCACCTACTGTGAATACTATGTATTCGGACAATCGGACTCACTATGCTGTACTGTTTTCGTGTACTAAGGTAGTAGGCATATTCAGACAGCTAATGTCTTGTCTTTTTGCAGCTTTTCGGAAGTTCTTTACGAAATCGTTAGATTATGGGATGAAAGATTTACTGACTGTACAAAATCCCACATGATTTAAAAAAAAAAAACACACACACAAATGCATATAACTTAGTTTATAAGAAATGGTGCAAATCAAAAGCGTTAGGCAGCTATGTGCATATCCCACAGCTGCAGATAACGATTTCTACAGGAGAACATGCTGAGTAGCCTATAGTTCACACCACCACCCATAAAACACCCACCTCAAGGTGAAAGATGTGACTCACTTAGCATTCATTAGCTTCAAGAAATGCCCCCTTAAGATGAAATAAGAACCACAAAAGATCAGATGGATGTCCTCATTTAAATAACTCAAAATACCAAAGAACTTCTTTAGCTGACTCTTTACGTTGTTGAATTAGCTTGCCTCATCTTTACAGATGAGATTTATTTGTTACGTTCAAGATGGAACCTCCCTGATGGAGAAATAGCATTCTGTCACTTGACAAGGTCAAAATTAAATCAATAATAGTCGTTAAAAGATATTAGCTTTACAAACTGCAAAGAACCATAAGAATGCCTTTCAGCTAAGCACTAACAATGAAAGGTAATTGCTAACAAGATGACTGTTGTTGTCGGGTGCTGTGGTTTCAGCGTGTCCTGCGTGTCTGTAATGCTGCTGTAGCACTGTCACTGTCACTGCACTGTCACAGGCTGTTCTGGTGTTGGTCCCAAAGGGAAAACCATGGTCCACTGACCCCATACACATCCATATCATCCCTATCTTCCCCAGTACAACCCTAATGCTGCTCTGAAATGCTCTGTGGTGTTGATGAACTACTTGAGTATGTGTAAAGTAATGTGTTTTCAAGGGATATTTTACCACAAAAATGAAACTCTATCAACATTTACTCACCATCATGTCATTTCAAACCTTCTGTAGAACATGAAAAAAAATGCAATTTTTTTGTCCATACAGTGAAAGTCAATAGATTCCAATGTAGTTTGGACCCTAATGTTCTACAAAATATCTTATTTTGTTTCACAAATGAAAGAAATACATAGGCCTACAAGTTTGGAATGACGTGAGGATGAGTAGAATCAAAATCAGTAGCATCTTGCCTACCCCTACAAAAATAAGTATGCTTCATGTTCATTTTTTGAAGTATACTCAAGTAAAGTTCAAGTATATTTTTAAGTATACTTTATGTAGGAAGTATACTAATATCAATGTACTTGAAGTATACTTGTAAGTGTACTGTTTCAGTACTACTTGGGACTAAATTGGCCCACTTTTTAGTGTATAAAAGTATACTTTTAAGGAGCCTATACTTTAAGTGTACCAGTAGTAAACTTTGAGTACACAACTAGTTTATACGTTTTTCGTTTGTACTGCAACTACTACAAGTGACCATACGGATAGTTTACTAGTTAAATACTTGTAGCACATTTTTAGTTTATGAATGTACACTTGTTTAGTAGTTTTATACTTAAGTTTTCTTTAAGTGAACATAATATCATACTTATAGTTTACTATTTGTATGTAATTTTTGCACTTTAAGTATACTACTATGTTCCTATTTAGGTATTTTTTAAAAATACTTGAAATATACCTTTAATTGTACTTTAAGTCCTTCCATTTTTAAAACATTTTATTCTAGTTTTAATGCATACTTTTTTATCAACACTTCAATGTGGGTAAAAGCAACATTTTCAACAAAAAGCTGAGAAAATCGCATTTTTGTCCAAGACTTTATTCGGATGGGATTCAGAACGATAATCAAAACACAGATGGAGTAGATCGAGTCCATCAACACCCTCAAAGCTTCACAGTCGTTAACCCTTCCTGGGTCGGCATTTCATCCGGTAACTTATTTGAGCTCATACCGCTTCGGAGCGGTATTCGAGGCAAAGCGTATCCCATCATGCATTATGTTCGGGAACTCATGTGGCCCGAAATCATGAGATATTGAAGAAAATAATTTCCACTGTAATTTAAATTAATTAGATACATATCATTTGGTAGTAAAACATAAAGTGTTGCACATTTTATTGGTGCGAAGATGAGTATATGTGTAGGCCTATTTTGTACAACATTTGCAACTGTTTTAATCACTTAATTAGAAGCACAACAATTTCAAAGTATTGAAAATATAATAAATAAAAGCTCTGTAAACACTTGCATTTTTTGCAAGACTATAAGTGTGTCCCATGGAGAAATCAAAAGTTCTACACACACTTGCAGTCTTTACGCCTACTTGCACACTTGGGCCAAATAGAGGAAATACGTCATGCAAGTAAGACAGGCAAGTGCAAAGTCGCAAGTGTGGGTATTTGGACAAGGCATATCACTTTTTTCCGCTTCTTCTTCGCCTGTGTTTTGATCGGGAGATTCTGTACTGTTTTTAAAGATGCGTAATAGCGCCCCCTACCATATTACAGTGAAAACATGGATAGCCGGAAAATTCAGTCAATGGTGGTGAAAGAGTAGTAATGCTGTACGTAAAACTATGTGAAAAAAGTAATAGGCAACTCGATTTAAGTACATCTCGATCAAATGATTGAGTACAAGTACGTAGACCTTTTTGTCACTTAAGTGCAATTTTAAGTATATTTCTGAGAAGTACATAAAAAGTAGACTGAAAGTATACTTTCTTATTTTTAGTTTAAAAGAATTATACTAATTGCACACTTGAATAAACCTCTTTATTGTAAGGGTAGATAACAAGGATACTGTTCTGACATCTGTATTTGTTGAAGTGCCCTGTCAGTGACCGCTTTTATAGAGAATCTATCAGCATTGTCAGCATTTACTGTTGCAGTCACGGTGCCCAGGCAGCCAATGTTATTTATTTATTTGTTAACTCAGTGGTAGCTGAAGTGAATATAAACTGAACGTTTGAGTTATATCACAGTTATATCACAGTTTAACCACGATTACATAACAAAACGTGACATAAGAGCTTTGGTTGTCTATTTTGCAGACCGTCATGATGGAAATGGTTACCGGCTGACAGCATTGCTTTGTGTAGCTATTAAAAAAAATCCATTCAAATTGAGTGTGTTGCAGTGTTAGCAGTCACTACAACTAGTATTTGTTGTGGGATTTAAACTTGTGCATAGATGTAGACTAGGGATGTATGATGTTGAAGCTCTGGATAATCCTGTAAGAGGTTTTCAGAGAATTATTATTTTTTCTGCTTTCTTAGCATGTGGCTCTTATTCAAAAAGCCAAATCACATGATTATAAACATCGCAGTGCTTTAGTCAACAAAAGTTCAGATAAACGAGCATCTAAATAACAGCGTCACAATACAATCCCTCTGCGTATTTGGCTGAAATCCTGCATGAAAACAAGCACCTCTTGACTTCCTCAAAACTAATCTTAATACCATCGTGCTGCTAGTTTTTTTTTTCTTTCAGGGAGGCTTCATTTTGCATGGGAATCACGTTGTACAGTAGCTAATGCTGTCAGCTCATGCCGGAAATGTGGTGGTTTTGGATTTCACATGAAAGCTGTTTTCATCGAGGCAGTACAGTACGTGGCTACACTGATCTGGCGATGTCTGTCAATATCCAGCTTTATGCTGAAGAAAACGTGTCTTGAAAAGTATGTCCACGTCACTAAACACTAAAATGAGGGCATTGTTGTATAAGCAGAGAAAGATGGGCACTCTATTCTCTGTTTATCTCTTGGCTCAGATTTGTATTCTTTTTTTTCCCCGCTGACCCCGCACTGTGAGCAGATGGATGGACCAAAGTGTTTTTTTTTAACAGTTCAAGGTTAAATGATTAGTTAACCCAAAAATGAAAATTCCATCATCATTTACTCACCAACATGTCTTGCCAAACCTGAATGTCCTGTTTCCTCTGTGGAACAAAATATTTTTAATAATGCCAAGCTTTTCCATCCAATTACAATGAATATGGACTGGAGCTTTCAAACTTCTAATGGACATTAAAGCTCTATCAGTATAAAAGTAGTCCATGTGACTCATGAACTATATTCCAGGCCTTGTAAAGCCATACAGCATTGTGTGATTGTGACAGAAGGTTGAATTTGACTGATAATCTTACCCTTCATTGAGTCAGTAAACTCATAAACCAAATCACGGTTACACTCTTAGAGATAAAGACAACCATAGAAGAGCCATTTTGGGATCCAAATAACCTTTTACTGAACAATTCTTAAAAGAACCATTTCTGTCTTTTTGTCAAGAACATTTCTAAATCTAAAGAACCTTTTTTACACTATAAAGAACCTTTCGTGGAATGGAAAGGTTCCATGGATGTTAAAGATTCTTCATAAAATGATAGATGGCAATAAAGAACCTTTATTTTTAAGATAAAATAGACTTTATTTTATGAACAACATTAACTAGTTTAACAAAAAGATCCTGAATATGTTCTTAAATCAGACATTGTTACTTCTCTCGTAAACCCAATGACTATTATTTTTCAGCACGTTAAATCACATTAAACATTCTGGTCTACGCTTCTCTTTTTAAAAACTCAGTGGAACTTTTGAAACTCTTGAGCATGAGATTTCTTTCTCTTTCTCAGCTTTCACTTCAGTTTGAACCATGGCAAACCTGAGACCTTCCTAATACCACAGATAAGGGTTTTAAAGAGGAGACAAAGCGGCCATTACACAACTTCTGAAAAACAAGCCATTTCCCGATAATACAGAAGTCAGACCTCTTCAGACTCAAACTCTCCAGTCCCCAGGGAAGCCTGTGGTTTAGGCAGACCTGTATCTCAATTGCTGTGTGTGTGTAGGTGTGTGTTAGTGTGAGCATGAATGCTGTTGTGTGCGCTTCTCCGTGACCTTGGGAGATACCCCCTTCTGACTCCAGCTCTAAATTTAGCCCTGAAGCTGAGACTTTCTCTGTGTTTACCTCCCCACATACAGTAGGCAAATACCTTTCCCCTACTTCCATTAACACACAGTCTTACAGGTGTCCTGCTGAATCATTTTATGATTAATTCATACTCTAAAAATGTCTGAAGTCAGAAATTTTATTTATTATTATTTTTATTTATTTTATTTTAATAAAGCTTTGTACATTTTACATTTTTAACAAATTTCTGTATATATGCATTTTATTTTTATTTTATTTATTGTATTTTATAATTTTATTTTATTTTAGTAAAATGTACACTAACAAAAGTCTTGTGTACCAAAGCCTTTAGTTTTTATTGCACTTTATTTTCATAAAGTTTACACTTTTTTTACTATATACTGTATATATGTATGACTGAAGGCTACATCTTATTTTTTTTATGCTATTTTATTTTAATAACATTTTAGTTTTACAGGTTTTTTAGTTTACAGTTTTTAACAAATTACTATAGGCTATATATATGCATTTTATTTTAGTCTTATTTAGTTTAATTTAGTAAAATTTGCACTTACAAAATTCTTGTATACTTAAGCCTACATTTTAGTTTTTATTTTATATTATTATAATTCAATTTTAGTTTACACTTTTTAACAAATTACTGTATGTATTTTGTTTTATTTTTATTTTTATTTATTTTTTTATTATTTCATGTTATTTTCTTTATTTTATCTTAGTAAAAAGTTTACTAACAAAATGATTGTATACTAAAGGCTACATTAGATTTTTTATGTAATTTAATTTAAAAATTTTTTAGTACAGTTTACACTCTACAGTAAATTACAGTAAATATACGTATTTTTTATTTTATTTAAAATTTATTTATTTATTATATTTTGGGACATCAGTGTTCAACAGAAATATCAGTTACAAAGTGATAAAAATATGTAAATTCTTGGAAAAAAAATCTAAATAAGGAACTGATCACATGTGAAATTTATTGAATGATATGTGGCCTCCTTGTCCCCTTAGCAGTGTTTGACCGGTGCACAAAATGCTATAGAGGAATAGGCTTACATATAGGCAGTGGCATGGTTTAAGCAGATGAACTGAACAAAAACTGGATCTGGCAAGTGAGAAAATGTCCTATAATTCTTGCCCTGTGCGCCATATTTGACTATTTATATTTCCCCAAGAAAGAATATTACAGTGAGCTCTTAGTCACGGGTCCCCTAATGGATTTTCATGGCGAGCTCAGCTTAGAGTGTTGAGTCATGGCTTTGTGTGAGGATTGTGCATTTCACAAAAAAAAAAAAAAAAACTGCTTTGCATTTTTTTTTCTCCACATATTCTTTTTTTTTGTACTAGCATTACTAAATGTAATTGCAAAAATAAATGTTTTCTAACAGGTTTCCAAAACTCTGCAACATATTTAATGACATTTCAGTGAGTTTAAATGGTCATTTTAAAAAGCTTGACAATATTTTGCGACAAGCACAATGCAAAATCCAGAAAGAATGAATTAATACTTTTGATTTTGTGTAATATGTGTGGGATTAAGACAACAAACTCTGCGCTACAATGGATCCCGCATCCGTGTGAAGCGGCTGAGCTGACCATGACTCTGCCTGAAGGGATATGGGTTAACACTGTCATGCACAAATGTGCAGTGAGCTTCATTAGGCGATGACCTTCAGTTAGCATGCTCTGTGAGGGGCATTGTGGGTATTCTTTGGATGATACAGTATGACAGCATTTAAAGGCATTATTTTGCCTGGAAGCTGTTGAACCGCACGCCATCAGCAAACCCGAACAGACAAAATGATTGACAGCCAGAGAGCATTTCAGATTTTTTTTCTGCAGGTGTCCTGAATCTTTTATTTTTATTTTTTATTTTGCTGGTTACAGAGTCTATGGGCCCTATTTTAACGATCTGAAACGCAAGTATCAAACGCGAAACGCAACAGGCGTATAATAATTTGGGTAAATGTGTAAGCTAGATTTATGCCTATTTTTTCACATCTTCATGGACAACATAATGATTTCCCTCGTGTGGTAATATTTTTCCTTGTAATTATGAATGGTTTGCAAAAATGGGAACTGCTTCCTGCGTCTGTGTAGATGAGAGAAGCAAACTGTATGCGCGTTGTGCACACGCTACATAATGGCCAAGCATGCGCCCTTAAAATATCATCTGAATAATACGCCACTGAATTTAGACTAGGTTTTTCCTGGTCTGTGGCGGAATTGTTTTCTGAAACTGCAAAATGGCACCAGGGAACGTTTGCGCCGGAACACGCCTCCTCTTTTTGCTGAACCGCCCCCGGGAGCGCAAGTTCATTCCCTAATTTACCGACGTGTGTCTGTGGAGGGAAAAGTCCGCTGTGCGTCGGGTGCAAAATAGGAATGATACATGCGTCGGTGTACAAAGTCAATTGCGCTGGGTGCAAGATAGGGCCCTATGTGTTTATTCCGTCTTGCAGCATAAAATCTTTTGTTTTTTTCAGACTAAAATTAGATTTTAGTTGATTTTTTTTATTGAATTTTTTATTTGCAACAAGAAGACTTGTGCAGATGCTGCATGCTTTTTGTTTTTTTGCATAATCTATTGCTAAAGTCTGCTAAAAATCTGATCTGGCAACATATAACTTTCAGTTTTTAGTCTACAAAATTAGATTAAAGACAAAAAATTTAAAAGAAATCATGTTTCCTCTGCAGTGTGAACAAAGCCCAAGGCTGTCAGAGAGGTGATTATTTCAATGATATCTTTTAGGTAGTAAGACATTTTATACATGCTATTAACAATATTTGGATGAGCTGTATTATTATAGGACAGAATCTACAACTAGTAGTGCAGATGTGTGAAAATGATAAACTGACAACATAAAAGACAACATCTGTGTTTGTTTAGGCAGATTTATTAAACTGCTTGGAATTACAAATATGATGCAGGCAGATGTCCTTGGGTGACAGTGGTGATCATGGAAAAGAAATGTGAACATTTACATAATGGCAATGTTTACAGACTCCTATTTAATTATTACTTCCAAACAATTCAGAGAAGAGCAAGTAGATGCTCTTCTCATCGATAAGAGAATTTTTTGGCCTCATCCCATGTTAGAGCTTAAGCGTTCCCATGATCTCTGAAAATATAGGACATTCTCCTGTAATCCCTGTTTTACGATGATGGAAATGTGTAAGTCTGTCTGCGTTTGTGGTAGCTGTGTGTGTGTGTGTGTGTGTCTGTTATAGATATAGGAGAAAAAGAAGGAGATTTTCATCTTGACACAAGTTTTGAACCTGCCCAAATATGAAATCACACATCTTGACCTTCGCACCATCTTTCTCAGGATAGACTGTATCTGACAGATCTGAGTCGCCCCACATGGCATAAATATCTGATCATGAGCTTTCAGGGCAAATTGAATGTTGTAAGCTACCAGCCAAGAAGCACTGTGACATTATAAAAGCCTACACAATGCAATTTTAATATTCAAGCTCAAGAGCTAAACTCATGCTTAGACAATTATTATAATGTAAAGCCTAGTATGATTGTTAATGTTAATGGTAGAATACAACAAGAGATTTGGATCTCCTGCCACATTTCAAATGACTGATCTAAGGCCCCGTTTATACCTGGTATTTGTCCGATCAGATCAGATCACAAGTAGACGAGGGAGACACATTCCCGTTTAGCTACACCTGGTATTTTAATCCGCCTCTTTCGCACACTTTCAACCACTTCTGTCCTGATTTCTTTGAGAGGATGGTCTATGGGAGGGTAAATGTATGGGTTTTTCTGTAAGTGGTCGAAAGTGGACAAGCTCAAAACGTTTTAGATCCCGTTATCTCCTGTATTTAACGTCATCCACTTGTGATCCGATCGACCAAAATGCATCTAAATACCAGGTGTAAACAAGGGCCTATGATTTTAATAATGCATATGAAAGAACTTTTAACCCTATGCAGTATCATATTAGTTGCTATACTGTTAAAGATATCATTGATTTGCATTACAGGCTATCAGAATTGAATGTTACTTTTTGGTGCAGCAACTCCACCAAAATGCATATTTTTGCTCAGTTTGGCCTCTGAATAAAATTCAGGTGTTTTTTCCTCCACAAGTGTGAGCACCATATTCTCCTATATCATAAGACACTTTCCACAGTCTGGCCGAACGGTTATAGGAACGGTAAGGAACAGTTCAGAGACTGAGGCTTGTCTGTAGGAAATAAAAGACTCCCAACATAAATTGTTGCCCTCTCAGCGCCTGAGCAGTTATTTTCTCTTTTTAAGGTTTAGTTGCACACTGGAGACCACAGGCAAATCCTCATTTACCTGTTTTACTGAGCTCGGCAAGACTAAACCAACTATAAACCTGTCTGCTTTTCCCATATGCCACCCTGTCAAGCACACACACACACACACACACACACACACACACACACACACACACACACACACACACACACACACACACACACACACACACACACACACACACACACACACACACACACACACACACACACACACACACACACACACTAACAGACATAGTGACAACCTTTGGGCTGAGAAACCTCACACTGTGGAGGGTGTAATCTGCCAGAGTAAGAACATATGGTAAGATATTATTCACAGTGTCATGTCTACATTCTCAGACGTCTTTATGAGTAAAATCTGACATGCAACATAAACACTGATAAAAATGATTCTGTGGTGAAGTAAATACTACAGAAAAAAACAATGTAGTTTACATGAAAAAGTCAGTTCAGGCAAGTAAATTCTACATTAGCACTCAATTCAAGCGTGTAGAATTGAAAGCGTAAATATCAACGTTATAAAATTAAGTAAAATAACTCAACTTGCATGTGTTCCCATCATGCACTGGGCCTTGAATAATTAATGAGGTTGATTTTTGACTGTTTCCCAGCTCTATTTACACTGTTTTATCATTGCTTTTTTTGTTAGGATTAGTAACTTGCCATTTTGTGACATTTGGAGTTCATTTTCTACTCAAAATGACACATTCAAACACAAAAACGATCCATCAAATGTTACCGTCATTGTGTATTGTCTACCAAGTATTGAGATCTCTGCGTTCACGTAAGGTGTAAGTTTTGAAATGTAGATATGGTGTTTCACACAATATCTATTGTTTTATCAACTTAGATGTTACTAAGTAAAGCATATATTTTAAAAGTGTGGTTATATTGTGTTATATTGTTTGAGTGAAATGTATTGCAAAGGAAACTTCAACTAAATAGATATTACTCAACCTTTTACTAGCCAAGTTAAAATTACTTATTTTCTTTGTTACTTTTACTTAACTTAGTTAAGTAGAGGTTACCTAATTCCATAATTGAAATTTACTTAAAAATTATTTGTACAAAAACTTGCCAAACACTTTTTTTTCAGTGTATGAGCACTGTTTCATTGGCAGGCTAATCTGAGGATATCCAGCTTTCCTGCACTCTGACTGTTCAAAGTCATTCGATATTCATTCAGATAGAGTGACGGCACATCCATTCTGTCTGAGCTCGCCTCCATTAAGCCGGCATCAATAGTGCTCTATGTTTCATTCACCGCTTCTGTTTTTTCATCTCGCTATCATATTTGCTTCAGGCGTGCGATTGCAGTCGGCCATTATAGATTCATGCCAGTCTGTGGACTTCTAAGAAACACTTTAGGAGGTTTTAACAGACATCCTGACCGGTTTACCCACCAACATGACAATGTGAAGCAGATAAAGCACGAAACAGTGCAGAAACAACCGAGAACGCAAACTAAATCTGATGTCCTGCGGAGCTTTGATCAAACAGCAGATAATAAGAACGACAAAGTGGTTTAGGAATCTGCTCCACAAATGCTCAAAGAATGCTCAAGGATAAGCATCCAATCAATATTTGCTGATGAAACAAATCAAAAAGCAAGGATTCCCAGTATCACGCAATCATGAGTGAGATTTCCATCCATTGAAGCACAAGATGCTCTTTGGAACAATCTCAAATCATGCTGGATAGATAACATGATCGTCAGGATTTGCTGTCATTAAAGTTGGCATGAAATAAAAATTCAGGTAACACTTTATTTTAAAATGTTCTTGTTACACGTGACATGTAGATAACTGTAGTACTAACTATAAATGATGTTACCTGCAACTAACCCTAAGCCAAACCTAATACTAAACCTAACCCTTTTGGAAGTATACGTGTAGGTTTATCAACACTTGAATGTGGTTAAGTTTCATAAAAAAGCATCATTTTGAGCAAAAAGCTGAGAAAATCACGTTTTTGTCAAAGACTACAAAATAATCAAAACACAGATGGTGTAGATTGAGTCCATCAACATCCCTAATGGTTTCACAGTCCTATAGCTCGTCCTGTGTCAACATTTCATTCAGTAACATTAGGCAGTTTTGATTTATATGCTGTTTAATGTTGATGATCGCGTTATTTTACATATCGTTAGCCTCATAGCATAATTGCCTAAGTCCTTTTAAAAAAAATATTACTTAGGCAATTATGCTATGAGGCTAACGATATGCATCTGCTTATATTTGCAATGGCTTGTTTCTGCTTCTTCTTCACATGTCTTCATCTGGAGATTCTGTACTTTTTCAGAAGATGCCTTATAGCGCCCCCTACCGTATAACAGTGAAAACACGGAAAGACGGAAAATTCTGTCAATGGCGAGGAAGAAGTTAATCATTACTACTCAGTACCTAAATGTATAATTACACTTTAACAGGGACACTGTAAAATAAAGTGTCACCAAAATTCACTAAAAATCTCATTTCATCTTATTGTGAAAAATTCACCCATGCATATATGATTCATTTCTGAAAATATGTTTTGACCTTGTAATTTTTAATCAAAATGATCTTCTGGTGAAAACAGACTTGCAGGACTTCTACACTTATGTAGTCCACTTAAACTTAAGTATTATACTTAAGTTTAAGTCCACTTATTTTCTATTAATTAGGCTACACTATTAACTTTCGTTAACTTTACTCAAATAGCACAAACCACATCACATTTTACCAACACCTCTGTTGACCAGCCAAATCCAAATTAGTTACATTTTGTGTCTGCTGCTGAGGAGTGCATTAGGAGTTTTTCCAGCTGCGTTTGTTCCGGAAGTATTTTTCTCCCTTCATTTTCATTATAGGCATTTCTTCTTCAATAAACAGCCATGAAATAAACCAACCAGCTCCAAGACAAATTACAACCTTAGATTCATAGCACAAAAGTATAGGCTTATGAAACTGGAATATGAAAAAGTTATATAAAAGTATTTTACAAGGGTCTCAAGCATGAAACATTGTGAATGATGTAACAGCAGTACAATATAAAACTTCAACAGATGGGTGATAAAGGTAAAATCTATATATTTTCAATGTATTGCAAAATATTGGATTTTTTCTTTTCATGGTAACAGTGTGGCCTCTGCAGAAGCATATATCATTGCTGAACGGTTTCCTCTAAGCTTTTGGTAGGTCTGTCTTGGAAGGTTTACAGGCTATCATTAAAAATAAAGAAAATGGGCTTTGTACTTCCAGACACTTAAATCCACAAAATTCTTTTTTTATCTTCACAGCTTTGATATCAGCAGGATGTTGCAGCAACAACTGCAGAAATGTGAAGCTCTGGGACAGGTGAGTTCTGCTTCAGTGTCTCTGTTCCAAACCCTAGTGAGCTGCCTACCTAGACAGCATTTTTAGGCATCACTGGTATGCTCCTGTTTATTCCAAAACAGTAGGCAGCTAAATTATGCTGCCTTATAAGAAACCTTATTTTGCCCAAGGCAGCATTGTATGTACCCTTTGCTGATGCATCACAGCGAGCTTAGTGCAGATTTTCAATAAGTATGGAAAAACGGTTGATAGCAAATACAAATTATTCAAAGTATGAATAGAAAAATGTAAAATGTACCAGTCATTAAAAATAAACCATTCTACCCAATATTTATGTGTCAAATTGTTCATTTAGCAACATTCTAAAGTCAAGCTGTACTAGGATTTATAGTGAGCAGTGAGCACTAGTCAAGACTATTACAGTTTATTCGGATCAGTGTTGTTATTATTAAAGTTCCCCTGTAGTCAATAATTTTATCCCTTAAAACACATCTGTTTGGATTAAAACATTTAAAAAAAAAATTTTCCTTGAAAAAAAATTCTTCATGCCTTAGAATAGTTTGAATGTAACTCTACACCCTTGCCTCATTTAGTAGTGGAGGTTCTATGAATATGCTAATTAGCCCCGCCTCCACTCACTCACAGCAGCTCAAAGATCCACTCGTTGACGATCACGTTTACATGATTGGTTACAAGGTAGTTTGTGACGTCAGAAACAGTTTTTGAGACCGTCTGTGGGTCACTGCAGTTTTAAAGGGGTCTTATAATGCCATTTTTGTACAAGCTAATACGATTCTTTAGGGTCTAAATTAAAAGTTTGTAATATACTCTAATTAAAAATTCTCATTAGTATTGTAAGAAAACACTAATTTTACCTGGTCAAAAACAGCTCTGTTTTCAGCACGGCGTTTAAGTGCATGTGTCTTTAAATGATAATGAGCTTTGCTCACCCCGCCCCTCCGTTCTGTGCGTACACCGTTTTTAATAATAACACAATAACCATATGAACCATATGAATAAAAATAATAACCATATGAATAATAACAAAATGAACCTTGTTGTTCATTATAAACGTGGGATTATGAATTATATTGAGAACGTCGTACATAGAAAACATGCCGTAATGTACCCTGAGTGTAAACAGCCGCATTCATTGTGAAGCGTGCAGCAAGCGATTTGCAAAGATTAATATAAATATTAATATAAAGGTTAATAAAACGTTACACTGCAGGTGCAGCAGGAACACGAATAGTTGGTACCGATCCTTTTTTCAGGAGCAGCTTCTTAGCAAAACCAGCTTTATACTGACCCTCGTTTGTAAAGCAGCTGGTGTGTGAAATGATTCGCTCAAACATGAAAGCATTGACGTTGATCGTGGGGAATATTCCCTTCGAAAACAAACTCAGCCACTGCGTCTTCAGCGGTTCGGATTTAGGAACGTCAAAATGATGCTGTGTTTATTACACCCAAGAACAGAACACCACAATCGCTTAGACGCCATTCTGCTCATAGACAGTGCTCCAGCGTATCAACAATGACCGCGCCGGTCCGCGCGGACTATGATTGACAGCTCGCTCACGAGCGAGGGCGGGTCTGTGTTGAAACGCTGCTGTCAATCAACAATCGTGGGAGGGGCGTCCGATCTTGTGACGTCACAAAATCGAACGGCTTGATTTGAGACAGGGGAAAACATATAAGAAGATTTAAAAAAAAAAAACACTGGATGGATTTTTATCATTTTATGATGGTTGTGTACAGGCACTGCCAACACACATTTCAGTACAATCAACTTGTAAAAGTGCATGTACCATTATATGACCCCTTTAAGGAGAAAATACTCAGCAATGGTGCTGAGTAATCAATTTACACATGGTTTGTCTTAAAGCATATTAAAAACACAACACAGACATATAAACAATATAAAAAAACTAGATTTTTACCACAGGGGGACTTTAACTAAAGCTAAAACCATTTAAAATCATTTTTGTTAATTGAAGTAAATCTGAAATATTCCACAAAAAGCTTAAACTACCTTGGCAACTATAACTGAAATAAAATACGTTTAAGTTGAAGTACTAAAAATGACAAACAGACATTACAAAAAAAAAGACTAAATCTTACACTAAAATTTAAATGAAATCTAGATCTTGAATTCAAAATATTGATATATATACTAAAATAATTCTGATTCACAACTTATTCTAGCCAAGAACGATTTAATTAGAAAGGAAGAAACTGACTGACTGATCGACATCGTTTGACAAACTAAACCAGTGATGACACAATAACAGACTGACATTGAAAAAAAAAAAAAATTCTAATTGTTCTACAGGTCTACAGAAAACACCAGGTTGTAAAGAAAGAGAATCTTCAAAATGTGATGCTACAAACCTAACAAACTTTGGCAAATCCAGAGACTAGCTCAGTGAGGTGCTCATTATATTAACCAGGTACCTTTTAGGGTGTGTTTACACTTGACAGGTTTGGTTTGATTAAAACGATCTCTGGTTGCTCTGTTAGTGCGGTTCATTTGAATAAGTGTGAGCACTGCCACCCGAACCCAGACCGAGACCGCTGAGAAGATGGGTCTCGATCCGCTTCCAAATGAACTCTGGTGCAGTTCGAATGATATAATGAACGCAACACGGACCAAAGACATGTGAACGAACTGTGATGTTGCCGATCACAGTTCAGTAAAGGCATCAGAACCGCGTCTCCTCGCAGCAGATCTTTGTTTGTGTGTGTGACTGAGGGATTCCTGCCACTGTTTTCACTCCTTCACACATTTTATAAGTTCTTCACAAGTTCTCAGCTGGTCAAAATACGATCAAATGTCGGCTACGCACATACACATACGAATGCATTTAGCACAGCACTTAGCATTGTTTTGGATGTTCGGTAAGCTACGTCTCAAAATATACGTAATAAAAGTCGACCAATCAGGTTGTGAGCATATCCCTATGCCTTTAGGTTCTGTATCTTTATGTTCGGTGTTAAAATGCCAATGTGAATGACAAGCGGACCAGGACTAAATGTTTTTTTTGTTGTTGGTCAGGACCAAACGAACCAAGCGAACCGAACTACAAGTGTGAACACACCCTTAAACACGATTTTGCTTCCTGGCAGACTGACCTGTTCACCCCGACTCTCAGAAGTTTGATCTGATTTTCTCAAGTGCTTTCCAGTTTTGTGTGCAATATGCATGAACAGACTGTACCGTCTGAGGCTAAGACTAATGGGTTGCTGCCTGTATAGAACATTTCAATGGTCATTTCAGGTAGAAAGCTGTTAATGTAGAGAGAATCCAGTGAGGTGTGAGAATCCCAAGTGTCACCATGATCCATCCATGTATTCTTCCTTATGTGTATGAACGGTAGAGGTGACCCTTTCTATCTGTGATCTCGTAAAGCTGCCCAGCAGGGGCAGAAAATGGCTTTGTTAATATTTAATAGCTCAAAGGCAGACATTTATCCTTAGGTTTTACTCATCAATCCCATCAAGATTTCACTACGGTCACAGGAATGCTGATTTTTCCCTCCATGATTTTCAATTTCTTGTTGTTTGTGGTAATTAATGCATGGGTGATTTCTGTAATCCTCTTGTAAAACCTGTGATTCTGAATTTTGTCATCATTTACTCACCTTCATGTTAAGGCATCTGTATTATTTTCTTTCCTCTGTAAAACAAAAAAATGATATAAACCCCAAAAATCTTCCCCTATGCTGGAGTTCTCACATATTTTTTAATGCTTGCATTCAGAAGACTTGAAATATAGAGCACAAGGAGTATGGACTACATTTATGGTGCTAGTATGGTGCCTTTTTAAAAATATAAATCACCATCCATTTTACTTGAATGAATAACTAAAGCTCTTCTGAAGATATCTCTTTTTTTTTTCTTTTTTTTTTTCACAGAAGAAAGAAAATAATACAGGGTTGGAACAAAACAGAGGTTAGTATATGATGACATTTATGGCGAACTATTTGTTTAAAATCGCACGACAGGCACAGCTTTATGTCCAGTGTTGATATATGCTGAATTCGGAATAGCATACTATTCTTACTATTTCTGCTGTATCTTTATATTGCAGAAAAAGTGTTTTTAAGTGCTTGACATTTTTTTAAAGTTTTCCTTCAGAAAAGTACATTTTAAATCATTATGTTTTAATAATCTTTTGTCATGCTTTACAGAAGTACACTTATTTTGATGTGTTGAATACTAAGGTGAAGTAGGCTATTGATTATAATTTGTGGTTATCAATATTACATTTAAAGTTACTATATTTTAATTGTACTAAATTGCAACAATTGTGTAATTAGAAATATATTTAAAATACATAATACAAGATTCAGTATAAATGATAACCGACATGGAAAAACTTAAAAAAAAAATTAAATTGGCGATCTCTGAACTGAACCCATGAATCACTGTCTGATTTTTACCTGATCTCAAATCAGTTTTATAAATTTGTGGAAATTTAGTGAAACATTTGTATAATATAAAGAGTTGTTGTAAAAGTCTCTTTACTAGGTCTGATTAACCAAGCTCTCCATAAAACGAACAAAACAAGCCCTACGATTTAACTAAGACTCTTCATTTTTAATGGTATTAGATGACTTGTTAATTGCATTGAATAGATTACACCTTCAATAAAACATTTGCAATTGGTTTGTAAAATGTATGTTTTTTTCTCGCGGCTAGTGAATTTTTCCAATTGTTTTCAATGGTAGCGCCGCGTTTTTAAAACGGCAGGTGTCTATTTCATGCTGAAGCGCTGAGAGTTCGTCGGTTTTTAGCGGTCGCAGAGAGTTGAAGAATATTCAACTTTGGGTAAAACCAGAGAATGTCTAATATGGCGAGAAGTTTCACTCTCAGTACACTTCCGGCTTCTGAACTGGTTGCAGTTCCACTCTGATTCCATATGAGGGCGCTCACAGGACGAGTGCAGAATGAATGGAGGTCTATGGCGCTATACCAACCAAAATCCACTTTTCTCAGGATATAATTTTTTGTCTAGTAATTTTAATGTTGTATTCGAAAGGAGATGCAAAGAAATTACACATTGCTGGGTGTTAGATTTTTTAGAGTCACTTATTTGCTTAAAAAAATGTTTTAAAGTGTCAATGACGTCATACACATCGTACGACCAGAGATACTGCTTTACGGCAATCCTTCAGTCACTCTGGTGCTTTCGCGCTCTGCACTTTGTTTTCTCTGGAGGCATCGACAACACAGCTGACACAGGTAAATACACGTGCTAGACGAGTTTTTGTTTTGTTTGTTTCTGGTCCCGCTTCGGATGCCACGATGCCATCAAGCGGTATCTCTGGTCGTAATCAGTCCTTCACTGACCAATCAGCGTTCATTAGCAGAATGCTAGCGTGTTATGGGCAACAACAACTCAACCTGTAAGAAATCGAAAGGACATAAGTACTCGTTCATTCAACTTTCGACCTATAACCCATGTTGAACTTGCAAAATCTACACTCAAATGTGAGATTTCTCAACGGCAATCGGGTGAAAGAGACACATTTAGCCGTCTAGCCCCATAGACTCCCATTCATTTTGCACTCATGGCGAGCGCCCCCAGTGGAACTCTGGTGGAACTACAACCAAAATTCGGTACAATAGGACTTAATAGGGAGTGGGCAGGCTCTCCGTAGACGGGCTCTGGTAAAACGCAGCGCTCATCACTGTCACTTTTTACCCAGCCGACCAATCACAGTGAAGGAGGGGCGGGGCATATACAACTGACCAACCGTCACATCCTGCTTGTACAACATCAACAGCGTAAGCATAATAATGGAACAAAATAATTTAAAACAAGCAAACGATTTGTGACATGAGATACTAATAACACTCATAACAAGCAAAGCAGGATGTGATTACTGGATGGTTGTGGTTTATTATTGGTGGATTGCATGAGTGACAGGTTGTCCCGCCCTCGCACCAGTAAACACGTCATCAGAGAACAGAATTCATTGCAAGTGGGAAGCAAAGATCATGAGGGCACATTCATTTTAATTTCATGATTTTTACTGCTTTAAATTGTAACCGCTGAAAGTGAAATTTCTGTCTCCACAGTTTTGATGGCTCCTCTTGACCACACCCTTGCTTGGAGGTTTGGGGAGACGCAGGGGCCCCTGGAGCCCCACTCTAACCAGGCAGATATTCCATCCCTTCACCTTGTGTGCGATGGGCCAAGCAGTCTGGCCCCATTCCAGTTGTCATAACAGCAGTTCGCTTTGTGGACCCTCTGGTGCAGTCATTTCAAAGGGGACTAGAGCGAGACGCAGGATGTTTTCCCAACCCGTTCTGGTGAAAGAAGACGCTCACACAAACCACAGAAACAGACACACCCACACACCGCTATGAGAATCGAAATGTCTCCTGTGGTTTACAGATGTTTAACAGCACTGCATTTGGGTAATCAAACACTCGAGCCGTCCCTCTCTCTATATCGGTGTCTCTCTGTATCATTCTGAGTAGCAATAGGACACATGAAACATGATGCTGTGGCTTCTCTGAAGGTGCTTCCCCGTCCTTGATATTTATTTATGCAGTTTCTTTTCGACCAAAGCTATTTGAAATATCTTTAATGTTCATTTTTCATCCAGACATCTATGAAGGAGTATCAGTGTCATGTTTTCTAGTTTTTCCATATCTTGTTTTTTTTTACATGACTGACACCAGTGCAAGGTGTTTGTGTGTGGTTTATGGTCATCAACGAAAGCAGAATGGACTCTGTATATGTTGTCAGTGACTGAATAACCTCATCAGTGTTTTGCACTGATTCTGTGTGTGTATGTATGCGTGTTTATTGGCTTTATTATTCCTTCCCTAAAAGCTCCTGTATATAAGCTAATGAGGTGTTTCTTTATGTTGTTTTATATACAGAAGTACAGCATAGTATAGTAAATTAATGGATTAGTTTTCTATGCATATAATGACTATTATTTTTGACTTACAGTTATTATTATAACAATAATATGAATATATCTATGTGCAAAATATTAAAGGATTTTCATTATGTATGCATGCATGGAATTTATTATTTGTTTCACTAATACTAAAGCACAAAGCTTTAATCAGCAATCTGCAGGGGCAGTTAGATTCCCAGGTTGCCAATTTGAGTTTAACCATCCGATCTGTTTTTGAAATCAAACATCTCTCTATATGAAGCAGAGCTCTTTATTGTGCCATAACATCAGTGAGTACTTTATTACAAACCTTTATTTTTGTGTGTCATGAATAAATTCATATTTTCTCAACTGTTATACCATGAATTTTAGAAGCTTTTCGCTTTGGTTTTGAGATCCGGCTTCTGAGCCGACCTCAATCCGCTTCATCATTACTCAAGCGGGGAGGCTCCGGACGGATTTAAGTTTCTGAGCATTTGCCTGTGATGAAATCAATTGATCCTCTTATCGACGACAGAAATGCTGTTTAGATAAGATCTGTGTGGGGTCCCTGTTAAAAAGGCCTTTGATCGTAGAGCTGCATATACCTTTATGTTCTTTGCAGATACTTTCTCTTAGTTTCTTTGAATATGCAATTCTCTGTGGCTTGCGGCCAAATTACTGCTAAAATCAAATCCCTTGTGGGTCTACGGCTATGAAATATAAAACTAGTAGGCTACTATTCACTGAATATTACGCAGTGTATGCTGCCTATTCTTTAGTGAAACATTATACCACGATAAATATTTCAAACAGTAGTACGCTATGCTGTTGTCAAATTTTGCATCTGGAATTTTGTTTAAAAATGTGGTTACACTTTATTTCGATAGTCCACTTGAAATATTCTGCTAACTATAAGTAACTTTGCTACTACATGTCAACTCTCATTAGATTAAAGTATTAGTATACTCAGTTGCAAAGTTACATACAGTCAGTAGAATGGCTGTTCAGCTAACATCAAAATCAAGAGTTAATCAGTCTACTAATACTCGAATGAGAGTTAGTCGACATGCAGTTGCAAAGTTACTTATAGTTAGCTAGTAGAATGTCTAATGCGGTCTATCGAAATACACATATAGACAAATAGACATTTTTACAAATGGAGATTAATTAATTCATTATTTCCAGTTCATTCATAACACTGGAAATATAAAGTCACGTGCACTGCATTGTGGAATACAGTATTTGACACACTGTCGTATACACATTTTGCAGTAAGTCATGGGTCTCTATGGATACAGAAAATGTGCATAGTATACGTACTATATACTGCGGAAATAATAGTATTAGTAGGTTATTAGTTTAATGATACAAAACCATACACAAGTCTTATTTGCTAGAAGATTCCTCTCTTTCACTGTGGAAAAGTATCTGAATTTTGTGGAAGCATCCTTTTATGGAGCAATTGATGCACATATCTATGAATCAATATCAGTCTCAATTTCAGACAAACTCATCCAGTGTAGACTATATGTCTGATGTGGAGAGTAAGAAAGGCAGTGCAGTGTGATTAAGACGCATCCTTGCCAGTGCAGGCGAGCTGACAGAGGGCTGGTCTCTCAGGTTCCCTGAGCTGCGCCCAGTTCCGCTCTGCTGCATTGCAGTACAGTAAAGAGACGTGAATGAGAGAAAAGTGAGGAGAAGAGGAGGTAAGTTGAGATGGCAGAGATATGCAGAGGAAAGATGGAGAGGAGATGAATCAGAGCAAGGAAGTAGGAGGCCAGTGGGCAATTAGAACTATAAGGAAGAGAAAAGTTATGATTAAAGGTTATGTTAGAGTGGAGTTTATGTAACAGAGGAGTTTATATTTGTGGAAAGGAGGTGCAGTGAATAAGTTAAAGGTTCAGAGAAGAGAATAATATATTATTATACATAAGAAAATTAATGATCAGAGAGCAGGAAGTGCAATAGAGGAATTATGTTTAGAAGGAATACAGTAGAATACATTAAATTAGAAGGGAGGAGGTGTAGTAAAGGAGTTATTACAACAGAGAAAGAATAGGACAAATGTGCAGTAGAGGAGGTATGATAGGGAAGGAGGTGTAAAAGATACATAAAAGGAGTTATGATTTGTGAGTTGGAGGTGCAGTACAGCAGTTATGTTTTAAGAGAAGGAAGTGCCGTTGACGAGTTATGATAAAAGAGAAGGAGGTGCGATAAAGGAGTTATGATTAGAGGGAAGGAGCGACATAGTACAACCATTCTAAGAAAGAGGTGAAGCAGCTGAGCTACGACTAGAGAGGCTGTGCAGCGAAGAAGAGGAGATAATGATTATAAAGAAGGAGGTGTAGAGGAGTAATGCTAAAGAGGAGGAGGGGCATAAGGGGAGTCATAATAAGAAAGAAGGAGGTGCAGTAGAGCAGTTATGATTAAAGGTGAACTAAGTAACTTTTTTTACCTTAACTGAACAGCTTCGGAGTCATTGGAATGGTTATATTACTTATTTCGGGTTGAATTGTGGTCGTTTCGCAACCCCCTGGTGCCCGTGAGCGGAAAATACGCACTTGCAACTTTGGGGCGGCGGGCCACCGGCCGCCGCGTCAGGAAGTCTCGAGTGATATCAGGTCTCGCGATGTAAACAATTGCTTTACGGCCAAAAGAAATCTGCTAAAATGCCGTCATTATTGCGCTCCCTCACGCTGTTCGAACCCGAATGAAGAAGACGTTTTAAAGAATATCCCATCTCCTTTGATGTCGTTGATCTACTAGCCTCTGGTGTCTGAGAATAGCCAACGAGTTTTTACAACAGTGTTGTCAAATATCTATTCCAAAGCTGTGGGGGGAGCTCTAGAGAGAAACCTGCGAGCAAAAAGCGAGAATACAGCGAAGAAATCCCGAAGTTACTGAATGCAGCTTTAAAGGAAGTTCAGTTGAGGAGTTGTGAGAAAAGGAGGTGGTGCAATAGAGGTGTTATAATTAGAGGGAAGGTGGAGCAGAGGAGTAATCATTGAGATGGAGGTGAAGCAGCTGATTTATGGTTAGAGTGAAGGAGGTGCAGCAGACAGGGCCGTAGAATCGTCACTAACATTCACCCCGCTAGCGACGGCCCATGCAGCGGAGGAGAGGAGAGGAGAGATGATTATCGAGGAGGAGGAGGAGTTGAGGAGTAATGGCTAAATAGGACGAGGAGCATTCCCTAAAGAAGGAGTTGCAGTACAGCAGTTATGATTAATAGAAGTGCAATTGAGGAGTTAAAAGATAAAAGAGAAGGAGGTTCTGCGGAGGAGAGGAGATAATGATTATAAATAAGGAGGTGGTGTTGAGGAGTAATGCTATAGAGGAGGAGGAACATAAGGGGAGTTATAAGAAAGAAGAGGGTGCTGTAGTTATGATTAAAGGAAGTACAGTTGAGCAGTTGTGAGAAAAGAGAAGGAGGCGCAATATATGTATGATTAGAAGTAAGGTGGTGCAGTAGAAGAGGAAAGAAGGTGCTAAGTTACGATTAGAGAGAAGGAGATGCAGCGGAGGAGAGGAGTTAATGATTATATAAAGAAGGAGGTGTAGCTGAGGAGAAATAGCTATAGAGAGGAGGGGTGCATTACAGCAGCTACGATTAAAGGACATACAGTTGAGGAGTTTCGAGAAAAGGAGGCTGTATAATAGAGGTGTTATGATTAGAGGGAAGGTGGTGCAGTAGAGGAGTAATCATAAAGATGGAGGTGAAGCAGCTGAGTCATGGTTAGAGAGAAGGAGGTGCCGCGGAGGATTATAAAGAAGGAGGTGTAGTTGAGAAGTTAGTGGGGATGAGGTTGAACATAGGAATTCTGATTTGTAGAAAGGTGCAGTAAAGTAGTTATGATTAGATGGTGCAAAGGTTATGATTAAGGAGCTGAAGTAGAAGAGATGTATGATGAGAGGGCAGGAGGTGCAACAGAGTAATTATGGTTAAAGGGAAGAATGGCAGTAGAAGCCATATTAAAAGGAAAGAGGTGCAGCAAAGGAGATTAATGACAATAGAGAAAGAGATGCAGAATAAAAATTATAATAGGACGACTGTGCAATAGTTCAAATGGTTCTAAAGAAGGAGGTGCATAAGAGGAGTATGTGTTCTAAAGAAGGAGGTGCATAAGAGGAGTGTATGTTCTAAAGAAGGAGGTGCATAAGAGGAGTGTATGTTCTAAAGAAGGAGGTGCATAAGAGGAGTGTATGTTCTAAAGAAGGAGGTGCATAAGAGGAGTATGTGTTCTAAAGAAGGAGGTGCAGCAGCTGAGTTACAATTAGATTGAAGGAGGTACAGAGGAGAGGTGACAAAGATTATAAAGAAGGTGTAGTTGAGGAGTCATGGCTATAAAGAAGGAGGTGCATAAGAGGAGCTATGATTAGAGGGAAGAAGGGATGCTGTACAATAGTTTTGATTATTTCAAAGGGGGCACAGAAGATGCGTTACAGTTAAAGAAGGTGCAGCAGAGGGAAGGAGGATGATGGTAAAGGAGCTGTAGTTGATGAGTTCTAATTATATGAAAAAGATGCATAGGAACAGTTGAGTGGATGGATGAAGAATTAGAGTATCATGGAAACAAAGTATCAGAAATGTAAAAGAACCTGTCATTGTTCCAGGGAAGGGCACCAGTGCAGTCTGGGCATCCCAACAAGGTCGAAGCAGGTCAATCGCTCAATCTGCATATGGAGCCCAGCACAGAATCTATAAATGCTGAACACATGCACACGATCTGGTTCTGATGAAGGTGGACTGACTGCTCAAGGTTTTATGGCATGAAGGAGACGTCAGTCTGTGAGCAGATCAGTTACATTGTCACAATTGGATATTTCGTCAAAGACATCAACTGATTGTGTTGTCTTGATCATTTTATCATGATTTCAAAAGTCATATCTAGAAGTTCGGACAAAACCAATAGCAATTCAGGTAAAGACTTTTTATATATTAAAATATAAGTTCAATGGTCAAATTTTCTATAGCTGAAAGATGGTGAGAGGTGGTTTATAAAAGTCTTTCTGAAGGTCAGAATCAGCTATCTGTGCCTATTTAAAACGCAACAAAAATTGTCTAATGAAATATTTCAAATTTAGACTGTTTTGTTTTGTAATAAAATATCCCAAAATCACTAGCACAGTGTGATATATTTCCTGCAGGTGTGTACTTACAATATCCCAAAAGTTCCCAAAGATTTTTAATTTCAGAGAAATTCCAATTTTAAATAATGGCTCATCCCTGTCGCCCTGTCCCACTACGCCTGTCAATGACGTAATATCTGCGTTATCCCTGGTTTCCGCTCGTACTGCCATAGTAACCATGGTGACAGACGTGGACAACTGCGTTACGTCTAGCGGCACGCTCACGCTGTTGTTGTTTCGTTCAAACATTATGGACCATGGCAAGCAGACTTTGGGACAACAGGAGAACTAAAACAAGGATCAATATCAGCGTGGCGTTTTCGAGATGCCGAGAGCTCCACGTCCACGACTAACTTCGACTTGACAGAGACGCGCAAATGTACATAAAACTAATCAATGTTATATAGCTCAACATGATGAAATGTTAGAATATTATCAGTAGGATTATGTTATTCTAATGTTGATCTAGCTTACTGCTAGTCTCATATAGCAAACAAACTAACACATAGAATAACATTATAACTTTCAACACACTCAAATGCAGTTTAGTGTGATAGTGTAGACCAAGTGAAACAGCACTGCGTTACCTCACAAGTTTAATTCGTCAAATAAACAGACCTGTTTGAGTATTAATTCAGCTCTTGCGGGTAATTCGGTAGAATGAAATGTCCTTATTCCTTTATATCCGCGGGACTCGCGTGTGGCACTGAATCAGTATCTGTCTCTCATTAGCAATCGCGCCCTGCTTCATACCACAGTCATTTTCAAAACATCAATGTATTCACTCATCCATAAACATTATTAGATCCTTCGGCATGACGGCAAGTTCCATAATTCCGCCTATGCGTCATCAACCTACGCCTTAGTTATTGTAAGAGGTTAACGATCCCTAGCGGACAAAATTTTTACATATTGTAGCTTTAAACTGCCCACAGTTCTTCAAAAATCCTCCAGGTCCTGCACATTCTTTGGCTTTCCATCATCTTTTGCATATTTGAACCCTTTCCAGCAGTGACTGTATGCTTTTGAGATCCATTTTTTCACACTGAGGACATAAAAGTAATGCATTAAAATATTGCATTACTCCCTAAAAAAGTAACTAATTGCATTACTTAGTTACATTTTATGGAAAGTAGGTTACATTACATTAAATGTTAAATTAAACCCTCTTATTTTGTTCAAATGAAATTTTTTGCAGATTCTGCAAGGGGTATGTAAACTTTTGAGCTCAAAAGCTTACTCAAATAAAGGGTCAAATGGCATCACAAAAGATAAAAACAAAAATAACTCGAAATTGTTAATATGTATTACGATTATATTTGAAACCTGTCACACTTAAAGCATGAGACTTTATACTTGTTGGAGACTAAATACATAACTGCATGGTGAAGTAGGAGACTAAATGTCTCGATAGAGATCAAAGGCAGAGATAATGCACTTAGGAGCTGTTCTATAAGCACTGTGTGAATGATAGTCTTTAGCCTGAATGGGTTCTAATTTACCAGCTCTAATTACTGACTGCTAGTTCTCAAAGTGCAGAGAGATAGCATCAGTCATTAAACCTTTCCTAATTTCCCAGCCTGTCCATTTTCTACCATACCAGCCTTTATATTATCTGCTCTGTGCAAGCAGCCAAGAATAGAACAGGGGAAAGAGTGTTTTAGGCTTCATCTGGCATGCTTCTCACAGACTCATGCATTGAGACGGGTCAAAAACTGAAAGGTTAGAGCAGATGAATGTCGCAGATTGTTTGTTGCACTTTGGTGCAGGACTACCTGTTTGTTCGCGCTGTTACCGCAATGCCTTGTCCACTGGGAAAAGGGAAGCTCTTTGAGAGGTTTAAGAGTAGTTTAGAGGATGTTTTTGAAGTGTTGTAGTGGGATAGATGTCGACAGCTATAAAGGAGTACAGCGCAAAGCTTTGCAGGTCACTGCACAGTCATGTAGTACAGAGACTAAATCTGAATGCAACTCACTCACAAACTAAAGCATAATAATATTCAAGAGCATACCAAACTGAATGCATCACTGGCCATGTTTCCATCCACCTATTTTTATGTGAATTTTGGGATAGTGCATAAAAACACTGGTTTTAACTGCCAAGATGCACCGTTTCATTGCACATAATCTCAAATGTCGTTTTAGTTATTCTGAAATGCCTCAGCCAAAGTCTGTCATTAGAATGATTTGGTTTAATTCCCTCCCAGAAGTGTCGTACATGATTGCGTTCACAAACACCAGGCATTCAAACGCAAAGTAACATGACAGTGTTTATTGCGTCATGTACATAGGAAAAAAGAGCCACAGTTTCTTCCCCGATTGCAGAAACTTCTAATATTATTACAGACATTTTGCACCAATTTCCCCTGAAGTGAAGTGATCTTTTGAACACATGGGATGGAAACGTTGCTTTATTCACAAATGTTTTATGTGATATTCTAATTATGTGCGCAAGTTAAATTCACAATTTTGGATGGAAACATAGCTACTGACTGAATATTAATTGCATGATGACACTTTTTATTATAAATTATAATGTGCGATTTTCTTTACATCAGTGAAGCATAAGTCTGGAATTATTTAACCACACTGTTGTATCTGTAAACTACTTTTATCTGAAGCTAGTGCCCATGAGACCATAAAACCTGACACTGCATGAAAAGTTCAAATGAAGTAAATGCCACCCAATTAGAAGCTCTTTACCGCGTCCCAGACAAGCCAGACTGTTGTAAACGGGAGAAATCTGTTCCAGGCTGTTCACTGAGTGTCTTTCATTAATGCAGAGTTTGCTAAAAATACTAACTGCTGTGAGCTACCTCTGGGGTGGAAAAACAAACAAATAAATCTAAATAAATAAAGAGAAATGCACACTGCAAATTCGACTGGACTCTTATGACTCTCATGGTCTGTTATGAGCATGATACTGAATATCTGGCTTTTTATGCTAATGTGATGACTGAATCCGTAGGGATTTCTTTGGCCAGTAGTCCATATAATCAGACAGAATTAGACACCGCAGTCACTGCCAAGTAGACTTTAGTTCTAATGAGAAGAGAGAAACTTCTCTGAGTCATTTTTGGAAATACGCTTATAACAGCTGCTGAGGTGATTGTTAGAGAACGTATGAAGTCACTTCCCCTCAAGGTGTCAAGAAGACCTATAATATCTGGAAAAAACATATGAATCTTATTCATTTCAATTACCACCATAACTGTAGGTATTTGTACAAAAAAAGTGATAAACACATTTTTTGCACATGTGCATTATCGACAGTGTTTACATATAAACAGCTTTAGCGACATGCAAATATTTACAAATCCTTTCAGGTTCATAGAATAATATATAAATGGAATAAATCAACACGATCTCATGAAAGTGCATATCTATAGCACAAATGATATTTCTCATATCATTTATACGCCAAAAAGAGTTTTTGCGTTCAGATGATACGCACTGTAAACCCCTTGGGTAGGATTAGGGGTGAGGAGTGAGTGCGTATTACACGCCATAAAGTGCGTATCATATGCACACGAAAACTGCGTATCATATGTACGCAAAAACTCTTTTTGGCGTATAAATGATACGAGAAATATCATTCGTGCTATTAAATCACCTTATTAAATATTTTCAATTTGATTACCTATTTGGATTCCATCACTTTACCAAAGCCTAAACATTAAAATGTTAAATTGAATGAAACTCTGTCATCATTCTTTAATCTTTTAACTTTTATTTTGTTTATCATAAGACAGCTATTGCTAAAATGCACCATACAAATATCTATATAATAACATTTAAATACATTACATATACTAATGTGAAGCGTTATGTGTAGGGGTGTGGCTCAAAAATATGTTTTAAATACATTTTAAAGATGCACAAACGTTAATATTTTTATGTTTTAAAAGCTGTCAATACATCCATATTGTATGTGTAAACTTTACGTAAATATACAGATTAATATTAATGAGATTGAACGAAATGGCAGTTGCTCGGCTTACTTGCTGCCAGTCACATGAGCCGTAAATGCCATGTGATAAATCATATATATATATATATATATATACACATATACATTCAGTCAAGCCTGAAATTATTCATACCCCTGGCAAATTCTGACTTAAAGTTACTTTTATTCAACCAGCAAGTTTTTTCTTGATTAGAAATGACACAGGTGTCTCCCAGAAGATAATAAGACGATGTACAAGAGGCATCATTGTGGAAAAAATTATAACTCATCTTTTATTTACATTTGAACAAAAAGTGGCATGTCCAAAATTATTCATACCCTTTGCAAACTGTCTCAGTCTATGGGAAAATCCAAAGATCTATACCATTCCAAATAGTCCAAGCTGTTCTAAAGCATCCTAATTACCCTGATTCATTGGGAACAGCTGTTTGAATCAACTCAACAGGTGAAAAACAGAAGCTCTCTGCTGTTGGTTTGTGGACAGTCATGGCTAAGACAAAGGAGCTCACTGAGGACCTGCGGCTGCGCATTGTGGCTGCTCACAAGTCAGGAAAGGGCTATAAGACCACATCTAAATGTTTTGAAGTTCCAGTGGCTACAGTGCAAAGTATTATTAAAAAATGCAAGACGTTCCACACTGTGAGGACGTGGTCGGAAGCCAAAAGTGACACCTGTGCTGGCCAGGAGGATAGTGAGAGAGGTAAAAAAAATTATCCAAGGATCACCACCAAGGCCATCCTGATGAATCTGGGCTCTGCTGGTGGCAACATCTCAAGGCAGACAGTCCAAAGGACACTGCACACCGCTGGGTTCAACGGACGCAGACCAAGGAGGACACCACTTCTCCAGATAAGACACACAAAAGCCCGCTTGGCCTTTGCAAATGCTCATCTGGACAAAGTAGTAGACTTCTGGTCTTCTGTTTTATGGTCAGATGAAACAAAAATTGAATTGTTTGGCCACAATGATGTAGCCCTTCATTTGGCGTAAAAAAGGAGAAGCCTTTAACCCTAAGAACACCATCCCCACTGTCAAACATGGTGGTGGGAACCTAATGTTTTGGGGTTGTTTTTCAGCCGGTGGACCAGGGAACCTAATCACAGTAAACGGCACCATGAAAAAGGAGCACTACACCAAAATTCTCAACAACAACATCAGGCAGTCTGCAGAGAAACTTGGCCTTGGGGACCAGTGGACATTTCAGCACGACAACGACCCAAAACACACAGCAAAAGTGGTGAAGAAATGGTTAGCAGACAAAAACATTAACGTTTTGCAGTGGCCCAGACAGAGTCCTGACTTAAATCCCATTGAGAATCTGTGGAGGGAGCTAAAGATCAGGGTGATGGCAAGGAGACCCTCCAACCTGAAAGAGTTGGAGCTCATCGCTAAAGATGAATGGGCAAAAATACCCGTGGAGACATGCAAAAAGCTGGTCAGCAATTATAGCAAGCGTTTGATTGCTGTAATTACGGAAGCGTATTGCATTCACTTGAGGAAAAATAATCTACTCTGTTTTTATGAATTAACGAGTTAATTATCTCAGAATTACGAGGTAATTTTTCATGAAAAAAAGTTTTTGCTCTGTTTTTCTGAATTAACGAGTTAATTATCTCAGAATTACGAGATAATTTTTCATGAATAAAAAGTTTTTGCTCTGTTTTTCTGAATTAATGACTTAATTATCTCAAAATTATGAGATACATTTTTCTTGAAATAAAATGTATTTGCTCTGTTTTTCTGAATTATTGAGTTAATTATCTCAGAATTATGAGATGATTTTTCATAAAAAATATTTGCTCTGTTTTTCTGAATTAATGACTTAATTATCTCATAATTCTGAGATAATTAACTCAATAATTCAGAAAAACAGAGCAAAAACTTTTATTCATTAAAAATGATCTCGTAATTCTGAGATAATTAACTCGTTAATTCAGAAAAACAGAACAAAATATTTTTTTTATGAAAAATGATCTCATAATTCTGAGATAATTAACTCAATAATTCAGAAAAACAGAGCAAATACATTTTATTTCAAGAAAAATTCTCTCATAATTTTGAGATAATTAAGTCATTAATTCAGAAAAATAGAGCAAAAACGTTTTATTCATGAAAAATTATCTCGTAATTCTGAGATAATTAACTCGTTAATTCAGAAAAACAGAGTAGATTATTTTTAATCTTCAATACGCTTCCGTATGTAATAGCCAATAAAGGCTTTTCTATTGATTATTGACAAGGGTATGAATAATTTTGGACAGTTAAATTCCGTGTGAATTTTAAAATTTTACTTTTAACTTACAAAGCACTTAATAACTTGGCTCCTTCATATCTTCAAGATCTTCTTCATATACATACTCCTTCCCGCACTCTAAGATCTGCTTCTGCACTTTCACTTGTTCTGCCACGCACTCGGACAACTTCTATGGGTTCACGAGCTTTTGGCTATGCTGCTCCCCATTTATGGAACTCTCTTCCAGTAGAAGTTCGCAACAGTTCTAGTCTCTCAGTTTTTAAATCTCGTCTTAAAACGTATCTGTTTAGGCAGGCTTTTATGTGATTTAATGTTTTTGCTGTACTGGTTTGATTGTTTAATGTCTTTTTTATGAATTTTGTAAGGTGTCCTTGAGTGCCATGAAAGGCGCCTCTAAATAAAATGTATTATTATTATTATTATTATGCCACTTTTTGTTCAAATGTAAATAAAAGATGAGTAATCATTTTTTCCACAATGATGCCTGTTGTACATCGTCTTATTATCTTCTGTGTCATTTCTAATCAAGAAAAAACTTGCTGGTTGAATTAAAAGTAACTTTAAGTCAGAATTTGCCAGGGGTATGATTAATTTCGGGCTTGACTGTATATATATATATATGTATGGATATAGTTTTATTCTCAATCTTTCTCTCCTGACACAGTGTTCTGCCAGTCTTTGTCCTCTCACACTCTATCATTACTGTCAGTCAGGGGTATGAGATAGATTTCATACAACAGATTAATGGACCTTATCTTCACACAAGCTCAATACATATTATATACCACTCACCGGCCGTCTGTTATACAAATCTATCCCCCCATATTCCCCGTAGACATCCATGCATTTACTACAGCTTCCTGTTAAACAAACAGATCAGGGAGCCAGTGCTATCTTCCAGCATTTATCACGAGTAACCGTTCACTCATCAAACATGCAGCGGCTCATTCTGTCTGCAGAGTGAAACGTGCATAATGCATAGAGACTGACTCTTTCTTTGGCCCATCTGAATCAGGCTCACTGTCAGAGTGAATGATTGATTCTGTGCAAGAGCGTTGTACTTCCTGAGTGCACAGCATTAGATGAACATCAGATGAGCTGAATCACTGGCGTGGCTGTGCAACGGAGCTGATTGACTGTGCTGTGGTGGCTTTGTCGGGCGCTAAAAGGAATATTCTGAACCTGTCTTTGTAGAGCATATAAAACATGTTGATTGCCACAGACAATCATTTTGATTGTCTCTCAGCATGGATAAAGAAAAGGAAAATATGCTAACAGAAAATATAATTGTAAAGGAAATATAAGCTATTATAGAAGGAAATATAGGGCAATTTATAAATCACGATGGCCAGGTTAAAAAAGCAGAAATGTGATTGTCAAAGTACATTTCACGTGTTAAAGAGACCTCCAAAAAACACCTACTACAAATAATGAAATATTTGCAATATTTATCAGAATATACAACTACTTTTGAATGGCCATCAACATAAAAAGAGTTAACTAGTCAATCTAATATTTAATGTTTTTAACATTATTATTTAATATTAAACATTTTTAAAAGATTTATGTAGCAAAGGGGAATAGTTAAAATTACTAAATATATTGTGAGACAAATTTATGTTGAACAAAGTTTTGTTCAAAGTAATTAAATAAACAGGTTTGTTTTATTTTTTATATATCTTAAGACGTAAACATATTGTATTTGGGGTAAAAAGTGCCGCTGCTGATGGTAAATTAAGTTATTTCATTTATAAAAATGATTTGTTGAAATAATTATTTGATGAACAATCATTATTTTAGATATTATGCAAAACACATTACTTTAGCTTAAGTATTTGTATCAATACTGGTGAGCTTTTTCCCCATAGCCATCTCATAAATTTATATGATTTTGAAACAAAACAAACTCATTTGCTTCATTAATGCTTAATACAAAGATATATATTTTTTCTTGAATTGCTGTTGCTGTTAAGCACTCAAAGACAAAGGAGACTTAATTAACAGACGTTATTAACTATTCAAAATACTCAGGAGATCACAGGAACACTAACCTAACCCTAACCAAACAATGCATTAACAAGAACAAATGAAGAGCAACTGAAACCTTTCTTTCCATCTTTCTAGCGTTATTCCCGCTCATCTGCAGGGTCCACTTCACACACACTTAATTTGGCACAGGTTTTTATGCCGGATGCCCTTCCTGACACAACACATTCACACACTCTCTCTCTCACACACACACACGACAATTTGGCATACCCAATCCACCTAACCTGCATGTCTTTGAACTGTGGGGGAAACCGGAGAACCTGGACTCCACACTCCACACAGAAAGGACAGTCAGGGCTCGATCTGGGGACCTATAACCACTGAGCCACCCACGGAGCAAATGAAACACAGGGTGTATAAATATTAGATACAAACAAAGGAAACTAGATGAAAACCAGGTGCACATAATCAAAAAAATCAAGTGGTAACCATAGAAACTAACAAGGAATAGGAAACCAGGCAAACAGAAATAGAGAAAAAACTAAAACCTTTTAATGCATTTTGGCTGTTCATTTACATGACAATGGTGTTTTGAGGGCCTGAAAACACAAACTTTTGAAGACGATACCATTATCGTCTCTGTGTCGTCGTGCGCTTGAGTATTATGTGTTCAGTCTATAGGCACGTAGTGTTTCTTTACAAAGTGACATCGCCCACTACTGGCCTGGCATGAAAAACACATCGTTTGTAGTTGTTTTTACGGATCCGTGTGAATGGGGATCTTTTTGACAACGTTGTCGTCTGCACACGAAAAACGCAAAGGAAAAACTTTTCCATTTTCAGTACATTGTTGTCATGTAAGTGTACCCTTAAACACAATGAAACTAAACATATCCGTGATACTATGGGAGTAGTTTCCTTAAGTTGTGACTATAGCCCCGTTTAACCTGTTTCTAGCAGATTTTCGAAGTGTGCATCCAAAGAGGTAGTTTGTGATGGTGTACTTTTGACTTTTGTTTTCACTTGGACAAATGTGCAGGGCTGAAATAAGTATATGAACTTAAAAGATAAGGTAATGAAATTAGCTAAATGCTAACACTTTTTCTACATGTAAATCAATGGTTCGTTCAGAGCTTAGTTTGGGAAACCTGTGTGCAAACAATCATTGTTTTTGCAATTCCCTGATGGTACTTAGGGCCCTATTTTAACGATCCAAGCGCATGGTCTAAAGCGCAGGGCGCAAGTTCACTTAGGCAAACAGAAATAGAGAAATAGAGAAACACAGAATTCGTGGTCCGAATCCACTTTTGCTAGTTTAACGATAGGAAAAATGGGCGGCGCGCCAGGTGCATGGTCTAAAAGGGTTGTCCCTATTCTCTTAATGAGTAATGGGTGTGTTTTGGGATTTACGTGCGTTAAACCAATCAGAGTCTCATCTCCCATTCCCTTTAAATGCCACTTGCGCTGCTGCCTTGGCAGATTCGCTATTTACATGACGGAATTTGATAGTGGAAAGACCGAAGCCGTCTTCAGAGCGCAAACGGAACTGCTCGTGCAAGAGGTAAAAGTGCGCAAGCAAATCAGCTACAGGACAAGCCCGATTCCACCATATCTTTATGTACACCATAATAATATTTTACATTGTAATCCTTTTATTTTAAATATTTGGCATGTTTGTGTGCTGCTGTGCGTCCCTATGTGTTTAATAAGAAGAGTGTACGCGCGTTGTGGACCCGCCTATAGGCGCACATTACTAACGAGCTCTTTAAATAACAAAAAAAAAAAATCGGTCAATGGCGCAGTCTATTTCTGTTGCCTCAAAATAGCAACGCGCCAATAATGTGCCAGAACACACCTTGTTTTCAGACCAGCACGCCCATGGGTGCACAAATGGGCGCAAATGCATTTGCTATTTAAACAACAGTTAAAATGATAACTGCGTCGGACTGAAACTAGCAAAAAACACTTGCATTGCACTTGGAGCTGCATTGCGTCGGGTGTAAGATAGGGCCCTTGGCCTTAAGCTTTAAAATGTTCTCACATGTTGCATATTTTAAGTGTTTGTGGTACTGCCCATTTCCTCAGTTAAGCTTTCATTTCAAGTGTATTCCAGTAAACATGTTTCCTGTTTGTTCATTCGAAGGGACAAGTCGATATTATTGCCAGTGCTAATCGACAGCAAGACACGGATGTGGTACATGAACATTAGGTTGGAAATAACCCAGAATTGTCCTATACTCCTACACAGTACGACTGCCTTGTTAGACCCTCTGGAAAACTAGACCACTGTGATTTGCTTTCTAGACAAACTGCCGCCCACCACAACTCAAAACTCCCACAGTGAACGTAAGAATCAAAATGACCTTTCTCTCTCTGTCTTTCTGCCTCCTCATTTCTCTCTCTCTCTCTCTCTCTCTCTCTCTCTCTCTCTCTCTCTCACACACACACACACACACATCTCTGGCTCTGATTTTTAATTACTTTGAGGTGCCTCCCTTGAGTGTGCTCCCCTTAGCTCAGGCTGTTCAGTGTTGACTCGGATCTGAGATCTGATCCCTCTCATCATCACACAAGACAGTCACATCTCACAGCGCCACTCCAGAGGCCGTCACACAATGTGCTGATTCATTCTCTCATCATTCTCCGCCACACACCTTCATCTCACTGTTACTGCAGCCAATGTGCATCGGATTAAATCTGTAATGAATTTAAAATGTCTTAACAGGTTGAGCTGAGCAAGCAAAGAATATGAGCAGATAAATATATCATTTCACCAAAGCAATCAACATCAGTGTCCGTAATGGCCATATATCCTTCCTGTTTTGGACTGCCTTTCCCCCAATCCATCTCTCTTCCTCCTCCTCAGAATCAGGCACCTTGTTTATATGAGGAGCTGTTTGTTAGACTCTTTTCTATGCCGCTATGGGCTGCTCATTGATCTGGCCAGGTATCGATATGGGCCGATCAAGAGAGAGGTAGGTGGTGAGAGATATAGAAGGGGGAAAAAAAACAGAATGAGACTGAGAGAAGGAAAAGAGATATAAATAAAGGCAACACTTTATTTCAGTGGTCCACTTAAGACATTCTACTAACTATAAGTAAAGTAACTTTGCAACTACATGTCAAGTACCAGTCATTAGAGTATCAGTAGACTGTCCGCTTAATATCTGCTAACATTTTATTTTGATGCTCCCCAACAGACATTCTACTGACAATAAGTAACTTCACAAAATGTCAACTTATTCTACTTACCCTAACCCGAACCCTAACCTAACAGTCTACTACAGTCTACTAATACTCCAATGAGAGTTAGTTTAAATGTAGTCGCAAGGTTACTTATGGTAATGTCTAAAGTGGACCATTGAAAATAAATAGTTACCTAAGTAAATAAGTAAAGAAGCATCAGTTTTTTCCTCTTATATGGCCTGCTATATTAACACAAATGTTTTACTTAGTAAAAGTATCTGTTTGTGAAAGCCACCAAATCATTAGCCTGGTAATACCAAACTCTGCTACTTCGCTTTGCTTCGTAGCAGAGTCTGGAATGGCATAATAGAGAAGTGTTTTCTCTCTCGCGGGGGGCGCTTGTCTGAAGTTTAAAATCATTGGTTACCCGTAAGCCAATCACATAACGTTTGGTTATGGCGTGTGTTATGCGCATGCTCAGCCGCATCTAACTTCCACTGTAAACACATGTATGATGCGAAAACAAAACCATCGAGCGAAATACCGGAGTGAACATGGCTGTGCGCGACTTTTGCAGATTATGTGAAGTAAAAATCAACGCATCCACGGTACAATCAGCGTCTACGTCACGGCTCTCAGCCCGCCCTCTGTTCGTTGATTGGCCCGGCTGTTTTCAGGCCGGAGGCAAACGGAAAGCTATTACGCTGTATCAGACTGACTACAGAAGCGAAATGAAATTGAGCGGAAGTAAGAAGTCTGACATAGTCAGGCTACCAAATCATAGTTTTACACCGCCAATTTCAGAACACATATCTGTAAAAAATTTGGTTGCATTGATTGATTTAAACATTCAATTAAAATGTTTTGCATGAACATTCATCTTGTTGTTAACTGGCCTTAACATACAAAAAACTGTATGCTGCATACTTGGAAAAGCATCCCATACTTTGAAAGGTGCAATAGAATGACAGACTTAGTCAGACTTAGCCTAAATTGAAAAGCAAATATAATGCAATGAGTTTAACTTTATACATTGCATCATGATAGAATGCATGTTAAGTTATATTGTGAACAATTAATTCATGCATGTTTAATTTTTTTTAAAACCTCACAACGTTTATCAAAATGTCACAACTTGGCCCTTCCTATGAAAACGACAGACTTCTCTCTGATGAAACCTGTAGGCCTACTTTTGCTTCTCACCATAACAATTTTAAAAGTTATAGCCATGAAGAAATAAAGGCTTTTTAAAGTTTTTTCACCAATTCGAGTGCCTTGGACTTTTTCTAATTTCTAAATTCTCTCTGATGACGTTTGCAGCAACAGGACGCATCATTTAGTCCACTTAAACCCCTGCAACCTTGTGTTCATCTACCTCCATTATTGAGCGGAAAGCCCACATCTCAAAATCCAATGAACAACCGATACATAAAACCAAGTCGCCGCTGTACATTTATTCTTTTTTGATAATCCATTACATTGGGATGTGTCACAACATTGAACAAAAATTCCTAGCTTTTTACTCTGGCTGTAAACTGCACATTTTAGCAAATGTAGCAGGTCGTCTCCGTGCTCCTATCAAAACAGCCAAAAAGCCAAGATTGTATTTATTGCTTTGAACATTTCACCATCTTTCAAGTAATTTTTTGTTACAGTGGGTTTTGTAGAGAGGGTACCATCTTTTTTTAGGAGAGGAAATGCTTAGCAGCGGGATAAAAAAAAAACAGGCCAAGCTGGCCTTAAAACCAGGGCCAGGAAAGAGATTGATTACATTTCACCACCTTGGATAAAAACAGCACATTTATGCCTGAATTTTCAAATCGAGGAGCGCTATCTTATTTTAGCTAGGCTTGCATTCCAGGATGTCAGGATGTAGGCTACATCCCACAGATCAGCAGAGGAGTTTAGAAATAAACTATGCTTACTGTGTGGTGGGAAGTTATGACAAAGCCAACATACAAATATAAGCTTATTATTATGTGAGCAAATGTTCTCACACTAGCCTGTACTTTCAAGCAACATCCCTTAAATTCAGCACACACCATCAGACTGTTCTGAATTATTTCCTCTATCTTTTCTAATAGCTAGCTCTGTGGAGAACACATTCAGCAAATGATTTACAACTTTGTAAGATAGGATAAGAGCAAAAATGGTCCTGCATTGACTTTAAAAATGGTTTTATCAGTGTGCATGTGGGCATTCTCCCTGTTCCCGTCTCAGATCAATGCTGTGATCGTATTTGGCTGGAGCTGTGTGTTCAGCGTTGATGTCTGTGATTGTCTCTGGCAGACAGAATAGGCTGGGAGGTGTGGGACAATCCATCTGCTGATCTGCATCCTCAAGTGCCTCTAGTACTGACTTGCAAATTGAGAACGCACACAACACACACACTTTTTCCTCTGAGGGGATTCTAAACAGACCCCTAAGGTTGTTTAGACTTTCCATGAGTGTATATTTCTGTGTGTGCAAATGACAATAACAATTTGTCTGTCACGTTACGGCTGCAATGAAGCGCACGACGCAGGAGATTCAGAGAAATAAACTGTATTTAATCAAATATCCATGGACAAACTCAACAGAACGCAACCACACAAAACATTGACGACACGCATCCCAGAACTGAGGAAACTAAGGACTTAAATACACAAGGAGTGGAAATGAACTGAACAGAAACGGATGCATAATTAATTAGGAACTAAGGAAACTAATAGGGAAAACATGCAGGCACACAGAAAAACCAAAACCCCATAAAACAGAACTAAACAGAACATAACTGTTGTTACATTGTCAACAAACTCTTAACTAAAGATTATCTCAAAAATGTTACTGACCAATCCTACTTTGGCAGCTGTTGCCACCAACCATTTATCAGACAAGCTTTTGCTTTTTTTAGAATAAGTTCTATGTGTTGGGATCAACATGATCCAAAATATGATAAAATATCTAAAACATGTCTTTATCTTAAAATAAATCCTAAAAAGTGGCAATGCTATCTCACGACCAATTCGTACGAATTGGCAAATTTTTACGAATCCGTACAACCTCACTCGTACGAATTCGTACGATTTGTCTAAACCCCAGTGATGGGTAGGTTTAGGGGCTGGGTCAGGAGTAGGTCATTAATTCGAATTCATACAAACGTGTAAAATATGTACGATTTAGAAAAAACAATGAACAATTATAACATCAGTAAGGGCACCGACATTTGAAGAAACTTTCTCAGTCAGAATCGCTCAGTCTGCACGGTATTTTTGTCTTCTTCCTGTGGTTATGTTGCTCTGAGGTGAGAGAGTTTTATTCCCATTCATACACAACTGCTCCAGATACTGAACCGTGGGGGTTGAGACGAAGAGAGAACTGAGGAAGGAATTCTCTCACTCTGTGACTTTGCACTTTTCTCCTTGTTAAAACTGAGATTTCCAGACTGTCTGAGGCAGCGCTCCTGGGAGCGTCTGGGGAATATATAATGAGTTCTAAAGTATGATAATTGTTTGGAAGTTTGAATTGGCATCTCGCCAGTAAGGAAAGATTGATGATCTTAAGTGAAGAAACAGTGTAAAGGATGTGATATTATGGATGAAATATACCACAAAAAAAAAAGAGAAATATGAAAGACACAACTAGCTGCATCCTTATAAATCAGCACTTCTACAGATGAGAGAGCGATGTTGTCCAGAACAGTTCAGGTCACATTATGCCCTTTTACGAAGTCTTGATTTTGTTTTTGTGGTGTACTAAAATATGCTTTCATGCTTGATTGTAAAAAACAACAACTAATTTTACATTATTACAGCACCTCTCTCCCCAGTCTGGCCCGAACGCGTCTTTTATTTTCTGTTTCTGTGAAGCCCCTCCTTCATAGAGGGGCTTCATAAAGGGGCATTACAAAATACGAAATGTGCTGGGATTGGTTAGCTGGCCCAGTGTGTTGTGATTGGCACCGATTAGCTAAGAAGCTAAGTGCGTTCTGTAAATGTCACATCCCTTACCGTAACCACAACCTCTACTCAGATGTAAATATTAAGGATGCCGTCAATTTCAAACCAATTCAAGCCTGATTCAGACTTAAGAATTTTAACAAACAAGAGGATCGTCCAGAATTTTATGCACAGACTTTGCAAGCATGGATTTCACAGGACGTTTCAGAGTGGTTTATTTACTTGTCAGAAAACTAGTAACTTTCACAAAATCATGGTTAATTTTCCTAAGGGGCGGTGAACAGTCTTACAAAACCGAGAACTTACAAAAGCTACAGTAAACACTATATCAATACTAATGTTGGCTAGCAGGCGAGCTGAGGCAAAGCTTTGCCCTTTGTTTACATCGTAGCAACAAACATAAAACATTTTGGAAAGTTAATAGAAAACGCAACTAGAAATAATTAGACATACTTACAAGTTGTGATCCACAAACAACAGATTGTCCTGACAAGGTGGGAACTACTCCATTTCAGCAGAAGCTTTTGTGCGTAGCCTGCATTGTGCTCTTTTAGTTTCTGGAAGCTCCATAAAATATGCAGCACACAGACAAACGTTGGGGTTACAATGTTCAGGAAATGTATTAAAATAAATTTTAACCACACGGTTAAAGTGAGTGAGCGAATTCGGACAGCTGTTGAACGTACATCGACTGTACACTCGTGATGAGTGCACTCAATAACGTCCACTATGGTTTCAGACATATTCAGAATTATTATTATTTAATTATTATATAATTATAATGCCCTATTTGAGGGTATAGGGGGCGATTTTGGATTCAGCCACTGTCTTCTCTAATGCAGCTCAACCAGGCCTTGCCCCCTTTGTGTCATATTCCGTGGGCAGGGATTATTTAAATGTCACATGATCCTTCAGAAATCATTCTAATATGCTGATTTATTGTTCAAGAAACCATACGTTATGGGGGACAAAATGTCCCCACATAGATGGCAATACCAGAAATGTTTGACCTGAAACGGCTTGTAAAGCATGTTTTTTGAAAATGTAAAAATGCAGAAAGTTTAGTTTATGGGTAGGGTATAGAATATACAGTTTGTAAAGTAAAAAAATCATTATATCTATGGAATGTCCCCATAAAACATGAAATCCCAACATATGTGCATATGTGTGTGTGTAAACATCACTGCAAGGAGTCTGTGTTTACACTGAGTTTCTGCAGCAGGTGTGCATGTTAGGCCCTTGGGGAGAGTGATGGGAAAACAAGAGCCCTGAGATGCCTAGGTATGCCTATGCATTGGGACACTGTAGGACTGCGATTATTACATCAGAGAGCAGCAGATTTCTCTGATTAGACTTGTAATGCATATAGACACACATATTATAACCACACCCACTAAAATACACACAAACACATAGAAATACAAAACACAACAGAAATACAAAACACGCATATGCTTCCTGTTCAAGCCTGCTAGGTTCCACCCATATGAGTTCTCGACTCCTCATGGGAAATCTCAACAACACACAACAACTGCAATGGTGAAAGCTCCAAGGTTACATGTCCTTTACTCATTTGTCTTCAAGGAAGCCAGAAGCCTGTGTTTGTCCTCTGAACCTGATGTTGTCTTATTGTGATTGATTATGCTGTTTTGATTCTTTTTGATCTCTCCATATTTTTGACCAATAAAATTAATAAAGACTGGCAGAGTCTGGAGCTCCATATTGGGCACCATTAAGCCTGTGGGTGTGGGTTTTTATCTATATACACAATTAGGCTGCCTATCAAACAAAACACTCTGCCCACTGTTTCTCCTCTAATCACTGGGTAATTAAGACTTTGAGAGGCTCTCAAGCTTCCAACAAAACCCAGCTAGTACCATTAAATACCACAGGGCTCCAAACAAGGTGCTGTTCAGTGATTTGTTAGCCAGGATAACTGCATTGAAGTACCGACTTACTTAGTACTTAGTCTTGCGAGACTAAGAATAGGTGTAAAATGGTCTACTTTATGGCTTATTCTGGACAAGAGCCTACTTAGACAGGAAGAGTATGTCTGACCGACATATAGCGTAATCGTTTTTTTGTTGTTTAGAGGTGGCTGAATCTGAAATCAAAGATACCAAAAGGCATTATATATATCTGCGAATAATAGTGCAGAAGTCCCTGCTGTGAACAGCTGTATACAAAACTGATTTATTATATCATTGCAATTACCCTGGAAATCCAGAGTTCTCGCGAGAGCACAATTTGAATTTGCTCAGCGAGTTGCTCTGGCATTGAGTAATGATGCTCATTTGTAGTCGAGCTGCACCAATCACATCGGTGTATCTGATATAGGCGGACCAGAGGTGAGATGACGACTGCGATGCAACATCGAAGTCATTAGTAAACATTGCAAGATGGCTATGGATCTTGAGTTTCCAATTACCGTTACCAGTTACCATTACCAGTTGTTTGAAACGGCTTTGGCTGAACGAGTTAGACTTGGCTTTTTATCTAAAAGAGGAACAGAAGAAGGCGCTCGAATGCAAGAAGGACGTTTTTGCTGTTTTGCCGACCGGATATGGCAAGAGTTTAATCTACCAGTTAGCTCCGCTAGGTAGCTAAGCGTATGGGGCTCTGGATACGTCACCCCGTGTATTGTTGTGATTGGTCGTAGTGTTATCCAATTGCGTGCAGTGAGATTTTCAAATGCATGCTTGGTGCCGCCCCTCGAGTTGGGTGATTTTCATTACTCAATGCCAGACTCTTAATCTTTCAGATTTGGGTCTGGATTTCCAGGCTATCATACAATTTATTAAACATGGACAATATAATCATTAATATTTGTTGAGATATAAGAATGGCATGGTTGGAATGACATAATTTAGGAAAGGAAATATTCTATAAAATAAGGAAAAAGGAAACAAAAACACTTAAAATGTTTTGTCTTACATTTTCTGTGTTTTAGTTACAATACATTATTTTATTGATATATGTGTTACCCTGATAGCGTTTTCTTCAGTGTATTTATAACCCCATTTTTTTATCGAAATTTGACAGGATATTTTTTACAGTGTCGATTTCTTAATGTATCTGCATAGGCCTACTTATTTTTCATTTAAAAAAATGATAAGATCATCTTGTTACAATCACCTGGAAACAGGTCAAATTTTAACTCAGCCAGTTACGCATACTGGGTCTGTCCTCTCTTCGGCTCCATATGAGCCCAGATTAGACTAAAGGAGAACAAATCAATATGCGTGAAAGCTTTTATGTGCATTATGGATTCATCTCCTCCAGTTCTGTATGTATACATAAACTACTCTAGATGCTTCTCTATTGGTAACACAGTTAGAATCTAAACCACCTGAAGGCCGAATGAGCATCAAGCCACAGGACATTGCTATCTTTTCCATCTAATAACTGGAATCTTTCCCAAGACTAATTACCAGCAGTACTAAGACAAAATGATCACGGAGCCACAAGCACGTTGGCTGACATTTGGAGGAACTGTGTATAATAAGTCAAATCTCTGCAACAGAGACGTGAAGAAGCTTCCGGCTTCCTCCTGATGAGAGGAAAGTTTAGCAGACAGAAGCCAAAAGACTGACTCATACTGGCTGAATAAAAATACCACAGCTCTCTTCTCTTTTTCTGCATTGGATCCCTGCAAAAAAAAAAAAAAAAAAAGCTGTCACCAGCATGCATATATTGTGTTTTACTTGCCGGTCCTTAGCATGGGATGCTAGCATGCTGGTGTTGAATCTGGTTGACTAGCATTAATTGCCAGCAAAGATTTTGTGGTAAACAACACTGATTAGACCAGCACCAATCCAGAAATAATCTGCATAAACTAGCATGGACATTTTCAGGGATGAATAAAACTGGGAGTATTAGGCTGGGAACACACTGACACCTTGATTTAAGCAGGCACAGCTGACACAACAAGCTGATGCTCACTGCACAAGGATAGGCGCACAATCATTTAAACTGCATCCTGCACTGAGACCTTTTAATTTTTAGTGTACAGAGTCATGAAATATTCACAGATGTGTAAATACTAATTAAAGTGTACTTTTTGAAACCAGGGTAGCAGACATGGACTACATTATTTTTACATTTTCTGAAGAAAATGAGAGTGGTGCTATAGCCTGTGCAAAACTCACCACCACAATGATCAAAGTCACCATGAAATCAAAATGGACAATTGCTGTAGAATATTCATTATAAATGATTTATTCGTGCACATCGTTACTTTTTTAATCAAGTGCCCTCGTAATCTTTAATCAAAAAAACGTCTAAATCTCTTCTCTTCTCTGATGAAATATTTACTGGCACAGCGAAAAGCCATTTAACTCGGATATCCATCACAATGAGGAAGAAAAAACTATTGCAACTTCTGTTTCATGCCAACTTTTAGTCTTCTGGGTAGTTGCCAGGGAATTGCCGTGAGATCGTTAAGGCGTTTGCAGGAGTATAGCATTTTACAACATAGTTGCTTACTGACCAAAATAACCCACATCCTCCTGTCCATAGAGTTCAGGCTCCTCTTTCAACTTAAGCCTAAAACAATGTTCACATCCATGGCACAACTGAGGTGAAAGTTTCATACCAGAGCTGATTAACATGACGGTATCTCACTGTTAAGGTGCGGTTATTTCTCAGCAAAATTTTGAGGGTCCTTCCAATAGGAATCTGCGTGATTGGAAGCGTTCCCCATGCAGATTTCACTTTTTCTCAAGTTGGTCACATGGATTTGCCATGCCGACCAACAGAAAGCTGCTTGGTTTGTATTCGACTTCTGTGTGAGCTGTGCTTTATACAATGGACTTTTTTGCCTGCGTTGACCACGTGACTGCACCTTTGTTACATGCTACATAAAGTTACTGTTTTAAATACTAAATTATAATTACATGCAACTAACCCACAACCCTAATCCTAACCCTATAATAAGTACATGTATTTAATTATTACCCAGTACTTAAATGTATAATTACACTGTACACTTTAGTCTATGAGACCTTGAAACCTTTAGAAATTGCCTAGGCTATCAGGCTAATCATAAAAATGTTGCTAGATGGCAACAACACTAGATTGTGCTGTGAAATTTAACGCTGTTAAACATTTAAAAATTATATCAGTTAGTGCATTTTATCATGATTAAACTGTTCAGTTTGATTCTTTGTATTTAGTTTCTGTTCCTATTGTCATTTGTTGCTACGGCTACTAATTTGTTCATTGATTACACTCACCTGCTTCTTGTTTTACCCATTGTTCAACCTGTGTATTTATCCCTCAGTTTCAGTTTTTGGTAGTCTATTCTTAATGTTGTTGTTAAATGGTTTGCTTACCTGTATGCCTGTGTATTATTTGATCTAGATAGTTTGTTTCTGGTTTTGTTTTAATCAACTGCTCAATTGCCTTGCTACAACCACACCCTGACATGTTACCTTTGGTAGCCTATAATACTAAAACTAAAATTAAAACAATATAAACTGAAACTAGAAAAGTCTAGAGGAAAATAACCCTAACCTAAAACTAACAATTATGGAGTGAAACCTAATTTTCTTTTTAGAAATATAGTCAAATAAAAAATACAGAACTATAACATCAAGGGGCTCAAAAATGAAGCTTTGTAAAGCTGGATTACCAGACCACATCCTGAGCTCTGCCTGGAGGATAGACTCCTCTACTGTCATATACAAGGAGACTGTCATCTATGTAGAAATCCCTGGAGAACAGCACAAATCACTGAACTTATTCACAACAGTCAGTCCAAAGAACTGATTGGCATCTCCGGGTTGGCAAGTGAGAGGGCTTATTTAGGTAAAGGAGACATTGTTAATGTGTCATTTAGGGGGGGTTGTGTATGTGTCCCTGCTGATAGGTATATTACATCACCTGAGATATACTTCATCTCCAAGTCTTGACAACCCCCCACATTTATCCCTTTTGTAAGTAGCTTCTTCAGAAATGAAAAAAAAAAAAAAAATTCATATAACAAATTTTCCCTTGATACTTAGATTATTATATTATCTAGCATATAACCAACTACAGTCAGCTAACTGAATGCAAAACTAGTTTAAATAGACATTATCCTTGCAGCCTATTATATGATGAAAATGGTTTGCCAACTATGAGGTTTTGTCAACTTACAGTACATACGCAATAATCATTCAAATATGCCAAAGCAGGACTGATAACCTATTCTTATTGACAAGCATGTCACATAGAGGGAATGCAGAAAGATACACAGAATCATGGAATTTGTGTCTGTCTAAAAGTTAAATGTAATCTTTTTGAAGTCTTATGGAACATCAGCTCAAACTAAAGGATCTCACGAGACTAAAAATATCTATATCTAAAAGTGCAAGCTGAAGCATATATAATAAACATCAAAGCATTGACAGGCCTGCACATATTTCCTCTTCTCCTTCATTCTCCTCTCTGAAGCTTGTGTAAGAGGCTGCTGTCAGAACTGCAGAACTGAATATGAACACATATGGTTTGGAGTTGAAAATAATGTCCTGTTTATATATGGTTAGAAAAAGAGTGACAAAAACATTCTACAACCAAAGTGAAGTGACAACCTGAAAATGTTCTCAACCACATGCGTGATTTGGTTGACCAGTACTATATGCACGAAAAAATTGGTTATTTGTCAAGTCATTTACATTTGTATAACAGTGGGATCAAGTGAAGTCTGAGACTGCACTTAAAATCTATGATCAAATCAAGATTTTAAACCTGGAAATAAAGTTTCAAAGTGCCCCTATTATGCTATTTTAAAGGTGCTGTTTGTAATTTTAGTGACAGTAAGCATAAAAATGCCATAATATGTTTGCTGAGATTTAGGAAACACGCTAAGTTTAAAATGTGCGTTCCGTGTTGGAATGTCTGTTTTTGTTTTGGTCTGTGAGAACCCTCCCCAATATACCAATAGTATATTGACACCTCAGGTTACCAGTTGACGGAAAACACAGCGTATTGTAGCTGTGGAAGCCAGCAAACAAACTGGGTCCGAGAATTCAGATTCTACCTGACCTAAACAGCCTTTGGAATAAAAACATTGCAAACATACATATTAGCTGATCAACTTACAGTGTAAGGCTGGTCACTTTCCATTGTCAACTGCGCTCATTCCTGTTGCCAGTCGTCATTCTGGCAGCCCGCGTGAGTGTCGAGTGTGAAGAGGAGGGGAGCGTGGAAACAACTCGATCCGATATTTTGCATTTAAACTGCAGTAGCCAATCGCTATCATCAATATTGATTCTAATTTTGTCTCCTACAATAAGTTTACATGCATTCAAGGTCAAAAAACACTTTAATTTTCTCATAATGTACATTGCACATCACCTCTTTTCTCAAAGAGTTTGAAATGGCATATTCGAATATTCAGTCTCTCTAAACTCCTCCTTTCCGAGAGCCTACTCTGCTCTGCTCAGATGGCCCAGTCTGTAGTGATTGGTCTACAGCTTACAGTGCTTGTCGTAAACGAAATGCCTATTACCATATCTGAATTTCAGCTTTGGATCTTCTGCAGCACTTGATACACAGTGATACGAACAGTAACAATGGCATCGTTTTTTCGCATCAATTCCAGTCCTCATCCTTTTGAAGTGCATGCAAAGTGGATTCTCGACTTGTCTACAACACAAACCAAACTCTTCCAGGCTTTAGCTACAACTAAGCAGGCAGTCAGTGAAGACCATAGGCTGGCTTTATGCAAATTTGTTACATTGTTACATAGGTTTGTAACAGAGAGTGAGACTGGAATTGCTGAAGACTTGTTTCGGCAGACAGAGGAGACAATAACTCCTCTGTAGGAGACAATAACTTTATTTGTTGTGCACTTTGATGTTTCAAATGTGCAGACCTTTTAAAAGGTTAGTTCACCCAAAAATGAAAATTCTGTCATTAATTACTCACCCTCATGTCGTTCCAAGACCTTTGTTCATCTTCGGAACACAAATTAAGATATTTTTGATGAAATCCGATGGCTCAGAGTGGGCTCCATTGACAGCTATTTAATTAACACTTTGAAGGCCCAAAAAGGTAGGAAAGACATTGTTAAAATAGTCCATGTGACTACATTGTTTCAACCTTAATTTTACGAAGCAACGAGAATACTTTGTGTGTGCCAAAAAAACAAAATATCGACTGTAGTCACAAGGACTATTTTAACGATGTCTTTCCTACCTTTTTGTGAGTAATTAATGACAGAATTTTCATTTTTGTGTGTTTCAATTTAAATTTTTAAATTCACAAACAGGTATATTACACACTGCATGAAAGGTATACGAAAAATCATTATAGGGGCACTTTAAGATGTAGATTTTTTTTCAATTAATAAGAAATATTTCAGATGCTTCTAATCAAGCATCACTAATCAAGTAAGCAAGTTTAACATTGATTGTGTGAAATGGAGCACAAGACGCTCTTTGGATCATTTTCAAATTATACTCCATTACATGATCACTAAGTTTAATGCAAATTTGCGAAGTTCACGCAGCTTGAGTGTGATGTCATTAAAGCAAAAGACCATATACTTTTCACAAATCAACTTTTCACTCAAATGGGGATGGCAATAATACAATTTGTAATAAAAAAATGTATTAAATTAGAAAAATGTAAAAGCATTTTTAGTAGTGGTCTTAGACCTTTGGACCCCATATAACAAGGATTTCTTTATATTTTATAGCTACAGATATCTTTCCTTGGCCATGAAGCCATTTTTAACATTTATGGACATTTAAGATTAGGCTTATAGTGACACAATGTATGCAGCTTCAACAATTTTGTGCTGTAGTCATTCCTTTTGTGACAGATTGACATCAAGAGAGACTCAGAGTCCCTAGATAGGAAAACATGGAGCTTCTGCAACAGGCTATTTTGCAGTTGGTTGGTTTCTTACTGCATATCAGAACCGTGTCATTCCGTAACGGCTGTCACAACTTCATTAATTTGTCTCTATAGTGTTACGGAAGACGGCAGGCAATGAGTTCTGGATGCGCTCGTAATCCTGTTGGACCAAGGCCAAGACACATATCACACAAATAAAACAGGAGCAGCCAATGGAAACAGGAGCTGTGTAAGTTCATAACCTTCTGTCCTCCCTCACGCTGCCTCATATATCACAACAATGATTGGGTCATGCAGTAAACGAAGAGAAAAACCACAGGACAGCCGTGGAACATCAATTGAATGACAGGGTTACTGTCACATTTTCAGTATTAAGATGGGAAAAACGTCTGTCTGGTGATGTCTTACTTTTGCGTGGGGCAGCTCTGGTGGTTCACCCTAAAAATTTATGGCACAGTTGACAGCTTTCCAGCCAGGAAGGATTGAGTTTGTGTGTGACAGTTCCAATCTGTCCGAACATCACGACTCAATTTGCAGAGCCAGTACTGTGTCACACTGCCTGAGTGAATCCATTCATTATGTGCAACTAATGGCTGTCTGAACCATGTCAGTCATAAATTATGAAACCCCCTTCTCTCCTGTTCTCGCTGTATATGGAGTAAATGTCCACCAAGTGCTGTAAAAGCACAGGTCAGATCTTGTTCTAGGACAGTTGTATCATGCAGTGCATAGAACGTTTATATACGGGATAATGTACAGCCAGTCAGTCATTGTCAGGATTGTTATCGTTAATTAAAATTAAAACCATTATTATTATTAATTGAAATAAAACAAATATTAGATGAAAAGCTAAAAATTAATCAAATATTAATTAATTCATTAAAAATTAATGCATTAAAAAACATTTCTGGGTTTGGAATGCAGAAGTTAACTACAGCAGGGTAAACTAGATGTCGGCTACATGGGAGACCATATAGCAAATATTACTTTTGCATTCTCATTTGCTCCACCAGTGACTGTTTCTGAACTCCCTTAAAAAAAACGCCTCCATTGTAGTCTTGAGTTTTCTTCTGGGAACGAAGACGTCACAGTAATCCTCATTTAAACAATTCCCGCCCAAGGCATACACAAAATATAGTCGGCAAGAGCTGGTTAAGATAGTAGTGTTTGGAAAATTATGGTAAGGGGTGTGACATTTCCCAAACACGCTCGAAGCGGTTCACCAATCACAACACACTGATCCAGCTGACCAATCAGAGCACATTGCGCTTTTTGGAAGGAGGGGCTTCATAGAGACAGGAACGAAACAGAGCGTTATTGACAGACTGGGAAGAGAGGAGCTGCAACAATGTAAAATATGTGGAAAATACGTTTTTTTTTTAACATTCAAGCTTGAAAAGAAACCTATAGTAGACCCCAAAAACTAAATGAACACAGTGGTATTGGGGTTGCGGCTTTAATTACAAACAAATACATACTTGTGTCTTTCACTATCTATCCGTCCATTCACAGCACTGGACTTTGGGGACACAACGTATAAGTGGTGAATGATGCAGCTTCCTCTCCAACTCCATGCATTATCAGCCAGCAGGATCATGTTACATGATGCACATCCCCCACAACAACAGCACATGCTGAATTCACATCAGAATGGATTTTCTAAAGGAGTTTGGTAGCACTTTCTCCATATATTTGTGTTCTAGACATAGGCTACGTCATCATGAAGTTTGCCATTTCACAGGAAGATTGAGTTATGCCATTTTATCATTAAGAATTACAAGCTCAAAAAACATAAAATAAAAGCAACATGCATGAAGAATTGTTCACAATAAGCTTAATATGCTTTCAGAAAATAGAGGATGAATTTTCATTTTATGCCAACTTCAGTACAATCATCAGTATCAAATAAAAGGCAGAATATGACCTTGTAGATTTGCTGTTATTAGGAATCTTAATAAGTAACTCCCTAGTCCACAAAAACCTTGACTACTCAAAACATTATCTTAGAATGAAATGTGCATCAAATTATGGTCATATTGCTCATATACGGTTAAATCAACACTGCTAAATGGGATTATTTATGTGTCAAGCTGAACGGCACCATTAGAATTATGTTCAAACTTCCATACATTTGTAAGAATATAGTTCAAGGTAGTGTTAACAAGGACAAAATAAATGTTCTTGTGACTGATTGTTTTTGCTTTGATTGCTCTGAAGCTATTTATTTCCATCTCTTGTCTTCATTTTGTCTTGATCATCCTACCTAGCTTGCCCTGACTGGAATCTTCTTGAAAACAAATCTGCCTTAGGTCAACATCCATGCAACAAGAAATGACGGCCACAGCCAATTTATTAGAGCAAATGTCTCATTTCACCTGTAAAATCAGGCACAGCCTACAGCTTCGCAGCTGCTGCAAAACCAGATCACAAGGAACAGAAGGGATAGAGGTGGGAGATCAAGGGAAAGAGAGAGAGATAAAATCAGGAAGTGATGAATGAGGGAGAGGAAATCAGAGGAGATGGATGACGGTAAGCATAGATGAAAAGAGGAAGCGAGTGAGATACGTCCTCCAGGCATGTGCCTGAACAGCTGTTGCAGTGTTAGCTTTGTTGGCGGCGTTTCATGCGGTTGTCCTACTCTAAATACCACATATCCATTCATTTGCTTCAACGGCACATTACAATAAAATTCAAAAATAAAATGTTATACACAGACACTGAGCTTCCTGCATGAATACCCAAATGGATTCATATCATTAGTGAGAAGAAGGAATGGGGAGATATAGGGAAATAAATAAAGAGAGGAAAACTGAGAGATGGCTGACCCTGACACTGAAGACAGGCTCTGCCATGCAGCTCAAATATATCACAGTTAGCCATCTGTGCTTCTGTCTCTCTCTTGCTCTTGGCTAATCAGCTACAAGGCAGACAAACTGAACAAAAGTCAGCAGGGACAGGATGTTATAGTTCATATCAGCTCTATGACTGTCATTCACCCTCTGCCCACATGTGCCTTCATCCTGGACGAGTTCGTGATCTCCTTCCACAGGAGAGGCCAGTATCTACAATGTTGCCATTTAAAATTCCACATTAAGCAGGTGACACCTAACAATACCAAAGAATCCTGAAAATAATCTATCATGGTTTTTACAAAAAATATTAAGCATCACCACTGTTCTCAACATGGATAATAATAAGACCCCTTTGAGCACCAAATCTGCATATTATAATGATTTATGAAGAATCATGTGACACTAAAGTTCAGCCCTGTCATCACAGGAATAAATTGCTTTTTTGTAATTGTAATAATATTTCGCAATATTACTATTTTTACAGCATCAAAAAAAGACAGATCCCAAACTTTTATATTTGAATTATATTGTTACTGAACAATAATGTTTTAGATATAAAATGTATGAATTTTCTTTTATTTTACAGTGAAATTTTACAAATAATTTAGACAACACATTGTCTATGTCACTATGCAAAAACTATAAAATTGTTATTTTTCTATTCAGTCTGCTATAGGGGTTTTCCCTGTTGCTAATAACTAATTAGTCAGTTGGGATTTAGATTAAACCTCCACATTCAATAGTAGTACTACCACTGTATGTACAGCCCACTTGTGAAACCAATTATGCTGCTTTTCTTGATTAATCGTGACCCTATTGGAAAATATTGTGATTCTGTGTCTGTAAAATATGATCCTGGCCTGTGACCTTGCATACCTCCCTCTGGCAGTGGCAGTGTTTCCTCCTGCATTGATTTTCATTTCAGTGCCGCGTTATTTGGGCTCCTGCTTATAGTCTGGAGTCGCTGCCAAAATGAGAAGGAGCCAAGACTCCACACCTCACAGACATCTATCATCCAGTATTTAAAAAGTAGATGGAATAGGAAACAAGACAATTAGAACAATCCAGTAACGCAGCAGCTTATCTACATTGGGTCAATAACAAGGAAACTAAATGATGGTTGTATTTCTGTTGAGAGCGCTGTTGCCTCCTCCAAATTCAAACTCAGAAAAAAGTTCAGCTCCAACCCCAACCAACTAACACCTGAACTAACCAAGCTCTTACTAGGCAGACTAGAAAATTCCAGCTAGGTGTGTTGAGGCAAGTTGGAGTTAAACTCTGCAGGACAGTGGCCCTCCACGACCGAGTTTGGATACCCCACTCTGTTATTACAGAACAGTGTAAAGAGGTGACAACGCTTTTTTACAACTTAGTCCCGTCTTTCCATGGAGTCAGCAACAATGGATGAGTTATTCCCAGTGTTGTCTGCTCTAATAAGGTTTGTGGTCTATGTGAAATGATGAATGAAAACTGTTGTGCCATAAATACATGTCATTCTTCAGATTTAAAAGGCCTTCTAGAATCTCAATGTAATATTCAAATAGTTGAAATATGAAATTCTGATTTAGAAATATAGATATGCCATTTACCTTTATTAAATGACTGTGTGTTTTGGAATCTTATAAGTAATTTATAAGTATATACTGCCACCTCATGGCCAGTGCTTCTGTGTGAACAAGTTTACCTCCCTGGTTGTACCCCTAAAATGAATTTATCACAACATATTTTAAATGGTCAGAATGTACAAGGCTGCTTGACCATATATAAAACTGGTTAGGTATTTCTTCCTGCTGACTAGGTAAATATTTCCATTCTCTAAGCATTTACTGAACTAACAACTCCCAGGCTACAGCAAAGAGTCTAAATGTTTAAATGTAAAGGTGCACTCAGTATTGTTTCACACATAAATTAATGACAAGTACCTTTGAAAAAATATGTTTAAGATGATGTACACTTCCATGAGATGAACACTGCACATGGTGTGTGTGGCGGTGGTGTGGCGCAATGGATAAGACACATGCCTTTGGTGTGAGAGACCCGGGTTCGAATCCACTGTGAAACACCAATGTGTCCCTGAGCAAGACACTTAACCCCTAGTTGCTCCAGAGGCGTGCGACCTCTGACATATATAGCAATTGTAAGTCGCTTTGGATAAAAGCGTCAGCTAAATGAATAAATGTAAATGTAAATGTGCACATATTAATACTCTGCGTGGAGTGGGGTCACATGACCAGCCGAACACTACTCACTCAATCTCTCGGCAAACAACTAGTCAGTTATTGGACGTTTTCTCTCATGGAAATGATGGAATACATTATTCATTGCCGACTGTGACACCGGTGTTGTGCGGATAACGACCCCACCAGATTATTACGTGATGTTGCATCCACAAGTAGTTCAAAATGTCAAAGTCAGAAAAAAAAGTGCACGTTTAAACTCGTTATTTACATCTAAAGAGCTGTTCAATATGTCTGTTTGCTGGTCCACATCAAGGAACTGTCCGACCTGAAAGCATTTTTTTATTTCACTCCTGATTGCAGACGCCCATCCTCTACATTTACAGCGAGGTTTTGGGCATCTCAAATGAGCCTATAAGGATAAAACAGGTGTTAATTATGAATGTGCAAATGTCTCTACACCATTAAAATTACAGTGACTGTTCGTCCATCGTCAATGACTCAGTGTTTGTTGACGAATCGGTTGAGTGAACAATTTAATGACTCCTCACAACACAACTCACTACTGGTCGGCCCCTACTGATGTGATGCTGTAACCCTCACAAAAAGCCACTGAATTTATATTTTTTGTGAAAAAATAAACAAATATTAGAGTGAGATGAATCATACTCCCTGTAGTGTACTACTCCGGTCTTCTGTTGGGATGAAAGCATACTTTAGAGCCACTTCGAGGGCTCTTACTTGTCTCTGATCTGGGGTGCGTTTGCCGAAAGCATTGTTAGCCAACTATGGGTGCAAGTTCCATCGTTATCTTATCAGCATTCAACGAGTCTGTGTTTCCTGAAACCATAGTTCCAATGAACATTCGCAAACAGCATCGGAACGTTATGTGGTTGGAACGACAGTTCTCAACCTGATTTTAGAAGCATAGTTTCTTGTTTGGATGACATGTGGACTTAATAAGAATGAGCCTATGACTGAATCTGGAAATAAGAGAATTAGAGCTCAGATGCCATGTTCATAATTTATAGCAAAAAAATCGAACATTAATTTGATCTTAAACGGATTGATTAAAAGTGATCACTCCATCACCTGCGCCACAGCAAATTTCGACAATATGGTTTCGGGAAATAGTCGTGAGTGACTAGCTAGTTGATTTAATCAATGCAAAAATTACAGCGATGACATGTTTATAATATACATTTACATTTACATTTAGTCATTTAGCAGACGCTTTTATCCAAAGCGACTTACAAATCAGGACTAAATTAAGCGAGTCATCATGAAGAGGCAAAAGACAACAACAACGCAAGAAGTGTTCAGAATACGAAGTTCAGGCATTATTCAGAGTAGCATAAGCACGATAAGTGGGATTTTAAGGGAAAGGTTTTTTTTTATATATTTTTTTTTTTTTATGAGTTTAGGTGCTCATGGAAGAGATGGGTTTTCAGCTGTTTTTTTAATGTTGTCAGGGATTCAGCATTCCGGATGAGGGTGGGGAGAGTGTTCCACCAGCATGGAACTGTGAATGAGAATGATCTGGAAAGTGATTTTGTGGCTTTCTGTGATGGAACCACGAGACGTCGCTCGTTGATTGATCGTAGGTGTCTGGTAGGGATGTAGGCTCGTAGGAGTGAGTGAAAGTAGGAGGGAGCTGAGCGTGTGATAGATCTGTAAGCAAGCGTCAATGCCTTGAACTTGATGCGAGCAGCGAGAGGTAGCCAGTGCAGAGAGATTAACAGAGGAGTGACGTGGGCCCTCTTGGGCTCGTTGAAGACAAGACGAGCTGCAGCATTCTGGATCATCTGAAGAGGTTTGGTAGCACATGCTGGAAGTCCGGCCAGAAGAGCATTGCAGTAGTCAAGCCTAGAAATGACCAGGGCCTGGACGAGGAGTTGTGTTGCGTGCTCAGTTAGGAAAGGCCTGATCTTCCTGATGTTGTGCAGCGCAAACCTGCATATTTTGTATGTATACATACATACAAATTTATAAAATTTTGTATACAATACACAAAATGTATCAGCGATATGTTTAATGTCATCAGAAAACAAAGGAATAAAGGATGAACAATAATTGGCTTCAACGATGCATTGTACTATGGAGTTACGTCGTTGAAAAGGAAACGCAGACCTGATGGCCCATAGACATTTTAAATACATGTATTTATTATGTCTATGTGATGGCCAGCCACTTGGCACCATCGGCCATCCACATTTCCCCCCATCATCCACCTCGAACCAGGAACCAATAATGCCGAGAGGTGGGAAAATGTGATGTCACCAGGAAGCGTTTTAAAAACAACAGTCTTTCTAGCTAGTTTGTAGCTATGTAGGGGAACTGTCTTTTAACTGTACATCACACAAAATGTCCGAAAACAAAAGTGTACAGCATTGGTCTTCAGAAGAAACCAGCATGCTGCTTGCGATATGGTCTTCCTCAGAGATCCAGGAGAAATTGGAGAGCTCGAAAAGGAAGAAGAGAGTGTATGGCGAGATAAGCCAAGTAATGCAGAACGGCGGCTTCAATCGCTCGGCTGACCAAATAATAAACAAATTAAAAAAGCTTAGGAAGGAGTACAGGGACCAGAAAAGGAAACCAACTAACAGTAACACTTCTTACATTTGAAATTTTGCAGTTTTGGATTCATTTGTTATTGCAATTCCTTCCAATTATTTCTTTTTGTAAGAAATAATATACACTTAATTTATTGGAACATTCATTGAATGTTCACACCGTAAGCAAGCAAGGATCAGGGAAAAAAAAACTATAGAAAAAGGCAATAAAATGAAGCTGCTACTTGAATAGTTCCTCTTCCTGTCTGCTAAAGTAGTCTAATAATGCTGCTTGTACATCTGTCCCTTCCGGTTGTCTGTGTTCTGTTAATGCCTGAACAGGAGGCTGCACGTTCACATGGATGGCTAAAAGGTCCTCACTGAAGTGGTCTTCACGTTCTTCACATATATTGTGCAGTACACTGCAGGTCAAAACCATCTTCTTCATCAGCTTTCCTTTTTAAGAGACACCTCCATCGTGCCTTTAGCCTCCCAAAACTCAAGTCCACAACTGACCTTGCACTACTCATCCTGAAATTGAACTTTTGCTGCTAGGGTTAATCTGCCACAGTCAGAAAATGGCTTCATGAGCCAGTTTTTCATAGGATCAAGTAGTATCCAACATCACAGTCGGAGATGTGTACTTTGTTTTGGCTCAACAGTTGTCCATCATTCAACATGTTCCACAAAAAAGACTGTCTTAGTACCCTTGCATCATGTTCACTCCCAGGATACCCAACACACAAATCCCAGAAGAACCCTTTCCCATCCACTACTGCTTGCCATACTATTGAATGCCAGTCTTTTCTGTTAAAATAGTCACAAGTGTATTTATCAGGTGCTATTATTGGGATGTGGATCCATCTATTGCACCAACACATTGTGGTACATTCCAGCGTTTTTCAAAAACATCTCCTTCAACTTCATAGAATCTGGGAATTTTATGTGTACAGGCAGAAGAGCTTTAGTTACAGCGTTGCAGAAGTTGAATACAGTGCTTACGCCAACCCCGAAAAGCTGACTGACACTTCTGTACTCGCTGCCAGTGGCAAGCTTCCAAAGGGCGATGGCAATTGTTTTTTTTACAGGTACACACAAACGGAAATTGGTGTTCTTTCGTTCAAGCACATGTCTGATACGACAACATATGTCTTCAAAAGACTCCGGCGAGAACCGGAAATTCTGGAGGAACTGTTCTGGTGTGAATTCAGGTACAATGGCATCCCACCACTTGTGCTCTCGTGGATATGACCACACAGTAGACGTCCGTCTACTCATGATCACCAAGGCTATCTGTTTAAGGGTTAGTTCACCCAAAAAGGACAATTCTGTCAGTAATTACTCACCCTCATGTTGTTCCAACCCTGTAAGACTTTCATTCATCTTCGGAACACAAATTAAGATATTTTCGATTAAATCTGAGAGCTGTCTCACTCCTCCATAGGTTTCTTTGTAATTGAAACTTCCCGGCCCAGAAAGTTAGTAAAGACTATGTCTAAAATAGTCCAATTGACTACAGTGGCTCAACCATAAGTTTATCAAGCGACGAGAATACTTTTTGAATACAGAATACTTTTCATTTTTGGGTGAACTAACCCTTTAAGAAAATAAAGGTGTACATTTATGTAATGCCAATATATCTTTCTTTTATGGCAATACAAAATAGCTGGAAGGAAGTTGTGATTTGCTATTCATGTGATTGTCAGGTTGTCCGGTCCTCATGCACAGACGTCAGAGAAGAGACGCCACTGCAAGAGGGTGGGGAAGTTATTTTGATTGAAGATTATAAAGACATGTGAATAATAATAATAAAAGTGCACAAATAAATCATTTAAATATTAAACACAGCAATATCCCTGTCATGACTCTCGTAGAAGCAGAGACGGTAGTCGGATCTAAATGCAGCACTAGACTTTAATCAACTCTTTGCAAGACTTTAGCAACAGGATAAACTCAGAGCGGGAAACAAGTACACGCACATGGACCGTACATACAATAACTGACCAGGAACAAGAGAGCACACAGGGTTTAAATACACAGAGGGGATCAGGGAACGAGACACAGCTGGGGCAAATGAGAACAACGAGAGGGACCATACAAACTAACAAGACAACACACCTGAAACAAAGGAACTAATGATTAAGCAAGCTAGGAATAATTGAATAAAATAAGCACCGGCAGAATCACGGAAACTGAACGAAATAAAACAAAGTCCAAACACAAACAGAAACATGACAAAAACAGACCCTGGTCGTCACATAATTCCCCCCTTCCAGAAGGCGTGACCTCGTGCCGTTCAAGACCAAGGCAATGACCTGGGAGGGGGGGCAGGTGTCCTGGAGTCCCAGACAGGGTAGCTAGGGACCATGGATTCCAGGACGGCATCGGAGCGGGTGGCCACGGCGGAGCACCCTTGGACGGGGACCAGAACGAAGCAGACTCAGACGGAAGCCCTGTCGGCGCAAACTCAGACGTGGACCAGGGTGGAGCAGACTCAGACGGGGACCAAGGCGTATGAAGCACAGAACTGGACGGGACCAGCAGCATAGGAGTTCAGGCGGCACAGGAAGTTCAGGCGACACAGGAAGCTCAGGCATATAAAGCCGTGCAAGGGTCCATGTAGGCGCCGCCTCCATAGCCCTCTCAGGGTGCCTACTGCCACCCCCCCCCCAAAAAAATACTTGTGGAAATCCACGGAAGAAACCTCCGGGCTGTAAGCGGGCTCAAGAGAAGCCTCCCGGAGCTTAAGAGGTGCAGGCGAGGCGCAGAGGCGGGACCGGCAGGGCCAGCAGGGCGAGACGCAGAGGCGGGGCCAGCAGGACAAGGAGCCTGGGAACGCCCTCCGGAGCCAATCGAGCCGAGCCAGTCCTCCTCTTCTTCCTCCTACGTCGGCGAAGGCGCGTCGCCGGGAATGGTGGCTCAGACAACTGGGCAGGGCTGGACTCAGACAACTGGGCAGGGCAGACTCGATGAGCGGGCTCGGCTGTGCAGACGCGATGAGCGGAATCAGCGGGACCCTCTTGAAGCGTTGGCTCAACGAGACTCATTTGTAGCGCTAGTTCGACGGGATCCTCTCGCGGCGTTGGTTTGGCGGACCTCTCATGAAGCGCTGGTTCGACGGAGAACATGTGTAAAGCTGGATCAATGAGACTCACGTGAAGCGCTGACTCGGCGGAGCACGTGAGAAGCACTGGTTCAATGAAGCCCACGTGAAGCACTTGTACCTCCTCCACTAAGCCCACTGCAAACAACGAACCGCTCATGGAAAGAGCCCACTCGATATACTGAATCAGAGTCCCGTTAGGCTGAGGCATTGACGAGTAGAGGGGCTCGGACAGTCCTCCACGGAAAAACAGCATCAAACAGACCTCATCCAGGGGAGTCTGATAAGCCAGTTCCAAAAAGTCCGTCACGTAGTCCTCGATGGGTCGATTCCCCTGGCGGAGATGCATGATCTCTGCTACAGGATGCATAACGGAGTCCTGGGAACTACCTGCTAGATCCGATGTGGTGGGTCAGTTATTCTGTCATGACTCTCGTAGAAGCAGAGACGGTAGTCGGATCTAAATGCAGCAGTAGACTTTAATTAACTCAGAACAGGATAAACTCAGAACGGGAAACAAGTACACGCACACGGACCGTACATACAATAACTGACCAGGAACAAGAGAGCACACAGGGTTTAAAAACACAGAGGGGATCAGGGAACAAGACATAGCTGGGGCAAATGAGAACAACGAGAGGGACCATACAAACTAACAAGACAACACACCTGAAACAAAGGAACTAATGATTAAGCAAGCTAGGAATAATTGAATACAATAAGCACCGGCAGAATCAAGGAAACTGAATGAAATAAAACAAAGTCCAAACACAAACAGAAACATGACAAAAACAGACCCAGGGGTCCGTTCTTCGCTCGTCGCTAACTCACTTAGCTGGATTTGATTGTTGGCGATTTGGCATGATCTTGGATTGTTTGGTTCTTCAACGCTCATCCTGGACTTGCTGTCATAGCAACATGTGCGCAAACTTAAACCTGCTTGGGAGCAGGCTTATTTCATGTTAACAGGATTAGATCCCGGCTTCATAAGTGGAGCTGATACGGGAAGTCCAGCGCAGCCAACGCTATCTCACGACCAATTCGTACGAATTCGTACGAGTGATAAAAAGATGGCTAATTCGTACGAATTCGTACGACCTCACTCGTACGAATTTGTACGATTTGTCTAAACCAATTCATATGAATTGGGCAATTCGTAAAATATGTACGATTTAGCAAAAATCAAAGAGTGAGGTTGTATGAATTCGTACGAATTAGCCACCTCGTATAATTCGTACGAATTGCCGTGAGATCAGGTTGGCGCAGCGCGATAGTGCACTTTCTGAGATATATATTTTTTCTCGTGATTCGTGAGATTGTCGTTTTTTGTCGCTTTTATGTTTAAAAAACAGTTTTAGTTTTTTTTTTTTGGCATTTCCAAGCCACTTAAGACCCAATGTTGTAGGCTAAAACAGTTTTTTTTTTTTTTTTTTTTTGGCTATCATAATTTTTTATGAAGATCATACAATCATGACCATGCCGATTACAGATATGTCACTCAGGCTTCACTAATGTGATTGGTACCATAGACTATAGGCTACCATAGACTGCCATCAAGGCCTCAATGAAGGGGATTATGTGAACAGAAAGGGGATTCACAATGTAAATGTGCAGCCCAGTTACTATTGTGATTCTTAATATTCCAGATTAGTAATATTATATCAAATAAATAAAAGGCAGTTGACTAAAATCTTCCATATCACAAATGTGAAAGCAAAATGGCCAGGATCTGTGCATGACTTAAGAATTTTCAGAGATTCACATTTATGCACATTATTTGAAAGTGGTAAGAAAAGTTCCACAATTAAATATCAAGCTCACTGTATTACATACACTTATGCTGATCCTAACAGAACTGCATTTTTTCATAGGTGATTATGACATGTTCCTGCCTGCAGACAGGTGTTTTATGACCCCATTCCCTGACCCAAACCAGTTACAATGCAGCTCTAGCCAGGACAAGGGCACACAATGAAATGTACTTTGGCTAACTAAAGGGAAGATTTCAGTGTCTGAAAAGTCTGAGGGGTTCGCACACCTGACAGGGCCTGTGACATTGTTGCATGTGCCATATTACACAACATTGCCAAAAAAAACCACTTTTCATTAAATGTTTAATAAAAGACAAATATGCTTAGTTCCTTGAGTTTTATTTCAATTGTTCTTTGTAAAGAAAAGCCAGTGGTCAAGTGATATTAGACACATGCCTCATGCAACAAATAAAAAGGAAAAGTTGGCTATACACTGCCCACCTGTAGGCCTATGTCTCCTCTGTCTGTGCAGACTCTGGAAATCAGACTCAGACGCAATGGAAACAAATGGACATTACAAAGTCATATACTTTCTTTCCTTTGGAAAAGCATAATAAGCAACGTACGTTCAAGAACGAAGAACAATCCTGGTCGTCACAATCCCATAAAAAAAAAAATTAATATTAATATTAATATTAATTAAATTTTAATTTCAAGTCACCATGAATTGTCAGATTTCATGGAGACTTTAAAGGGGTCATACAATGCCATTTTTGTACAAGCTAAAATGATTCTTTAGGGTCTAAATTAAAAGTTTGTAATATACTTTAATAAAAAATTCTCATTAGTATTGTAAGAAAACACTAATTTTACCTGGTCAAAAACAGCTCTGTTTTCAGCACGCCGTTTAAGTGCATGTGTCTTTAAATGATAATGAGCTTTGCTCACCCCGCCCCTCTGTTCTGTGCATAGACAGTATATAAACTGGACACAGCGACCCCATTGGATTCAACGGAGACAACTGAAGTCAATTAGAAGCTTTCACTTCCTGGGGGTTGAGCGTACTGCGCAGACTCAAACTGAGCTTGATGACGTAGATGTGACGTGAGTAACCCGTCTGTCTTCTAGTAGCTGTGCCAAGAAAAATCTGAATCATTCCCTTCCGAAACTTGCAGAGACGGAGAGTGTGAGTAGGAGGTGTCCATGAGCTAGGAGCAGGAGAAACTTTTAGTAGGTATTCTGATTAATTATTTTGTTATTTTGCCTCCACGTCCCCCCGATTGCCCGCAAGCTTCTCCTCCTGTCCATACGGTAATTTCCTACTGTGCGATAAAGAGTCGCGTGGTTAGGACGCAATCGTTATCCTATTTTTACAAAAATTGCTTCTACGGGGCCATAACGTAAGATACAAGGTAATGGAGCCTTTTATACATTGTTGTGTTTCTTTAGAAATAAATAATGGACAAATGGAGTCTTTAAACGCCTCAGATGTAAAGTGAATGGGAGTCAATAAGATGCTAACAGCAGGTGGGGGTCTGCTAGCCAATGGTGGCGCCTGGGTAAGCTCATAGACAGTATATAAACTGGACACAGCGACCCCATTGGATTCAACGGAGGCAAGTGAAGTCAATTAGAAGCACAAACTTCCTGATGGTCGAGCGTACTGCGCAGACTCACACTGAGCTTGACGACGTAGATGTGACGTGAGCAACCCGTCTGTCTTCTGGTAGCTGTGCCAAGAGAAATCTGAATCATTCCCTTCCGAAACTTGCAGAGACGGAGAGTGTGAGTAGGAGGTGTCCATGAGCTGGAGCAGGAGAAACTTTTGCTAAGTATTCTGATTAATTACTTTGCCATTTTGCCTCCACGTCCCCCCGATTGCCTGCGAGCTTCTCCTCCTGTCCATACGGTAATCTCTCTACTGTGCGACAGAGAGTCGCGTTGGTATGACGCAATCGTTAGCCTATTTTTACAAAAACTGCTTCTACGGGGCCATAACGTAAGATACAAGGTAATGGAGCCTTTTATACATTTTCGTGTTTCTTTAGAAATAAATAATGGACAAATGGAGTCTTTAAACGCCTCAGATGTAAAGTTATTCGCTGTCAAAGTGACGCCAAAATGAATGGGAGTCAATGGGATGCTAACAGCAGGTGATGGTCTGATAGCCAATGGCGGCGCCCGGGGAAGCTTCAACATAATATGAAACGCTGCCCCCCTGGGTAAGCTTCAAAATAATATGAAACGCTGCCCCCCTGGTTCTGTGGGGCGTTTTGACAAAACACACGTGGAGCGTTGCCTTGACAACAGTTGAGGGTATATTTTGGAGAAAGAATGGCAGCGGGAGTCTCTGAGGACACATCTGTGCAACCGTATCAATTTGAACCGGAGTCGGACCCGGAACAAGATGACGGCCCCGAAGAAGTTCGACAATTAAGGCTCGAACAGGACGTTTCTGAATGGTTGGTTAACGTAATGTCACTTTGATCTATCTTTGTGTGAACTGGCAGGGTAGAGTAGTGAGATACGAACGCTATGTGTTTACTGATGTATACGTTAGTTCATTGACAGATTGATGTTACAGCTAATGGTCATGAAAAACTTTTTTTCATTAAATGTAGGCTTGTCAGTGATGCGTAACGTTATCTATGCAGTGTTAGGTACAACTGTCAGGGCTGAAGCACTGGCATGAGGTCACGGCAGGAATGTTTCTAACAGTAGTTGAAGGAAGCATATTTTGCAGCGATTTTTGTATGAGCATATCAGTGAACACCCCTGACCACTCGGTGAGTTTCATCTCTTTGTAAACGAAAGTTTAATGCGTTTTAGCAAGGATATGTTTGAGTGCACCTATGCAGCCATTGTGTAGGTGGGGGGGAAAGCGAAATAAACCTAAAATTCTCGGGACAGCAGCATGTGTCCAAATTTTAATCTTAACCGTTCTATTTCATCAGAAACGATCTGTAAACAGGGGTTTAAGTGTAAAATACCGAACTTGTCCTTTAAGATTGAGCCACTGGAGTCTCTTGGACTATATTAACGATGTCTTTAATACATTTTCTGGGCCAGCAAAGTTATAATGTCTTAGAAGCCTATGGAGGAGTGATTGAGCTCTCAGATTTAATAAAAAATATCTTAATTTGTGTTCCGAAGATGAACGAAAGTCTTACGGGGTTGGAACAACATGAGGGTGAGTAATTACTGACAGAATTTTCATTTTTGGGTGAACTAACCCTTTAATATAAAGATTAATATAAAGGTTAATAAAACATTACACTCACTTCTTCTGGAGGTGCAGCAGGAGCACGAATAGTTGGTACCGATCCTTTTTTCAGGAGCAGCTTCTTAGCAAAACCAGCATTATACTGACCCTCGTTTGTAAAGCAGCTGGTGTGTGAAATGATTCGCGCAAACATGAAAGCATTGACGTTGATCGTGGGGAATATTCCCTTCGAAAACAAAACTCAGCCACTGTGTCTTCAGTGGTTCGGATTTAGGAACATCAAAATGACTGCTGTGTTCGTTATTTCACCCAAGAACAGAACACCACAATCGCTTAGACGCCATTCTGCTCATAGACAGTGCTCCAGCGTATCAACAATGACCGTGCAGACTATGATGACAGCTCGCTCACGAGCGAGGGCGGGTCTGTGTTGAAACGCTGCTGTCAATTAACAATCCTGGGAGGGGCGTCCGACCGTGTGACGTCACACGGTCGAACGGCTTGATTTGAGACAGGGGAAAACATATGGAGATTTAAAAAAAAACACTGGATGGATTTTTATAATTTTATGATGGTTGTGTACAGGCACTGCCAACACACATTTCAGTACAATCAACTTGTAAAAGTGCATGTACCATTATATGACCCCTTCAAGACTACTCCTACTCTTGTCTTTAGGACATCATGTTCCAGGACGTTTTATTTATTTAATTTTATTGCACATTTACATTGCAAGACAGGGAACACACCACGTTACAATATCGTAAGGCACAATTACTAAAATTAAAAAAATAGTGAGCAAGTTTTGAAATGAAAAGCCTCATTAACAAAAACACAGAAAAACAAATCAGGACAGCACTAAAATATTAAAACATTTGACACAGAGGAGTACGTTTTCTGACTTTCTACATTTTTTTTTTTTTTTACTTTCATCACAAATCATGAAGAAATAAAGTAAAGTGTTTGCATTTCTTATATTTAGATATATGAATGTGATATCCTATAGGCTATTACCAACAAAATTACCATGTTCACAGGGTCAAAAATCTGAGAATTAAAAACCACATTGCAGAATTCTTTTTATTTTTTATAACAATTCCAATGATAATTTTGACAATGTCCCGCCACAACTGAAATTAGAAATATTACTAGTTTGAAAATATCCCGCCCCCAGGTGTAGGCTACTGTACGCATGTGCTACATTAAACTTGATCGTGCTGCTCCGTAGTTTAACTATAACATCACACTTTCCAATTCTTTTCCAGGACACTGAGGTAATTTCCCCATTATGCATTGTAAAATTCTACATGTTTTCCAGTAGGGAACCCTGCACGTTCATTATACATAATATAATAATAACTGGGTTACCTGACGTCTTGAGCGTAGACGGTTTCTATGACATTGTCTTTGAACTGCATGAAGACGTTGACATAAATTGCTTTGAATGTTAAAATACGTTCTCAAAACTAATAGGCAGACCCGTAAACAATGACTGTGGTTTGTTTGTGGGCGGTTACGTAGCCGATTACGTCATTACGTGACTCTCAAATCAGTGCAAACTAAGTTATGAATTTTTTTCTCTTCCATGGTATGAATGTTACTATAAATAAATACATCTGTGTAAAACATAACCCTAAAGTCTTTGTTTGATAGTGAGAAAATAACTTGGGTAAATAACATTCACTAGTACAAACTAGCATTGCAAATTGTTTTTGTGAAAACAAAATATCAGAATTCTGTTCTTTAATAACCACACACACATACATACACACACACACACACACACACATACACACACACACACATATATATATATATATAAAAAATATAATTTGTAGCTCCAGTCATTGTGCATTGCACCAAGTGCACATCACCAGTAGAGGACGGCAACACACCATCTCTCACCCACATGAAAAAACCTCACTGTTGTCAGGGCCTGGATCACAATTTGAGTCAAAATGCCTATTTGGTCATTAAAACTCTTATTTACAAATATGTAAATAAATGTAAAAAAGAGAGGACAAGGCGAATGAAAAAAACTCTTATTCTGTCAGTCAGCAATAATTGCACAATATTTTATACCATTCAGAAATAACTTTATATAGGCTACACACAAAATCTATTTACTCAGTTTCATTTTTTTTCCACTTGCTGTTTTCTGCAGTTATGCAGTCCGTGATGTTCATGTTAAGTAAAGGAATGAACCTTGACAAAAGGTGGGGATGGTCACAGGTGACTATCATTACTGATGATAATTATCATCCGTCTGCACCTGCTGCCACGCACTCATTAAGTCTCTATATGCAAACTAGACGTCTGCTGCCCAGTAATAGAAGTCCTCCTTGTTATTATGTTAGTTTTAATTAAGTTAATGAACAACCAGGATGCCAAAACTGTCCTGAAGAAGTGACTCACAAGTTTAGTGGAGGTGCATGGATTTTGCTTGCTTTGTGAAAATTTCTTAAATTCAGCAGACCTGAAAAAAGAAAGGAAATGAATGCAAACCTAAACACAAAGAAAGCTGACAATGCATATTATATGATTTTAGCATTATTGCTTTATCATATTAATGGACTTCAGCTACAATATAATTCAGTTTTATGTCTTTTAAAGTAACACGGTTGAGAGAAATGACCTTTGTTTGCAGTCATGATGGAATAAAGTATTGCTTTTAATTATGAAAAATGCTGGCAAGTGGCAAGTATAAGCAAGCATAATAATTAACCAAAGAACAATATTTTTTTTAGCAATAGCGATGTACTTGCATTTCGAATTAAATTCTGCATTATCAAATTCTGTTCTTATTTTAATTTCATTCAAATGCAACTAGAAAAAAATATATATATATTTCAGCTGAGGTCGCATTGTTCGGGTCGTGGCCAAAAGTTCTTTCACATGGATATTTTGTGTATGCCATGCAAGTAATAGGTGTTGGAGTTTTGTATAGTGTCAAAGTTGTGGAGATTAGTGTTTCTTATGGTAAAGTTGTTGTGAGTACTTGAGACCAGTTTCATACAATTAGGCTTATTTATGGTTGTTAAGTATAATCTATACAATTACCATTGTTTTATCATATGTTTTATTTGAAATCATATTGCGATTAGGGTTCCTTGTTCTAAGTGGGAACTTGTTCCACTTGAAGGTTTGCTCCAGGTTATGATGTCATGGTTTGCGGGTCCTATAGGCTTGACTTATTAATATCATAGTCGATCTTGCGTGAAACCATCTGTGCCATGCTAAAATACACTGGATGAAAATGAGATGGAATTTACTCAATGTTAATTAGCAGCCTTTTAAACACAGCTCACGGTATAAACAAGATCAAATTTGGATTACCGTACTCACTTTACTCTGTATTATTAAGTAGGCTGTTTAACTAATATTACACACCTGAACATAAATAAATCAATTACTGCATTTACTTACCTGCTAATGAACTGTAATAAAAAGGTTCACTAAATGACAGTTTTGATGTGTGTGTGTGTACTTTACAGTCTATGGTGTGTGTACCTACTGAACTATATTTTGGGGACAAATTTGTATATCCAGAAGTGACCAAAAACCTCCCTTTAGGGACGTCCTAATTTGTAAATCTGGTATAAAACTAATTAACGTTTTTTTTTATGCAGAAAATGTTTTGTGATGGGTAGGTTTAGGGATAGGGTTAGTGTTAGTGTTAGTGTAAGGGGTTAGAATATACAGTTTGTAAAGTATAGAAACCATTATGTCTGGAGAGTCCCCATTTAGATAGCTAAGCAAATGTGTTTGTGTGTGAGTGTGTGTGTTAGAGAGAGAGAGCGCAAATGTCCTGGCAGAGGAGGGTTCCATTCTGAAGATTTGTACCATGAGACTCTGCAGCCTTTAGAAACATGTGGAAGCAATTCCTTTGTTTTACAGCCAGAGTGCACGGGCAGAAAGCGCCCAGACTGGACTGCTGCATGTCAGGAGGCCTTAGGATCAGGTTACTGTGACAACCCTGACATGAATTGTGTGTATGTGTGTGTGTGTATGAGCTCTGCTGGGTAAGTGGTTAGGCTCAGGGAAAACTGATCCCCTCTTCTAGATTCTGGTCCTTTTCATAGTTGGTGATCTGTTTGTGTGAAGTCAGGCCAAAGAGGCAGAGTCACTGCGAGAGGACAAACCTTTCACCCTTTCCTCTGCTGTTCTCATCTATCACACTCTCTTGACGTTTTAGACTTGCAGAATTGCCAAAAAAACATCTAAAATGGCAAATGTCTACAGTACAGAATGTGATCTGGTAAATAATTAGTTCACCCAAAAATACACTTGGGTTGTTAAGTTCTAAAATGACAAAAAACAACAACACACAATTAAAGTATTATTTAAGTACCTAATACGAGCTGTGTGTGATATTCTATAGCAGTCTTAAAATTAAAGGTTCCACAAAGGGGGTTCCTCATGGAACATATAAAGTTTCTATATTTTTAAGAGCATATGTCTTCTGAGGCAATATGGTACACTCTCAGAAAAAAAGGTACAAAAGCTGTCACTGGGACAGTACCCTTCAAAAGGGTTCTAATATGTACCATTTAGGTACTAATATGTGCACGTTTGGTACCAATATGTACTTTTGAGGGACTTATATGCACTCTTTAGGTACAAAGGTGTAGCTTTTGAAAAGGCACCGCCACAGTGACAGCTTTTGTACCTTTTTTTCTGAGAGTGGAAGGAAAGATTATGACTGAATAACGACTTTTCTTCTTTTTTTTATCAGACAGGGTTATGTGGAATATAGTGTAACAGACCATTTTTATTATGCGTTTTTGTCATTTTGGGGCTTTACAGGCCTGGTTCCACTTCCAGTACATGGAAAAGAGTGGATAGCGCATTCATCAACATTTCTCCATAGGTTATAACTTTTAGTTTTGTTCTTATAAAGGGCAATAGTATGAATTTCCTCAAGTGTACTAATACAGTGCAGCCTCTGTTATTAATGCAATAATTATGCATCAGGGTGTAGAGCTGAGGGAATTTGCGTAAGATTAATGAAGGTCACTACTATTCCCAGATGTTTTCTCGTAATTAAAGCTTTGTTTATCACAAAACCCAGCCACATAAAGAGCAAAATATGCATGGTAATTATTCATAATGCTTACTAATTCAAGTGTAGCCACCTCGGTTTGCACCTAATTAATCATGCTAATGTCTTGAATAAATCTGCATAATTACTCGTGGTCACCTGTTGCAATTGGTGACCGTCGCAAAGTTCATGCGTGTCAATGATATTAAAGTGACAATTTGAATATTCATAGATTAATGAATGTTGTGTTGTTGAATGCAACCTGTGCTGATGCTCTCAATAGAAGCCTTGAGCGTCCACAAGTCAGTGTTCGGTCAATTTCCCAGGGTGCTTGCACTTAGGACCGAGATGGTATTGGTGTGCATATGAACACTCACATTAACATTTACTTGGGAAATGCGTATCCTTAGAGGCTCAATGAAACCAACAGCATGATCAGAAAATTGTAAATGGAGCAAGAGCTTATTCTCTTCTCTTCGGTGTGGTGCTCTACTGTAGGCTACTATAAACATGTGAATTGATATGAATGGCTAAAATAGATATGTACCATGCCCCATGTCAAAATAAAATAAAAACTGAACTGGTTGGCGTTCTTAAAGGGTAATTCACCGCTGACCAAACAGGCTTTCTATAAAATTTGGCTGCATATTGTAACGGTCATTTTGTGCTTTTATGTTAATCTGAGGTAAAATGTGAAGTGCGCATGTGCGTAGAGTGTCAGTTATAGATTTGGCAGGTGAGGAGAAGAGATAACCGCTCTACCGACCTTTGTACTCTTTCTTTTATTTCCTTTTATATTTGTGACCAGAGTTGGATGTTTGTTTGTATACTTTTTCTCACTCGATCCCCATGTGTGACGTTTGAGTAATTTTATTAAACACGGGGAAAATACGCCGTCTCTCGTGCATCTTTTCCTCCGACACCTATTGTTTTTTTCTCTCTGGGCCACATCTCAACTTTGCGTTACAATATGTGCTAGAAAGGTGAAGATAGTTTTGAATTTGGTGCTACCTGACCAAAAAAAAAAAAAAAAAAAGGGCTGCTGTCTTCCCTTTTGCCCATAAAACCCATAATGCACTGGGCATGTTGCCCTTCAAGGCCACTCTCAGTGGCTGTTTACACGACACTATTTTCAACTAAAAACACAAACTTTTGAAAACAGGTTTCAAAGTGCAAGTTGAAAACGGTCTCTGTGTAAACAACAAAAACGCGATTCTCTGAAGAAGATGACGTCATGCACATTCGCATTACGTGTTCAGTCTATATTTCATCGCCATCTAATGACCTGGCAGCAGAAAACAGCGTTTTTAGTCGTCATCGTCTGTACGCGGAAAACTCAAAATGTACCCTCAGTCTGCTCCTATTGGATAGACTTGACCAGAGTCAAATACCACATTGCTTTAGAAGGAAATGCTTTTTTAAGCAAACGTTTAGTCACAATGCTGTTGACTTGTATTGTTCTGGAGTGCAAAAATTCAAAGAGTAAATGTTTAATAGGACCAGAGTGGCTAAAGGCTCTAAATAATCGTCAATTAAGAGAGAACACGGTTATGGAAAATCTGAAAAACCTCTGCGTTTGTAATCTCCATTTAAAACACCAATCACAGTGTTTTAGGCCAAACAGATTTAAAAAAAAAGGAAACTGACGTTCCATCAGTTAATTTGGACGGGAAAAGGGGAGAAACTTCTGCCCAAACGCCTCAAACAAAATGCAGTGTGTGTGCCGGTAAGAAGGCTGTTGTAGTGTTCCATTTTTTACCATAATGCTGTTTAAAAAGTGGACAAAGTATGACACTATTTTCAGTGATAAACCTACTCTTGCAATAACTGTTCTGTTAATAACCCTCTGTCGATCCAACTGTCCGTGGCGGGGATACACGCAAATATAATCTGTAGTTTTCACGCAAACCCTGGAGCTGTCAAAAGTCCACCGGATAATGCATTTTGCACTTTTTTTTTTTTTTACTGATGTCTTTTGAACCGTGCTCTCTTACACCACAACATCATAATGCATTTGTCCCAACCCTTAAACTCACTCTTGGCCCATTTCATATATTCATTATTGATTATCAAAGTCATTGGAGTGTGGCTGGAAGTCGGTCATATTTTCAGTGGGGGAAAAAAAGCTTACATTTGTCATGCTAGAAATGAATTATGAATAAAGCAGCAGAGGTCTTCATGGACAGCAGAGTATCATCATGCAAATGGAAGAACATGAAATTCGGTCCATCTTATTTTCGATTATGACCTGCTTTTGAAAAGGATGAAATCATTTCCTACAGGAGGACAGGCAGAATCCTGATCGCACATAATTACGTCAAACACATCCGCGGTCTTGATCCCTCTCCAGATGAAAAGGAGAGTTTTCGGAGTGGAGGGCATGGGGAAAATGATGGAGGGCTGGATGGTTAAAAAAGGAGAGAAGATGAAAAGTGTTTTTTGAAGTGGCTTTCTGCATTAGCCTCCTCTCCCTGAACCCTCCGGTTCAAGCCATTCTACCTTGACCAACACTAACCTCTCAAAGCAAAAACATACACACATGTACACACTCCGGCCCACGCTGTTCACAAGACAGGATCATTTGTCTGATTTTAACACCGAGGCTATGTGCGGAGCTTTTTTATATCAAAATGCTTATATTTCATATTGAATGCTACTCCTACTCTAATAATTACTTGATCACTTTCTTAACTAAGTATTTGACTGGACGACCAAATGTTAAAACATTTCACACAAAGTTCATTAATAAAAAATAATAATTATTTGATAACTGCCACTCACATGCAACGTAATGAGGTCATGCAAGTGTTTATATTTAAACAAAGCCTGAAAGTTCTCAAAATAATATACAGTGCACACAACTCTGAAAAAAGATGGTGTAGGATTTACTTTGAAACCATTTGTACTCAAACATTGCTAGTGATTTTCAAAGATAATAAAGAAATAGCGAATTAAAGATTTTAAGGAAAAAGACTGAAATATCAAAGATTTAAAAGTCAAGAAGATGCGTTGTAAAAACACTTGCATTTCACAAACACATCGTTTGAATAAACAAGACATAAATGACCTTAAACGGGAGGGGTGAAACCATAGAACGAACATTAACCGAAATGTCAGCTTCATGAATGTACGATAATGGTTGATAAGTTCTTTGACATGAAAACATGATTGATTTATATGGCATACACAGACTCACAAACAAATGCATATGTTTCATCTTCCAAAGCAATGGGGCGGAATGTATCTATTCCTGTATGAAGTGTATATGCAACAGTAATATTAAATGTGATATGATTGTATGCAATTCCAAGCACAACCACTGTAAACGGGCAGACAAAGAACAGTTTTTACTCTTACAAGTACACTTGAAGTACACTGAACTTGAACATTTGGAGTTGCAGTGGAACGTTTCTTTCTGACATTCATTCCACATGCATATGGTTTCTGTGATGTTTCCTGTGAATTTGTGTGTGTATACTGTCTGTGTGTATGCTTAACAAGTGAGTCTTGGGTGAATGGATGCTATCTTTCGCGGCTGTTTGACAAACACCCAATCACATGAACATTGCCCACAGCCATAAGAGATATCAGTACATCAGCCACCACTAAGGTGACTATTCATCCCCCGCCTCTCTCTCTCTCTCTCTCTCCATCTTGTCCTCTTTCACCCTGTCTTCATGTGCCTCAGGCTTTCATTCCATGAATGTCACACAGTGTCTCAGCCTGTGTAAAATTGGTCTTTTGGGATTCATAACTGATGTCAGCTTTCCAGATTCCAAACGCTCAAAGCTCAAGATATGATCTGACTAACCTCTGGTCCAGTAGAGTGCTAACAGCATGGCATGACCACAATGAACTGTTTTTAATGTGCTAAAACATCAACCACTGAAGTCCCTTCAAGTCACCAAAATATTAAAGTCTCGGCAGATTGATACTGAGAAAAGAAATGACACCATGCAGCATTACTGTTTACTGTGTATCAACAGAGCAATCTGAGAGCTTCCTATCCCTCCATTGACAGCAACACAACTACCACTTTGATGCTTCAAAAAGTTCATAAAGAGATCGGACAACTAATCCATATGAATTGAGCGGTTTAGTCCAAATTTTCCGAAGAGATGTGATCGCTTTATATGATGAACAGACTGAATTTAGGCTTTTATTCACACATAAACACTGATCAGTGAACATAAACAGAAGCTTAACGTGCGAGAATAAACCTCAGTGGTTCTCGCACGTCAAGTGAACATGCTTGAGCTTCCGTTTACCACAACTGATGTGTGAGTTGATGAATGTTTATGTGAATAAAGTTAATGTCAAGCCCAATATAATTTTGTTACAAATCAACTATAGGGGTGACCCCGAATAGTGAAGATTCGATGCTAATAGGAATAGGAGTAGCCTGATTCGACAACCAATCTCACGGTCGAAACTTCGTAGAGGTGTTATGAAACGATGATAATGCCACTTTGGCTATATGAGGGTTCTCAATGTCTGATTTCACATAGAACCACCGGTTTACTGTCAATACGCTAATATACAGCCTATTATGATAATGCTGTAAAAATGTGCAAAGAAAGAAGCTTTTAATAAATATCCAAACACCCCGTGACAGATTTAAGTTTCACTTTCGATCCGTGAGCGTGAAGGGATTTAAATCTTTTTTTCTGGGATTTTAATCTCACAATTTGAAAAGACTCAATTGTAAATGAATAGTTTATTTTTTCAGTGCATCGATGTTGTGCTGTACTTAAAGCTGTCGTGAAACAGAAGGATTCACACAGGTAAAGTGAATAACTTTATTTGCAGAAGTATGAGATCACAATGATGGAAGCAGGTAAGTAACTGAAGAATATTGAGTACTGGATGGATATCTGAATGATAACGGATCTTATCTGATGCAGGTTCCAAAATGGGGATAGAGGCCGATGACTGAAGACAGATGAGCAGATGACTGAAGGTAAATCGTCTAGGACGATATCACAAAGGTAAGGAGTCAGGTAGTGTTCTCTGAAGGAACGAGACCAGATAATAGTGAACTGCAGAAGAGTTAAGTAGTGCTGGGCGATGATCAGTGACGATTGGTGACAGGTTACGGTGATTAGTACTCTGTGACTGGGAACGAGTGGGTGGAGTGTAGAGGTCTGGTGCTGTTGGTGTTGTTGACTCTGTGACAAGAGCTTGCTGGCACAGGCAATTTAGCCGATTTAATTTGATTTGCATGTGAAATGCAAATCCTGTCTGAAGTTTTATTGATCCATAATGTTGTTATACATTTTCTTCTTTTTGTGAGATGTTCTGTCCATTGCGGCTTTAAAATGTTAACGCCCCGCCACCGCCTCCACCCCCACCCTCACACATGATTCGACTATTAGTCGACTATAGGCAAGACTTGACGATTCTGATTCGACTATGATAATCCATAGTCGGGGACACCCCTAAAACCAACATTTTGTCCCAAACTAGCAAACCCCTGCTAAGGGAAACCTCAGTTTAGGATAATTTTGCTTTGCAAACTTGTTACCCATTCTGACACATGTAGGATAGTTGCTTACTATTATTTGAAACAGTTTTATCTGGAACAACACTACAAGTAATATCCCCTTTCTGCAGTGCCTTTCAAGAGCACAAAAATGGCACTTGGAATTTGCCCCAACTCTCTCCCTCTCACGATGTCACTCTTTGGTATCAGCGACCTCCTCAGCAGCTTTGGGGCTAATTAGCACATGCTAGCAATTATCAAACACGAGTTAGACATATGTGTTAATATGGACCGCTGCCATTGGAAAGGAACCAGTCTGAGAGAATCTCCTTCTCATCAGCTTTAATAAATGACTGTAGTCAAAATGCCAAGCGTTTCATCACTGGTGTCATGGCTAAGAGCACAGTGCCTGTCAGATTGGTGTTAATTTGTAATGAGTAGCTTATTTGGAAAGATGTAACTGGGTGTGGGTAGTGGAGCGACATCATTTTTTTCCCAGCATTAAAGGGGCTGTAGTGTTTTTTCAATTTTCATTGTGCTACCTCTTTATTTATTTATTTACTATAATAAATAAAAACCTGCAGTTTTTGAATAAATTACAATATGAAAAATTTTCACATACAAGTAAAAACATGATAATCCTTTAGTACCATGGTATTACCACCTGATCACATCACTGTACCATGGTGCTGCCAAGGTACATTTTTGTAAGTTGCGAAGTGAAAAGTTGCGATTTTCTAAGCCTATATGGCTAGGAACTACTCTCATTCCGGCGTAATAATCAAGGAACTGTGCGGCTGTACCATGAGTGCAGCAGGCGTAGTGATATGACGCAGCACCTGAAAATAGTCCCCAGCTCGGTAACTTCTTCCAACGTGACCGGGACTAAGTTTGTCTAACCTATTAGACCTATTTTCAGGCGCTGCGTCATATCATTACGCCTGCTGCACTCATGGTACAGCCGCACAGTTCCTTGATTATTACGCTGGAATGAGAGTAGTTCCTAGCCATATAGGCTTAGAAAATCGCAACTTTTCATTTTCCGTCGATCTTAGTACACGGTTTAACTACAGAAGAGTCAAGTTTTAAATAGGAAAAATATTGAAACTCTTTGGTCATTTTGAAAGAAATGCTACTGGACTCATCAGAATCAATGATCTGTGCTAAGCTATGCTAAAAGTGGTACCGTCAGACCCGGAGTTCGGCTGAATGGATTCTAAAACGGTAAAACTCAACTGTTTAACTCTGGGGGAGATGTAAAATGAGCTTATTTCCGAAAAAAAGTGGAGTATCCCTTTAAGTCTTAATGTCACTTAATCAGGCCTTAGAAAAATGTAGCATGTGAACCATCATTTTTTTTAAAACCATATTGCAGTTATTGTTAACTATAGGTATTCATCATAACCATCATAAAACAAAATGAAACTTCAGAGATTCCGAAAGCTTTTTATGCCTTTTAACGGAGCTTCCTCCATGCTAATTTACTGGGGTTTCACAATAGTAAGTTTTGTTATGTATGATATTTTTGGTCATTTTGGTGGATAGCCTATTCCATACATCATGTAATCTGATTTTTGCCATCACATTTATATATTATTATAAATGGTCTTTTAAAAGTTTCTCTCATGTTCCGTTTACAGTAGTCAACAGTGTTTACAGCATTCTGAAACAACCAGCATCTAAACTTTACCTAGAGCAGATATTCATGTAAGGCCTCAGAGGCCATCAGTGTTAGACTGTGTATCTGGATTATTCATCTCCCTGTCCACTGCTCGTTCTCTTACAAAGCATGATGGGAGCCTGCAGTTTGTTTTGGCTCTAGTCAATTCCTGTGAGACCGTCTGGCCCCCTGTGAGGGTCATTCCTCTTGATGCCATGCATGTCATCGCCTCTCAGTGAAACAGGAGAAAATGATGGACCTGATACATATGAAACAGGGCTTCATACATATGCATGCTATTGAGGCCGGGCGGGGGTTGGGCCATACGGAGTGGAGCGGGAAATTGCTTGCTGGCCAGACACAGGGTTGGAGCTATTTAAATATGCATGAGGGTCCAGTGTCGTGGCATTAGGCCACTCCTCAAAATGCATATTTAGTTGCATGGTATCTGTAATAATGAAACGCCTTGTGTCATTTTTCATGTATGATAGAGTGTGGTTTGGGGCTCGACTGGGGACAAAGCAAAGAGGCTAAAAACCAAACTGACACAATGGAAGGGAATCCTTTTGGTGTTTTTTCAAAGCTCACTCCTTTATTGACACTGCATTGTCTAGCCATAGTGTTTATGGCAGAACCAACATGATCTCATGAGAAAACCTAACTATTTTAGGTTTAAAACCTAGCGATTTCATTTGAATTCACATAATGGAAACGCATTTTGAAAAAAGCAAGCGATCCACCCCCTAAACCTAACCATCAGTGGGGCGCAAACAGATTACAAAAATGAACAAATGAGATTTAAAATTGAGAAATTCAAATGAATTTGTTTGCATCAATTTTATTTTAGTATCGTGACACTGTTGTAGTTTGTATTAAAGGTTTGAATTAGTTTTTATATTTTATTTTTTATTATTTTTATCTTGTTTACATTTTTGTTGCATTTTAATACGTTTTTATTTATTTTTATTTGTAGTTATATTAAAACATCAATTTAAAGGGGCTACATGTACAATTTAGAAACCATTGTTATTAGCTGAAGATCTTGGGAGTGCACGTAAACGTCACATCTTGATTTTCCCAGCAAAAACGTCCCGAGTCCTTCACAAAAGTCAGTCTACAGGCTTTCACAGACAACCTAGGATTTCTTTACAAGCTGTTTAATAGCGATTAATAGGCTACATGAATCTTGTTACATATAGCCCCTTTAAAATAAATGAAAATGAGAAATATTTCCTTGGCAACTAGCTGAAATAAAATAAGTTGTTATATACTATACATATTAAGAGGCCTATATATGTTTTATTTTATCATTTAAAGTAACAAAAATGTTTTAATGTTTTTAGTTTTAGCTAACCATATACGATTTGCACAACATTAAAATAGTTGGAAACATTGTTTTAATAGCAGTTGTTTCTCCTGGATGGCAATAAGAGAAAATAGACAGTAAATGGAGAATTTTTTTTTCCAGGATCAAATGATCTGAGCTCTTTCTCTGTCAGCAATTGACTAATTATTGTCTATTTTTTTTCTCCTTATTTTCGTAGAAACAATAGATACAAAATCTAAAATAAACACAACTAAGATCTCCATTAAGTCTCCTAGTATTGTAGGAGCAATCAAATTTCCCTACGACTGCATTCAAATTCAGTAAAAAAGCTGAAAATCAGCAACCAATGTTCTGATTATAAAAGAGTGGATAACAATTTTGATCTCAATGGGCTGAAAAACACAAAGCCTGGCCATTAAGTCAAGTATATATTAGCCACCATGATTTGAGAAGGTGCATATTCATTTACGCTCATAAATAAATCATTCACCAGCTAAATGAACATCAAGATGTTTTTTTGATCTTCCAAGGACATGCTATACGGTACACAAACACCTCACAGACTCAAAGCGGTTTTAGCATTTGGAGTGTGGTGGGGGGAGAGATGTAAAAGCAGAACATCATGATGGTGTGGCTGTTGTCTGTATTAGCTTTGCTGCAGTCCCAGGGGGATCTCTCCCAGCTTCAATCAGTGTTAGGGCTTCTGGGTTCAAGTTCAAGTCGAGAGCTAGAGAAACATGGCTCACCACCCACGAGTAATACACAGCTCTGCACTGGAGGGCCATGAACTCTGTTCAAAGCAATCAGGCCAGTATTCCATTCTCAGGTTTTACATTTAAAGGGTTGGGGCTGCTGCATTTTGAATACCTCTGCATGGACTTCCAGGCTGTAATTATGATAATGATGTGTTTGATTCCAGCTCTCAGCTCTTTTGAATACACCTTTCTGATTTCCTCTACCCCGATAATAATTCCAGATCCCATTCAGATCGGACAGTCCAAGCAAGCAATGGTATATTCTGAGAGAATCGTGAAATGAAGACCTGGCCAGTCTGGAAGGGGCTGTGGCACTGCACAATGAATATTAAACCTATTGTAATGGGAGAGAAAGACATGTGTGATGCCCTCGAGTCAGCCTGTAATAAAAGAGAAAATAACACAATTTTCTCCAAAGCGTGCATGCATATATGTTTGTGAAGAGAGCATTAACATAAAAGAAAAGAGAGCTGGATGTTATTGAGTAGAAAAAAACAACAATACATTTAAATGTCATTCTATACTTGTATGTTCTCCCGTGAAATACAAATGAGATGTTAGTCAGAATGTTCCAGCTGCACTTTACCGTAAAATGAAAGCAGATGGTGATTTATACTTCCAAACTCCATAAAATGGTCCATAAATCTTCTGAAGAGATACAATAGCCTTGTGTGACTGACAAAATATCTTTATTATACCAGTTTTGATGTCAAATGCCATTGGTTCATGTGCGACACAGCAAGTTTGAATAATGGGCCGTTTACACAACACCATTTTCAACTAAAAAAGGAAAACGTTTTACGTGTTTTGGCCGTTCATTTACACGATAACAGCGTTTTCGGGGCCTGAAAACGCAAACTTTTGAAAAAGTGCAAGTTTTTGAAAACGATACCGCTATCGTCTCCGTGGGAACAACAAAAACGTGAATCTGTGAAAATGGTGAAGTCTATAGGCACGTAGTGTTTCTTTACAAAGTGACATCGCCACCTACTGGCCTGGCATGAATAACACAGCGTTTTTAGTCAATACAGTAAAAACAATTTTAAATAACTGTTACTCTTTTTTTTACAATTTTAAATAACTGTTTTCTATTTTAAATGTAACTTTTTTCTGTGATGGCTAAGCTGAATTTCCAGCAGCATCACTCCCGTCTTCAGTGTCACGTGATCTTAAAGAATTCATTCTAATATGCTGATTTGATGTTGATTATCATTGCTAAAAACAGTTGTGCTGCCCCACGTGATTAGAATTATTAGAAATAATAATTGGTTAAACTACAAATGTATTTACTGTCTCTTCTATGCATCCCTGCTGAATAAAGGTTTCTGTAAAAAAATCTTCCTGACACTAAACTATATTCACTTTCTTTATATAAAAATATGTTGGGTTCTGCCCAACATTCTTTTGTGTATGTTTTTAAAGACCATTTTTATATTATTATTATTTTTTGACAAACCTGTAAATGTTGGACAGCAAAGGCCTGCCTCATGTTTTATGCCTTTGGTTCCTCCTGAACACAAAAACCTCTGTGCTTTGCTTGGCGTTCCTCTTCAGATTAGCCATACTGTAACCTCCTCAGGGAGCCATTTTCCCTTCATTTGATGGAAATCCAAAACATGTCAGGCCGCAAACATCTCAATGACATTCTGCAGCACTGCACCTTTTACCTCAGAGAAGCTCCCGTCTGAGCGGATGTGGCAGGGATCTGTGCACGGGGGAAATATTGCATGGCTTCCCATTAGCGGCTGCTTTTGTCTAAGATCAGCTTCGGGTGGATCGTAAACACAGCCTACCTTGTGACCGAGTGTGTGTGTGTGAGTGCTTTAAGGCCATGTGTCACTGAGATGTTGAGATGAGACAAGATTTGAAGATTTGAAGGCATTACTGTGATGGAGATACTGAGAGAAATGGATTGGACAGATGTAAAGAGCAGACAGGAATAAACTAGGTTGAAACTGACCACAAATGGCCTCTAATGCCTTTTTGATAATGTATTGATGCATTCCTTTTGAAAGCTAGTCTTCTTTTCTCTTTGTTTTGTGATTCATAGAGCCTGAAGGAAGTCTGCAATGAGAAGCTGGTACCTGGTTGAATTTTCCTGGTGGGCGTCATATTGAGCGAAGCATTCGAAGAAAAATAGCAGTTTACTTCTATATCTGTTTTAGCAGACAGACAGCACTGTCTGTCTGCTAAAACAGATATAGAAGTAAACTGCTATTTTTCTATACAATGAAGGTGGACAGAGATTTATAGAATGCAGCTGGAATAAGTCTTAAAACCTGGAAACGAGTAGGCATTATTGAACACCCAGTTCCATCGTCCAAAAGTCGTTTTTTTATGGGTTTTGTTTAATTGCCTGCAGTAAGGTTTGTGGTTAAGCTTTCACGTTTTATTCTGAACATGAAATACATCAGCAATACCCCACTCTTGATTTTTTTTTATTACTTTTATGTGTCTCAGAAAAAGGCACTTGCTAGCAAGTGTCTAAATGGGACTACAGTGTCTGTCAGGAGCATTACACGCAATTATAGCGAACAGTTTTTGCCATTTTGCCATCTCAAAACTTATAGATTTTCAATAAAGGTTGAAAGAATTGTTGGAAAACTTATTGGTGGTGAAACTGAAGTGATGCAGCCGTGGTGTACTTAGATTATCTTGATGAACAAAACGTAAGAATCATAAACTTTGTTAGTCACAGAGCTTATATTTTCTGCAATAATCTAAAAGCCAATGGAAAAATCGTAGAAAAAAAAAAAGTTGTGAGACCCTAGTGAAAAAAAGTATACTTTATTGTATTTTAAATATATTCCCTTTTCAATAGTACATTGCAAATATACTAACAATTTTTTTTATATCTTTAAATATATTAAAAGTATATTACCTTCATGCTTTTATCTATTTTCACAATACAACTTTTAAAACACTTTAAAATAATTGTACTTTAGCATATTTTCTGAAAATATATTTTAGAAAAATATACTTGAAGTGAAAATTCAGTTTATTTTTTAAAAGTGTATTTATTTGCACTTTATTAAAAATAAAGAGAACCAATGTGTTGCTAACTTCTGGTTTGGCTTGCAAAATCACATCATTCCTGCAGTACTTTATACTGTCAAGTGTCACACAAAAAAAGAACATAGTCTATAACATTTGTGAAGCCACAAACTGAAATTTAAGCCATTGTAAACTGATAATATTCCCCGCAATTGGGAAAAAAATGTCTTGCGTGATCAATCATGCCACAATGCATTTTAAAATGTGACTGTAAATGAGCTGAGGAAGCATATCAGTGAATAACAACTTTCAAATTTAGTTCGAAATAAAATGAATAAATAAAAACATAATACAGGATTGGAATGACTTTTGGATGAGTCAATGAACCCAACATTTTTGTGTGAACTGTTACTTTTAAGGATCTGTTTTTACATTTATATTCATTCTTTCACAATGCAATCTGATGATGAATCATCGAGGCAGGATATTTTGATTGCTTTCCTCGCTGAACTAACACTTGTGTGTTATGGCCGGGTATAATATTCCTGGTCTTCTGGGAGTTTGCATACAGAATGATGTCAGGACAGTCACCTCTGTAAAATATAGGCAAAAAATTTGCATGCTGGGTAGAATTGCCTTCATGCCCCCTCACCAAAAAAACCCCTGAAAATATTCAAGCCCGCGTGAATTATACTTACAAATGTGCCATGAAAAGACGTGTAATGCCACGTCAGGGGTGCCAGTGATTTAGTCTAAAACGTCTTTTTGTGTTCCACAGAAGAAAGAAGAAGGTTTGGAAATGACACAAGGGTGAGTAAATGATGACAGCATTTTCAATCTTCACTCGACTACTCCATCTAATTCTTTATAGCTGACTTGAAGGACACAGTAGACCCTTGAGTGAAAGATTTAGATTTCTGCAATTTCTCCTTCTAGGCTTATCCATGGCCTTATGGATAATTACATTGTTTGTGTCAGCCTCATTGTCAAAGCGATCATGCCCACACTATCTTTAAAATGAAGGATAAAAAAAGGTGAAGATCACCTTACAGCACCTTATGAGTTCTCAAAACTAATAATAGTTATTGTAGCACTGAATGTTTTACTCTTTAATGCATTCATCCACAAGCTCCGCTGATATCTTTAAAAGTATGCCATCTTTTTACTTGACCTCACCTTGTCATGTTCATCTGCCACCTCTCCATCTCATTCTCACCTTCTCTCACGCTTCAGATCACAGCGTTGACCTCTGCAGATTTCATTCCCATCAATTGATTTGTGAATACTCAGACGCTGGAATCGATGCTTTATCAGAGGGAGTGATAGGGTTGCGCTCTCCCTCTCTGTCGGTCAAACCTGTTAAAGGAGCTCTGGCAGCCATCTCGGTTTTAAAACTCTTGGTGGTAAGACAGTGCAGTAAGAGTGTTGAAGAGGAGGAGGAGGTGGCGGTAGGGCATCTGGCTCTTTGGAGTGATGATTTGCTGCTCCGATGATTTTAGTCCCATCTGCATTCGATTACAGCCAGACTAAAGGTTCTGTCCTTCACCCGTTGACACCTCCATTCCCGCAGTAATGTAACCAACCTCACAAATGCATTACTCACCTCTGGCTTTGCATAGATGGAAATAAGAAATAGACCCATAAGCGTGGCACTCTGAACAGTCAACTGAATTTACAACCTTGCTAATAGTCATACTGCACACAAAAAAAAAACATATTTGATTTCCAACCCTATTGAGAAACGTCCATTTGCACTACAAGACATTTTCTTAATCTGGTTTTTCAGTAAATATATCTAAACATCACAGGTTTATTAAATACGGCTCCATTAAAGAATCGGGGCAGAGTTTTCGGCACAGCTAATACAGCACCGCTGCAAAATAAATAGTTTTTGCTGAGTTGTGAGATTCAGTCTGACTTTAATGTGTTAAAGGGGTGGTTGATTATGATTTCACTTTTTTAACTTTAGTTAGTTAGTAATGTTGATGTTTGAGCATAAACAACATCTGCCAAGTCACAATGCTCAAAGTTCAAAGCAACGGGAGATATTTGCTTTTAAAGAAATAGCTTTTTAAGGACTACAACAAACGGCTGGTATGGACTACAGAACATTCCTCCCGGGTTAGTGACATCACTAACCCTAAGATTTACATAAACCCCGCCCCCGGGAACGCGATTTATAGATTATCAAGACAGAATATGCTTAGAAGATAGTTTACTCCACATCAGCTACATAAATTTAAACATAAACAAAAAAGTTTTTGAAATTTTCAGGACACAAGCTGTCATAGCTCCGCCCCCCGTGCTGGGAGCAGCTGCTCATTTGCATTTAAAGGGACAGACAAAAAAAAAAGGGACAATTTTAACATGCTATACAAAAATACCTGTGGGGTATTTTGAGCTAAAACTTCACATACACACTCTGGGGACATCACAGACTTATTTTACATCTTGTGAAAAGAGCATTATACCACCCCTTTAAGTTGGCACACAATAAACAGACAACACTCTTTTATTTTGTGCTGTCATCAATTCAGATGAAATGAAGTACAAAGACTGAAATAGTATTTTGTTGTAAAACATACTCCAATAATCTTTTATTTAGGCTACAAAATAATCGGTTACACTTATAGAGTCCAATTCTCACTATTTAACTAGTTGCTTATTAGCATGCATTTTACTAGGATATTGGTTGTTTATTAGTACTTATAAAGCGCATATTAATGCCTTATTCTGCATGACCATATTCTACATCCCTTAATCAATGTCTATACTAAAACAATACCTAAACTTAACAACTATTACTATAACTACTGATAAGCAGTAATTAGGAGTTTATTGAGGCAAAAGTCATAGTTAATAGAGAGAATTGGACCCTAATCTAAAGTGTGACCAAAAAAAACCTTTTTATGTTTGTGTTTGTTTACAGTGTAGTTGCACACAACAGCATGCGGCACAATTCAGTTAAGCATCACATTTGAACACATTTCTCCAATGTGCATACATGAGATTCAGAGAACGAACATACGCACAAATACCTACCACAAGGAAAAGTGTGTATGTCTAGACCCCTACGTGGCACTAAGCACTTTACCACATCAAAGCCCCTAAGGGGACATAGTGGTGGAAAAAAATATGATATAGGAGGAAAAATAATGCTTTTTTCTTTCGCAAATGTTTTGCAGTCCCACGAGAAACTTTGCATTCGCTCGCAAAACCTTTGCGCTCCCTCTCTAAAAATGTTGCGTTTCCTTACAAAACTTTTGTGCTCTTTGCGAGTGAACGCAAAGTTTCTTGGGGGAATGCAAACCATTAGCTAGAGAATGCAAAAGCATTACCAAATAATTTTCCCTCCCATCTTATTTTTCCTTCTTCACCATGTCCCTTTAGGAGCTCCGTAGAAACCAGAATTGTTCATGGAAATCAGAATCAGGACAACAATTGTTAAATGATTTTTCACGATACTCTTTTTTTATATTCCTCAGTGCCTGTCAGTTATTAAATTCTCATTTATCCTATTGGTTATGCATTTTTTTGTCCTGTTGAAAACAGATTATTGTTTACCCAGATAATCTTAATTCTTTTCAAAAGAACACTGAATTAATGAAGTCTTTTAGTCTTTCGGCATCTCAATGGGAGTTTTTTTCTTAAGACACCAAAGAGGAACAATGGGTCAACTGAAGCGTCATAATGATCTATTGTGTCACTTAGGTGCAGTTATTTTCATCTCTGTCCATGCTTATGTCAGAGTCTCATGCATACTTGGAAGGGCACAGCATGTGTAAGACATCAGTCCAGGAGATTCAAGGAGCCGGGACTCCTCTACCATGACCTTGGTCAGGAGTGACATCTATTTTCCGGCTGATTGCACACATATTTGCAAACTGTGTGCAGACGAAGCTAATTTGTTTTTATGCAAGTTTTTTCAGCGAGACCATAAAAAAGCGGGTGTGCGGCTGGACTCCCGGCAGGACACCCTCCCCCTGTTTGACAACTACAGAAATAGCCAATGAAGGATGTGTCTCTGCTTGAGTTCACATATGGAAGGCACCTCTGGGTTTAGACCAGTGTATGGAACATGGCTGGAGCCCAGCTTGAAAATAGGTTCATGAGTTTATTACATGATGAGTCAATTATGAAAATATTTTAAAACTATTTATGAATAGTAAGTAAAACATTGATGTTATGATGAGCTGATGATGTGTAAAGAAAGGTTATCTAATCCATTATGCAGTGAAACGTAACTGAAGCACACACGCAACAACTTTCTCCAAACAGAACAAATAAAAAGGCACAGGTTCAAGTTTCATGAAGAATAATAAAATAATTCTGGACACTTCTTCTATAATTATAACAATAACTTTAATGGATGAATAAAAAAATGAATGCTTATACAATATAAAACTACTAACTTAGTCTTTGATTATAAGAATCAAAACAGTATATCTTTACATAATCTATACATATATATATATATATATTTTTTTTTTTCAGAAAAGAAAAAAACTAAAGACTGGCAGCTGTGGTCACCAGAATAATTCTGAACTTTTGTAAGTATTTTAAAGGAAAGGACATTTTAAACTGGTCAATCAAACAGCCCTTTAGTGTTTCCAATGAATTTCCAATGGAAAAGCCTGCTCAAAAAGTACCTTAATGTCACTAGATAATATAATGCGCCAACTGTCGGCACTTTACAACTGTTTTCTCTCCTAATCATACTCACACTATTTCAATACAATATATAGCCGGATGTAAAATAAAGCTGTGCTCATTTACATATTTTCTGTCAGACAACGGAAAGAGTATTATATAGTGACTGAATGCATGTTAACCAGCAGTCCAAAAAGACAGCAGTTAAAAAAAGTAGCTAAAGGGGTCGGAAAAGTTGCTAATCAGTCCAAAAGTTGCTAGATTTGTCGCTAGTCTCTTGCTTGATAAAGTAAAGTTGCTAAAGGTGTCTAAAAAGTCGCTAAACAGTCCAAAAAGTCGCTTGTCTTTTTTTTTTAAAGTCTCTAAAGGGGTCTGAAAAGTCGCTAGATTTGTTGCATCACTTTATATATATATATAAAAAAAACTTTTCAGGGTCTTAAAAGTCGCTAATCAGTCCATAGAGTTGCTACATTTGTTGCTAGTTGCTTTTTTGAAAAAAAAAAAAAAACAGTCTTTAAAGGGGCCTGTAAAGTTGCGTATTAAGTCCAAAAAGGCACCTTTTTTTTTTTTTTTTACAAAAGTCGCTAAATGGGTCTGAAAAGTTGCTACATTTGTCACTAGTTGCTTTTTTGAAGAATAAAAAGTTGCTAAGTTTACTTAATTATAAGATGATTTATTTAATGTTAGATTTAACAGTAGGCCTATTTTACAGTAAAATGACAAAGTAACTTTAGATCTATTACAGTTTTCCCCCATACAGTAAGGAACTTGATGTAAACCAATTTACATTTTTGGTAACACTTTATTTTACAGTGTCCTTGTTACATATCTTACATACTTACCTTAGTAATAACAGTAAATTATGCATAAATATATGCAACTAACCCTCAACCAAACCTTAATCCTACCCTAAAAGTACATGAAGTTCATTATTATTACTCAGTACTTAAATGTATAATTACACTGTAACAATGACACCTTAAAATAAAGTGTAACCACATTATTTTTACTGTAGCATTTTACAGTCTTTTACAGTTAAAATTGCAGTCATGTATATATAGGCCTATAAAAAATGCTTTTGCTACAATTACCATTTCCATGGTTACAGTGACTTCTCTTATGTGTTGTGAAGTTTCTCACTTGGAAATTTTTGATGGGATGTTGAATTAAATAGCTTTTTCTTCTTATTCTTTTTTTTTTTATCTATTGAAATCACAATGAAAAAATGAATGGGATTTTTACTTCCGGAACCCAGCTGAATTTTAAACTGTTCATTTGTTTGTTGACAATACAAACATATTTGAATTGTGAGATTAACACAATAAAAGCAATATCACAGAAGCAGAGACTCCTTATAAATTGTTGCGGACACACACACAATGACACACACACATTCAGATAACACGGACCTGTCACTCACCCGTGATGCAGATGGAGATATCATCAGTCCGTGCTGGAGATGGGAAAGGCCAGAGGCGTGACCAGCAGCCAGATTGTTTGATGAAATGATGAAAGCGATTCAAAGAGAGGTAGATTTCTTAGTAACCCTCTTCATTTTGACCCATATCCCATTATAGTTGCCAAGCAGCAACCATGGAAATGTTTAAAATGCAGTCAAGCAACTGCAAAAATATGAACAAAATATAACCATTACATTCAAGCAATTTTAAAATTATTGGACAATTTATTGAGTCAATACAAATATTTTGAGATATCTCACATTGTTGGTTGTAACTATAAATATAATTGTTTGGAATTGCATATTTGAGAAGGACAAATATTATACAAATAAGGCTACTGGGATCTTTGTCAAAATAACATTTTACTATTTGCAATATAGGAAGGCATACATTGAGTTACGGTAGTGACAATTGTGTCCTCTCCCACAGGGACCATTTACACGCATGTGATTATCTTCTGCATCGGCCCATCCCAGCAGCTGAGGGTCCAGACAGAACGCGACTGAGAGCCATGCGTGTGTGTCTCATTCTAGTGGACTGAGACTGGACGTCTAGACGACATTTGTGTCCTGCATTGCCAGGGGTGATGGCTTTATGCAAATGCAAATCCATCAGAAAATGGTCATGTGACTCAGAGGCCACTTTCTGTATTTGTTTCTGTTTTTAATGTCAGTTTGTGTAGGATGTTCAGTAACCATGAGAGGAAGCTAATCAGTTATGTAAAACTAAGTATACACTAATCATCTGAATTCAGATCATTTGTTGTGTATGAACCATTTTGGTGTTTTTATAAACCTATAAGAAATATATTTTTTTTAGAATTTTCTATGTATATATATTATATTTATATATAAAATTCTGGATGGCAACCTGCTGACCTCATGGAATAAAATGTCACAAGGCTGACGTATAATATGTGTCTAATTCTGTCCTTATATCACTTTTGCACTCATCTCTCCTCTCTATTTCTTTCAACTTTCTCTCTGTTTCTCTTGTTTTCGGTCTCTCTTGTTCTTTAGAGGCAAGACGAATGACCGTTTGTCCCCCGAGGTGCCCTAGAATGGTATTAAAGAGGTCATTATGAGGAAAGAAAGAATTAGTGGGAGAGAGAGAAAACCATGGCTGGATAAATGGAGTTCAAAGCAGATGACCTATAGTGGCTAGTCTTATGATTCTGGGTATTTCATTTTAAAAACGCTTCTCCGTACTCACTGCCCCAGTTCTGCTACATGCGAGTCACATGATAGACCTGTCATGCTGCAGGATGTCCATAAGTCCACATATGACCTTTGACCCCCGGAATCCGAGAAAAGGTCACTGGAGAGGATTCGTGAATGGCATATTGCGGACGCAGCCAGTGTTTTTGAATGAATCCTTTGAATTTATAAATCGCAAATCATCTTGAAAATGTATGCAATTTCAGATCTCCGCCTTGTAAACGCCGCCTAATTAATGTCATTAACATATAAATGAGCGTCAACATCCAAATCCTTTACTTGAGAAAATTCCAAATCCATCTGCAAATACCTGCAGTACTCCGACTCTCTGCCACATGGAAAAGTGCATACATCTTTCCAGATCAAAGGCTGGTTTTATAAATATGAATGTTGGCATGCATTTTAGCATACGCTGAGTTCAAATCTGTGCATATACACGTTTTATAAATGAGGCTCCAGGTCTCACTGCATCCGTTTGTCATAGAAAGTGTAAACGGCAGTATGAACCGGCGGCGATATCTCTGGACTTTTAAGGTAATCGGTAGCTAGTTCTTTTTATTGTTGTTGTTTTATTCAGTTTATATCTAAATGTTAGAGAAAAGAAGAAAAATAAAGAAACTTTTAGATATCAATCTGCGATGAACGTCACTTATGCTCATCTTTGCTTGCTCCTTTGAAGGCATACATATTTAACGGCGCACATACGAAAAAAGACCTGAACCGGAAGCGATGCAACCCGTTTTACAGAATATGGAAGTTTGTTGCACATAACCCCCATTGTGAAGAAGAGATGTTGTTGCAAGAGGGAAGGCAAGTTATTTTGATTCAATATTACGAGGGCACATACATTTTTAAATATACATTTAATTATATATTGTTTATTATAAATACTGCAACATTCCATAAAAAAATAAGAATAATCGATTTGGATTTCATGGTGACTAAAGAAAAAGCAAACCCTTAACCTGTGTCTGACTCACAAGAAGCCACACAGTATGAGTGTGCCCGGAAATTATATTTATAGGACACATAACTCTGTCTAAGCACCTTTCATCTGTTGTTTTTACAGATTCAGTGCTGCGTTATATCCTTAGTGTCTGTGTATGTGTGTTTGTCCTTTTAAGCTCTGACCTGTTGGAGGGGTGAGGAGACTCATGTCTATGGCTCTGGAATGGCCTTCTGGATGACATGGAGGAATAACAGAAGCGGCTGGCCTGTATCTGACCTCTCTGTGACCACTGTGTGTGTTTATGTGTGAGTGTCTGTTGTGTATGTGTGAGTGTGTGGTGACAGACCGCAGGGGAAAAGGAACAGTATTCTCCTGTCAGAGAGCGGGTCGGAGGCGCTGTCATGTTTTGGACATGTGCTTGTAGAGAAGAAAAATAAGGGAAAATCGGTGGGTTTTTATCTGCTTTACAACTCAGACCACTATTTAGCAAGCCGTGTGTTCGCGTACATGTTTGTGTTCGGGTGTGTCTTTGCTTTTGTGTGTTTAGGTTGCCATTAAAGTGACTTCAGTGATATCTCTGCTAACAGAGAACGTTTTTTCTTAAACGGTTTAGTTTGTCTAACGTTTTTTAATTTTTTTATGTTATTACTATCTACATTCAAATGTAATGTTCCCATAATGTTTGCAAAATGATAAAATGCAATGTTTCTTTAACATTTGTATAACCAAGAAAAACATTAAAAAAATGGATGTTTTGAGCATTCAGGGAACATTCATAAATAACGTTTTCATAACTTCATGGGAATATTAGCAAAATATTCTTAGAATGTAGTTTTGCTAGCTGCATGGGATCAGTCAAATACAAAGTTCTGTCATGAAACGGATTGGTTTCACAGCTGATTGGTTGCTGCTGTGTCAGTAACCAATGAGCTCGCTGCTCAACCTTAAATACTGGTCAGCATTTGATGCAGCAATGCAGTGTGCTTTCAGAAACCCTCCACCTTCCCCAGCTCCACCTGATAGATCTGCTACAAGTAATTAATGTACACTATAATGTACAGCAGCAATAACCAACAGCAGCAGCAATGTAACAGATCTATTCTGCCAAGACCAAACATATCAACATTGTCATATCCATTACCATGCCAAACACTACCGAGAGTTGTCAAGACAGAAATTAATTTTGATTAGGTCAGAAGACTATGGGCCCTATTTTGCACCCAGCGCAATCTTTCTTTGTACACCGGCGGCCGGCGCATGTATCATTCCTATTTTGCACCTGACGCACAGCAGATTTTTCCCTCGGCAGACGCACGTCGGTAAATTAGGGAATGAACTTGCGCTCCCGGGGGCGGTTCAGTGAAAGGAGGAGGCGTGTTCCGGCGCAAACGTTCCCTGGTGCTATTTTGCAGTTCCAGAAAACAATTCAGCCACAGATCAGGAAAAACCTAGTCTAAAGTCAGTGGCGCATTTTCAGTGGCGCATTATTCAGATGCTATTTTAAGGACGCATGCTTGGCCATAATGTAGCGTGTGCACAACACGCATACACTTTGATTCTCTCATCTACACACAGGCAGCAGTTGACATTTTTGCAAACCTTTCATAATTACAAGGAAAAATATTACCACATGAGGGAAATCATTGTTGTGTCCATGAAGATGTGAAAAAATAGGCATAAATCTAGCTTACACATTTACCCAAATTATTATACGCCTGTTTAACCGAAGCTAATTTGGGCGGGTTTCTCCCATCCCCATACGATGTCACTTCTTTGTCTTTTACGGCCCTGACGAGAACGTCGGTCTCCTCGGCTGTGAACCGCTCCTGGCGTGCGCCTGGCAAATCCGCCGTTATAATAGCAAACCGCCATGGAACAAGCGCGCCTGCTCTTAAAGGGAATGTGAGATGACACTCTGATTGGTTTATTTCACGTTACACCCAAACCACACCTATGAGTAATGAAGCTACTTCAGACCAACCCATTTTAGATTTGCGTTGGGCGCAAGAGTCATTATAATAGCAACAGCGCCCGAGATCCGCCCACAAAGTTACTTGCGTTTCGCTTTTGATACTTGCGTTTCAGATTGTTAAAATAGGGCCCTATATGTTAAAAGAATAAAAAAATTACTTGAAGGTTAATATACAGTGAGTAAGCCATTTGGTAAGTTGATTTCCCTGAGAAGTGTAAACACTGGTGCTATCAAATAGTGCATATAAGTCATGTAAGGAAAGATGGTATTTACGAGTTAAGCGCACATGAACACCACCACAGTGAGTGGTGAGTGTGAGTGGGAAACTGGATTATCTTTGAGCCCTGAGTTTCCAAGTTGGGTGCATATCAGTAAGAAACAATGGCATACGCAATGGATGCAGCTATAGTTTGATAGTAAATTCGGGGAAATGTGTGAAATTACTATTAATTTCATTTACGGTAAAAATAGCTAAGTTGCATGTACAAAATAGGAAAGAATTATACAATTATAATAGAATATATAATAATGGTATACACCATTTTAATAAATTGAATAAAAAACATAAAGCAAAACCCACATGATGCACATTCATTATTCATCTTTCTTTTGAAGTAGAGTTAAAAACCCCTGCTGTATTTTTATGTAGAAAAGGGACATCACTGTCTTGCTCCAAACAAAGTGATTTAAATGCACCTGTTTTAGAGTGACGCCGACGTGAATACAAACTTCCTAGAAGTTTGCACCAAAAGCTGTGATTATTTAGACTGAACTATCCCAACGTGGCAACACTGACTCAAAAAAAGGTATTAGTTTGGGGGTGGGACTACCAGTTTACCGAACAGATTCAACATTTTAAAGAGCTTTTATTTAACAGGCCTGACATATGCTAGCAGCTGAAAATTCTCTTGTCCAATTCTCCAAATTTGATTCACGCTTGTATCTTGATGCGCCATACTTGAATGCACACATCAATTTCGAGACGAGAACATGAGAATGGGAAGTAGCAAGGGAAAGAGCTTTCATGGGAAAGAGCAAACACTCTACAAACATCTCTGGTGTTTACCTCATGTCTAGTGACATGAGGGCGAGTAAATATTAGCAGCATTTTTATTTCAGTGCGAGCTATTCCTTGAATTGGAGGGAGACCAGGCCTGTATATGCACTCGTTGAATATGTAGAAGAGTTTTAAGTGCAGATTTTCATACCCAATGTGCAAAGCAACTTTCTCCGTTAACCTCAAACAACTCCCTGTATCCAGTGCCATTCCTTGTCAGTCCCGCCGCATGATACTTCCTGCTTCTTTTGTGTCGACATCATCCCATTTAGATTTGCAAGGTCAAAGATTGTGAATCAGAACTCAAATTTCCACAATCCAACCTTGAATATGAAACATCTGCGCATGACACCTTTCAACACCGTCAAGTGGTGCATTCTCTATTTTTTTTTTTTTTTCCTCAGAGCTTTAAACAAAAGCTAAAAAGCTTGCCCAAAACACTTTCCCCTCTCTTCCAAGGATGAGACCTTCCGGCCCACCAGTTCTCCGTCTGCATTGGAGTCTCTGCTCGCATTCAGCGTCATTGTAAACACGGCGGAGCGACAGGGGTTGGTGAGTGGCATTAGAATTGTTAGCCCTTTTCTATAGCCCTTGTTTATATACAACATGTTTTATAGACGGCAGCAGAATTGGTCGTGACCCCCCAGGTGTCCTATCTTGAAATGCGTTTCTCCCAGATCCTTCTGCCCCACTTCAGGCTCTCTGGCGGTGACCATTCGTGACCCCTCGCCCGCCTGATGTATGGGTGGAGGTGGTCGTGGCAATAAAGACCTTGGGCACTAATAGACTAACCTCTGCTTTCTTTGTGGCACACCTACAAAACAGACCACGGCCCGGCATACAAACCCCCACCTATTCAAATCTAATAGAGGCTTTTCAGAGCATTCTTCTCTCCCCTCTTTCTCTTCGCTCTTCCCTCCTGCACTCTCCTTCGCCTTGTAACCTAAAGAGCTGCTCTAATACTGTCCAGCTGCTATAATGTGTCTGAATTCAGATATCTTGCCAGGATTATTGGCAGGATCCATTTGCCTTGTTGTGAGTGCCACTCGAAAGCTGTGCACGCTCGCGCACCCGGGACCCACACATCCATTTCGCCATTGTCCTTCCGTATGAATGCTCTTCGGTGGCCGATAATTATTCCTGTGCCTTTGACACAGCGATCCACAGGCAGTCCTTATTCACTGGGTAATTTGCCTGTCCTCCTCATTCATAGGGAAGGTACAAATTATCCTTTTTCCACAGGCGGCAGTCCATTCTCACCCTCTGGCACACTGCCACCAGGGAGGCAGAAGAGGAAAAAGAGATGAGGAAGAGCAAAATGGATTGTGATGGTCTTGCCCTTTCTTTCCGGACCAGTCCTCTGTCGAACAGAACTAGTTTTCCTTGAGAAGGTTAAAGAGTTAGTTCACCCCCCCCCCAAAAAAAATTTTTTTTTTAATTATTTACGTACCCTCAAGTCTTAAACCAATATGACTCTTTTTTTTTAACACAAAAATGTATAGAATCTTCAAGCTGTTTTTTCCCCCCATTCAATCAATGGCGATTTTCACCTATATGGCTTCAGAAGATTTATAGCACACAAGTTATATGGACTACTTTTATGATGTTTTTATGATGCATTTTTGTACCTTTGAAGCTTGACACTTCCTGGTCTCTATCCACTATCAATGAATGGAAGTGGATATCTGATTTTCTCACACAGTCTTGGTAAAAAATAAAATAAAAATCTCAGAGCATATTACCAGATTTTTTTTTCCCTCAGGAATTGTAATCCAGTGCAGATAGGAGTATAATATACAATGGTGTATTGGCAATATTATTTATTGTGACCTTCACTGAATGCCATAACTAAAACTAAATGTCTTGTTGCACCTTCATAATGGATTTCGACCTTTTTGCTAGCTTTCTAAGTAAAATTGCATAAATAAATGAATTAAATCAGCAAGTAAGGTACCAATGAACGCTCAAAAGTATCACTGTTAGCAGCGCACACTAGGTATGATTTTCACCTTAATTAATTCTTTGTTTTAATTATATAATTCAGTATAAAGATAAGTCCTTCCGCAACACTCACAATCATCCGGTAGAGTCGACACTCCCACATTACTGTTAACCACAGATATCCCAATCCAGTCTGGAACAACACTGTGAAAAAGATCGGAATTTTAACAGTAAGAGCTTATTGGTTAACAGTAATACATCTAATGGGACATTTCATGTAATCTTACAGTAAAATACTATTAAATGTACAGTTTTTGGAAGTGAAAAAGAAATGTAAATTGACATTTATAATGACCTGTGTTTTTCTTTTAAATTACCTTTCTTCTTAGTTTTTTTCCCCTAATCAGTTATGTTACGGTTTAATGTTAAATATTATGCTGTTAAATGTATGTTTATTGTATTATTTTAGTGTTGTGTGTTACCATGATGGCGTTTTCTATGTGTGTGTATGACACTGCAGACCTTCTATACTATATATTGACTTATCTACTGTAATTTTCATTGATTTTTTTATTTACAGTGAATATATGAAATTACAGCCATTATATGTTAAAATCATATCTCAGATGTTGTTTAGAAAATGTATCCCATCCAAATAATGCTATACATATCATGCACACACACTTTCATGCGCATATTATAATTTTATTATATGGCTTCCTGCCATTCGCTGTGTCCATTGGAGGAGGGTCAGGCTAGTGCAGAATGTATGTATGCATAAATGCGGCCTCTAATATATTGAGATATATTCTTCATGCGTGGCATTAGAAAGGTAAGGGCACTCCTCCACCTTCCGACAGGCCCATCCATCAGAGCGTCCTGCTCCACTGCTTTGCATTTGGCACTAGGATTTATGGGATACCCTTCCTAGATTATGACTAAATTGCAGGAATGTGGAGGGACGTGATATTATTCAAAACTACTGATTATAACAGTATAGCTATTACATATGGACACCTGATCACAGCATCACCTTCTGACTTCCTGTTCCTGGCTCGCAGCCTTACTTTTTGATTTACATTCAGAAGTGAGATTGTCGTAAACCTCAGTTTTATAAGCACATAATACTGCAATCATTTTTATCCTGTGGCTATTTTTTGTGCAAAACACTGGCTCTGTTTCAAAACCTATAGAGCTGCCTGCATCATTCTACAATGTTTGCAGCATTAAAGGGATTGTTCACCCAAAAATGAAAATGAAGTCATCATTTACTCACCCTGGTGTTGTTCTAATTTCGTATGACCTTCTTTCTTTTTTAGACCACAAAATGAGAATTTTTCAAAAATGACGCGCTCGCGCTCGTCCATATAGTGGCAGTGAATAGCAACCAGCATCAAGCTTTTTAAAAAAGAAAGTAAAAGTATCACAGAATGATCCCATGCGACACATGTTGTATATTCCAAGTGTTCTGGGGTATACGATATGAAATGTAATGTATTATTTAACGAAAATCCTGACCTTGGCCATTGGTCTTCTGTTCACGGCTACGTGACGTGCTTGTTCGTAGGACCCTATAAACACTGCAATTCACTCAGACTCGCTCAGAAAAAGGTCAGGAATTTCATTAAATATTACATTGTACATTTCATATTGTATACCCCAGGACACTTAGAATATTCAACACATCATTCTGTGATACTTTTGCATCTTTTTTCAAAAGCTTGATGCTGGCCGCTATTCACCCCCATATGGATGAGCACGAGCGGGACATTTAAAAAAAAAAATCTCCTTTTGTGGTCCATAAAAAAAAGAAGGGCATACAGAATTAGAACAACACCATGGTGTGTAATTTATGACTTAATTGTAAGTTTAACTACTATCCCTTTAAGGAGGGAGGGCAGCATGAGGGGCCGTTCACATAGAACACGTTTTTGCATTCTACAGGACTGCTTTTCCATTGTTTTTCTATGTAAACATGCACTAGAAGACATCTGTGTTTGACCATTGCGCACGTGTCTCACATATTTTACAGTCTCTTGCACATCACACACCTTTCCAATGTGCATGGAGCTCAAGTTAAAAGTAATTAAACTTACCAAAAAAAAAAATATATATATATATCTGGGCCTTGCAAGAAAGCATTCTGTGTGAATGTCCTCTTACTGCACTGAAACATTTTTTTTGTAGGATTTTCTTTTAAACAATTTCCACTCAGAAATTGGTAGTAAATGTGACAAATAATTAAATAAAGAAAGGGCAGGAAGCACATTGAATTAAATGTCATTTTTTTTAAAAGACTGAAATAGTATTTTGAAATAGTTCACATTTACATTTGGCAGATGCTTTTATCCAAAGCGACTTACATTGCATTTCACAGGACACATTTACGTTCTTATCAGTTCTTGCTGTCCCTGGGAATCAAACCCATGACCTTGGTGTTACAAGTGCCAATGCTCTACTGTTTGAGCTACAGGAAAGCCTGTATTGAATTGATATACAATAGTAAATGAATGAATGAATGAATGAATGAATGAATGAATGAATGAATGAATGAATGAATGAATGAATGAATGAATGAATGAATGAATGAATGAATGAATGAATGAATGAATGAATGAATGAATGAATGAATGAACGAACGAACGAACGAACGAACGAACGAACGAACGAACGAACGAACGAACGAACGAACGAACGAACGGTATTTCATTGTAAAACAAGTACAAGTAGGGGAGAGTGGGGTGATTTGTGCCAGGGGGAAAGTAGTTCCACCCCTTGTTTCTGGAAAACCATAGAAGAAATTGGTCATGTGACCACATACTTTTGAAAAGCAATCAATTTTACTCATCCTCCAAAGAAGGAGAGACACATGGCATGAGAGTTAAGCACATTTTAGTGCAAAAAACTGTTTTTTCCCTTTCAAAGTAAAATTTCTATGATTAAGGTTTTTGATTGTAGTTTCTGAACAATTATAGACAAGTTTGAAAACATTTCACACATGTTTTAGTGCTTTAGTAGGCTACACAATGAGTCTATACAGTTAGCATGATGTTAGCTCTTAACTGCTGGATCATGCTAGTTTTTCAGACTTGTGGGTCTGGGGTGATTTGTGCCAAAGGGCCTGGGTTAAGTTGTGCCAGATCCAGACCACCTAGACCTACTGTACATACTCACAGGGGATAATCTTGAGAAGTGAGGAGATGGGCATGCCTCATCATTGTTTTACTTGGGCCTGCCTGCTATTTGTTTAATTTAGCTAACACTGATTTCTGTTTTGAGTTTGCACTATGTTATTAAAGAGAAGTTTTATTCCGTTTTTAAGTGGCCTATGTCACAATAGGATGTTTAGAAATTAGCCTAGTCACTTTATTCTTATATGTTACATAATTGACAGACAGCGCTATGTCAACAGGCATCTATTGCCAAAGCCTTTTTGCCTGAAATGATTCACAAATATCATATTGTGTTGCTATGGTGCTCTAAATGGTTGCTAGGGCATAGCTTGATAGCTTCACAATGATCCTGAGAGACTGATTGGTCGTCTGAGTAAAATGAGCCTGCCCCCTTGTCTCTATGACACTGTGATCCAGAGTTATGTTCAATACAAAATCCCTATGCAATTGACCATAGTAGGAAAAACGCATGCTGTATTCCAGGGTGACAATATCTAAATAAACCTTAAATGAGTAATTTTGTATTGAATTTATCTTGCTTTCATATAGCATTACGGTTCATAACATTAAAATGTTCTGTTTTACTTCAGAAATCACTGGCACAATTTACCCCCAATGTATTCCCCCAAAGGCACAACTTCCCCCGCGGCCAGGGGCAAGTTGTGCCATGAGACCACTTTTTTTCCAAGAGCTATATTTCTGAAACAATTTATTTCAGATCCAAAGTTATTGTTCTCAGGGATGCACCACATCCTGAAATACATGTACATCGTTAAGTTGAAGGCATTACTGCCATGGCCTCACTTTAAAGTCACTTTGAGTAAAAACTGGCACAACTCACCCCACTCTCCCCTACAAGTTTTTACAAGTAATTTTTTACAGTTTAATGCTTCGCAAGATACTTACTTTTGGCCAAATTTTAAGGCAGAAATGTTGATCATAAATGTACTTATAATTCATTAAACAAAAAAGTTCAGACTAATTAAAAGCTGACATTTTAGCCAACATTTGTTTAATTTTTTCCTGATCAATTGTGAGTTGAGCTTCTTATGCGTTTTGCGTGAAGAGAACTATTTGTACGATGCATGGATGTTACCTAAAGTATTATAAAAATGGTCACTTAAGGTGTTTCATGTTACCTTAGAAGGTAAAGCAACCTAATCTGGTTTTAAATGGTTCAGCTGGTCTCCCAACTGGGCAACCTGGACATGTGGGGGAAACCCTTCTAAAGCCATCAAACTAGACCAGCCTGACCAGGTTTAGAGACCATCAGACAATATTAGGGCGTTCACACTATTTTTGTTTTTTTTGAAACAGAGCCACTATCAGGGCTGTGAACACCACAGAACGATTGACAGATTGGCAGTTGATCAATATGGGCTTTTCATTGTCAGATTTTTTAACTCCTCCCAATCTTGAACATTCGGCTACATCCTTGCTCTATATGCAAGGCGAGAGAGCTAACACTCTCTTTTTCCGTGCTAAATGTCAAGATCAGTGAAGTCTTTGAGATCACCCATTCCCATACGGAATTAATCTTAGGTCAGGCAAACCTCAAAGAGCCACGAACAACGATGAAGTTCATTACTACTAGCCCCCAGGAACGACCTGATTTCAATCCACCCCAGCAAGTTCAATTGCCCTACATGGGCGCACTACACAATGGTGGCACTTGATTATACTACTATGCTTAGTTTATTTAATGCCCAAAACAGGAGATAATTTAAAAATCTAGGTCAACTAATCAAGCCAGGATTTTTTTTTTTTTTTTTTTCACATCTACCCTCTCCCCACCTCTCTCTTGTTATATATTCATTTCTTTCAAACATATCTCTTATTTTACCATGCTATTGCTGGAAAGTGGTGCATTTGACACACTTAGCACGGTTGAGTCAAAGAGCCATTTGCAGCCTGTGATTAGCATAGCCGTGAGCGTCAAGTCCCTTTAGATACAGACATCATGAGGGAGGCCACAGCTGCACCGTCTTACAGACTGAGGAAGAGCCCTGGGGCAGTTACTTTAAATGCCTCAAAATTACAGCGCTTTCAACAGTAAGGAATTATACGTTAGATTGGGTTAATGTACAGCTATCTGGTTCAATATCTTAAAGTCGGCATCAAACGTAAATTGCAATAGTCTTTTATTCCGTTTTGTGATGTATACCTGAGTGAAACGACTTCTCGAACAAGAAAAAATGTTGGACGGGACTTGATTTTTTTGTAGATAGGGAATTGATTGATTGGATTGCGGGATCATTGTTGTTTGCTAATTGCTGTGATCTCATGTGAGTGACAGGTTGTTGGAGGGGAGAGGTTCCCGTCCCGCCCTCACGCTGGTGCACATTTCCTCAGAAGAGATGCCAGTGCGTCAAGTTAATGTTTTTTATTCAAGATTATGAGGGCACATTAAATAAAAAAAATTATGATGTGCACAGATAAATCATTCATAATAAACACGGCAAGATTCCATAAATATAAGAATCGTTTTGATTTCATGATTTCACTTTTAATATCTGTTAACAAATGTAGTTTGGTAACTTTTTTTTCCAAGTCAGTATTTCGATATAAACTGAAATATATCTCATAACATTGTTCCAAGACCAAGTTATCTGAATTACATTCCCTATTAATTTTGTAGCTGTATACACGCTTACTGAATCTCAAGAGTTGTCTCATTTTTATTTAACAGCATCAAGAAGTCTATTAAGTCTTCTGACCTGCGCTATGAAAGAACAGTGAGTATTCACACCGGAGATTGTGTATTCACACCGGAAGTGTTTCTGTACAGAGAATAGTTATTTCTATGTAACTAAGGATGCTTTCACACTTGGTTTGATTGCCTGATCCGAACCCAAGTTCGATTGCTTCCCCCTTCACCTGCCCCTGCTGGACTGAGTTCACATTATAAAATTTTGGTGGTCTGAACCGTGGTACACTTGCGCCATGAAACCAGCAGCTATTTACACCTGTTGCATGGTAACGATGACGCAGGATCAGTCAAAATGCATAGCGTTGCTCACCTCATTTTTATATTTTAGTTTTTGAACCTTTAGCTTTGTTTTCAAAGCGTCAGCACTTGCATATCTGCTGCGAATACTGCAAATTTTCTAAAGAATGCGGGAGTCCAGCAGAAATGAGATATACATTCTCTGCTTGCAGTGCATCAGTCACGATAGACAGGAAAGTGAGAACCCACACAAACACACACACTGCATCCAAAATCGAATACTTCCCTACTATATAGTATGCGAAAAACAGTATGCATGTGTAATACAGTATTTGAAAAACAGTTGGGGAAAAGTACCCGGATGACTTACTACTTCCACAGAGATTCTGAAGTGCGCATTCAATGCACACTTTACTATCCCATGAGGCCACAGGAGAGGATTTCTGAATGGAAGTGAAGCAACGCAAGTGATGCTGGTAGTGCATCGATGCTGGTGGGTCAGTTCGGTCATATCGTCCAAACAAACCAAACTCTGATGTCAATCGAACCCGGGTGCGCACCAAAAGTGCTTAGTGTTGGTTGCTGATAAGTATTACAAACTTAATTGTCGTGAAATATTTTAACAATTAAAAAAATATTTACATTTACACAATATATAAATATGTATATTATACTCATAATGTGTTGTTCTACTTCATTTATAATTCAAATAATTTGTTTTGTGTCATTAGACATCTGGCAATTTTCTTCTTTTTTTTTTGGAGAGATGTACTTCATTTCAAAACTTGCTAGACTACAAACGTAAAATTCTGAGCATAAAATTACGCTGAGAAAAAATACCATGCATAGGATATGGTTCAAAGAAATCTCCCACGACCCCGTCTGCATCTCCATTGACCCCACGTGGGGTCACGACCCCAGGGTTGAGAACCTCTGAACTAGTTGTTAGTGACGTAATTAGAAGTGAATCTGAGATGTTTGTCTAGTGTGAAACAACGGCTAAACAAGCATAAACAAATGACTGCCCTTTTGTAGACACCTGTATACTAAAAATGCATGATGATAATGCTTGACCGGATGCTAATATTACTCCAAATGGATTAACTCTTGACATGTATAACCGAACTGGGGTGCGTTTCCCAAAGCCAACTATGGTCGCAAGTTCCGTCGTTACCAATAGAGTTCAATGGAAATTGCAATCATAGTTGGCCAACGATGCTTTTGGGAAACACACCCCTGGTGATGGGTTGACATGGCATGGCAATTCACAGCTGCAGACAATATCATATATGCCAGTAGCTAACCCATTCAGTGTTTTTGTATCTAGTGATTCTTGTATTTGGATTAGACACAGATCAATAATTTGGGGGACTGTCATGATTGCCATATGGATTTCATGCACTTGGTTAAATCTAGTGCTGGGCAATGGAGCTAAAAATATATCTTGATATATTTTGTAGCCTAGTAGATTCAAAAATGAAAAGAAGTATGGTATTTAATCCTTTTCATTTATATGCCCCAATATGAATAGCAATATTTATGTTCACGAATAAGAGATACAATTAATAATATAAATAAATTGACAAGATCATTTTCTAGGTATTATCAATGTTAAAAAGTTGGGGAAAAGTACTTCCAGGGTTAAAGTTCACAGGAAGAAGCTGTTCAGTTGTGCACATGAGGAGTTTTTCTCTATTGAAAACTTTAATTTACCTTAATTTACATCATAGTTGTTACATTGTTTATGCTCAATTTGCAGCCCTACTTGCATCAAAGATAATATATTCACATGCAGCATTTGATTCTCCTTGTAAAAGTCCAGCAACTCTGACACATTAGTTACTCAGAAATGCACTTCTTTTTTTTTCTTTTCTTTTTCTGGTTGGTTGTTTCCACATCACATGCTTTCAGTTTAGATGAGGTAAAGAGGAAATAATGATCTGACTCAATAAAAAAAAAGTCACTCTTTCTTATTATTTTCTTTTTCCTTCCATTTTTCTTTTTAGGTTTATACTTGATGAAGTCAGACAGTGTGTGTCGGGAACTGACCAGCTCACCTCCATTAAATGTTATTTAGTGCAAGTTCAAATTTGCCTTGGGTCATGTAGTCAGAACCACAACGTGTCCTCTCACGAGGCTGAATAAAACCAAAGAGAGCATTTTAAAGTTTAATGGCAGCAGTGCCGCCTTCAGCATCCCCCGTCATAGGACTTAGCCCTTTGTTCTCCAATCAATAACATGGAACGGACCCAGACATCTTTATTCCACGGAAGCTTAGAGAGAGCAGAGGGCCCCCTTTCTTCCTCTCAGCGTGTTGCAGAGCGGAGCAATGTTTTGGCTTTCTTCTGCTAATCTCGTCTCATTCACACAGAGGCTTTATGTGAAGGGCCTGTCAGGCTCCCATAACACACCTTTCTGTTTGGACTTCAGATTAGGACGCCAAAAGTGCAACATATAAATGTGCTAAAAAATCGTTACCTTGCAAAAAAATGATAACAAAATGACAGTGGCAGCACCCTCAGTATGATCAAATGATAATACTACTTAGATTTAGCCTATACTGTTTGATTACCATATTCAGATTCCATGATATATAAATGGTACTACAGTGCTATGATATTAGCATATATGTCGACAAAACTGTTTGACAGCAAACTGTTAAGGGCAGAATCCACCAAGAATTAACAGTGCCCGCTGAGAGCGGCTTTTATTTGCACACGCTTTCTGTGCCGTGTAAGCACCCAATCAAATCAACAAACACGCCCACAAAATTAGTGCTGAATGCTAATTCCATGAGCTTGTGGTTCATTTGAAATGTGTGTTTCACAGATATGAGCTGCAAGATCAACTTGAATTTTGTAAAATCTAACAGCACAATGTTTAAAGAAAAGGTTCTATACAGAATCTTGGATTCTGTCAGGCGCTTCATAGCCTATATAATTTTAGTGAATTAATTTTGTTTTAAGTCATTATTTATTTTGATAAAACAGCTCGTAAACATACTTTATCGCCATTGCCAATTTAGCGATTTTGGCGATAGATTAGCGACTTGTCAGACCCCTATACACTGTAAAAATGTATATGATCTGTAAGGGATGACAACATGTTTTTACATTGCTTTATCTCACAAAAATCATTTAAGCAATTTTCATTTATTTTCAGCAGCAATTTTTTTTAATATGTTATACAAGATGCAAAAAATTTTTAAAGTCAGTTTAATGCAATTTAAGCTGAAATGACTTAAACATCCAAGGTAATTGTACATAAAAAGGTTTTTTTTTTTTACAGTATAGAGACTTAAAAAATAAAAAGTAACAAGACAAATGTAGCGACTTTTTGCATTGCTGGTTAACATTTAGTCAATATATCATACTCCTTCCGTTGTCTGACAGAAAATTTGTAAATGAGAACAGCTTTGAAATTGAATATAACTGCAGCACAGACTAGGAGAAAAAATAAACGTAAAAAGACCGTTGTCATTTAGTGACATTTAGTGGCTACTTTTTGAGCAGGCTTTAGCTACTTTCCATTGAAAATAGTTGGCAACACTGTTTAGCACTAGAAAAAAATTGCAATACATATTTATATAGAACCTTTTTGCCATATAGAGTTCTTTCAAATTGAGTCAAGTACCCAAGGGTTCTATATTGAATCCATTGAATCCATTGTATTGTTTGGACATATTTAGTTGCTGTAATTAAACACAGAAACATGGTGCATTTTCAACTCATGTTAAACCCAAACCTCCACCCTTGATTATGATACACTTTTTATTTGAAAAGCCATCAAAGTGGAGGATTTGCAACGGAGATGCTCTCATTGTGGATTCCTCCGGACGGGCTCCCACAGACGGGTCCTCCGTGTCTTTGTGTCTGGGTTGGTGCATGAATAGGGGCTTAGACATGGCCTGAAGCCCTGCACCTTTTCTCCGCATTGATGGGGAATACATTATTCATCTGCTTTAAGACTCATCAGACGGGTGTAAGCTCTGACCATGCCGCGCTCTCTGGGCCACGGACACAATAGGCCCTCCATCTACCCCGCACTCATTCACTCACTCCCTCACTCATTCACGCACAGCCTTTCTCTGTTCGTCCCATCATCCAGCCGAGATGAAAGTGGACTTTCCCATTATTGATTATTCGACCGAGCTTCCCTGGCATGGAATTATTGGCGGGTGAGCTTGTGGTTAATGAGATTTTAGTGAAGGTTTTGGCAAGGGCTAATTGTTTTGAATATGGTAGCACTTTTGAGAGCTTTGTCTCATTTTTGATTACATGAGAACAATAAGTAATTCATGCTTTTGTCAAATGGAAGATGCACAGAAGTCATTGCAAAAATGCATAAATCCTTAAAAGATAACATTAAGTAAAAACTGATCCTCTGTACTTTCTTAATCAATGTCCCTGGTTTCATCGTGCATGATTCATCAGTGCACATTGTTCTAGTTTTCATATTCTTTTATCAAAATATTTAAATGGAACTCTCAGTTGTTACATTGAATAATCAACTTCGTCTCAAAGAAATAAGAGTAGAAAAGTTTGACGATTGTGGACTTAGTTTATAGCTATAACATTTATTTTGATAGCATGGGTCATATTTTGGGAGGTTTTGATGTGAAATGTTTTGAGTTCATTCTGAAATGTTTGATTTTTGGTTTGCAGACTTTGTAATCTTGGCAAAGCTGAGCCCAGTTTGAGCCATTGTTGAGATGTCTTCTAAAGCTGCGGAAAAAAAGAAATGAACATGATTGAGGTCTTTTTCTCACGAGGAAAACCTGAGCAGCAGTAGACTTTAACAAAAGCCTACATTTGCTTTGCACTGAAAATCATTGTCTTGGAGAAATAATCTGTAGATATTAGAAGAAAAAAGAACAATATGTAAATAATAAATAATATATCTCTTTAATATCCCAGTAGTTTCACTTCCCAGCAATGCTATTCAATGGAGAGCAAATGGAGACATGCCAACATCTCCTGATTTTCTCCAAACCCCAACAATCTCACAAGTTTATCTAGAGTTTCAGAAGAGATCTATACAATTCCCTTATCTGCAGTGTCTATGCTTATTTAAGAAACCTCCAAGACCAAGTTGATACTTAAAATGTAAGTTTGATCTCCAACAAGTATCCTAAGCTTTGAAAGAGAAACCCCTAGCAATATATTTTTCATAGACAGACTGGAAATGATAATAATAATAATCATATTAATGCATAAAAAAACATATGTTAAAATATCAATGCATTAGACCTTGCAATGCATATAAAATATGTTGTGTTTCCTTTTTTCTTTACATTTTTGACTAACATCCAACAGTAGTAAAAGCTGGAAATGAAGAATCTGCTACTCGCGGCTGTAATTGGTTGGTGGCAGCGTGAAGAATGAAACGGGTCTCTGTAACTCAGGTGAGAGCAGTCTCTGGATTACTTAATGGCGTCACGATTACTTATATTGTGCGGGGTTGTTAGGAAATGGAACCACTATCTTCGTAAAAGCATGTCATTATGGTGCTCCAGTTGAATACAGTGGATGGATGCTTGGGAGTTTAGTATGTAGTATTTCATGTTGTACACTGCAGGTTGTCAACGGCAACCAAGCGAATTTAAAAGACTTCAGAAAAAAGTCGCAGTCTCAGGTGGTTTGCTGTTTTAGCTGGTCACTCTGCTTGACAAATGACCACAACCCCTCAAAAACCATCGACAGACCAGTTTAACCACTAAGAAAACTTTTGAAAGTTGTAAAATGGACGTATATTGTTACAATACTTGTTTCAAAGCATAAAATGAATCAGTCAAACACACGAGTAACATAGTAAGAGAAAGCTTTCAGCCCAAATGTGATTTGAATTTCAATTGTACAATTGATTCGTGCCCTCACACTATTTTCTCCCTTTATTAGAGCTCAGGATCAAAGGCTCTCATTAGCGTTAGCCCCTTGCAGCATTGTTAGCCTCCCAGGATAGCAACAAAGGTCTTTTTCAGGCCCAGGTTGTGCAGAAAAAAGAGGCAGTTATTTCTGAGCTAAGTTCACATCAAACACTCGAGGGCTCGGGTGGAGAAAGATGAAAGAAATTGGTGCAACCTGGAAGATCAGCACAATGTGCCAAGCTGCCAGTTACTCCACACCCAAGGCAGTTTGAACTATCTCTGCAGAATACCAAGTGAAGTTAGAGACTTCATTCTCTCTCATTTATGTAGAATATAAAGCATGGGATACGTTTGTGATTTACTGCTATATAAGCAGATGAAGTGTGGTCTCGTCCTGTATTTTTGTCCATCTGCAAAACGAGATACCCCGAGAAATAAACGCACCGCCGATTAAACACTTACCTCTCGTCTGCAATTCAGTCACTTTGTTCTCCTTATGAATTATTGAGAGACAGGAGCTTTTGATGAGCTCCAATAGATTTTCATACGGCCGACATCAGTGTTAATAACGTTTTTGTCAGTGGTGCCTGGGAGCGTGCTTAGATTAATGCCACCTCAACCTGCTATTGAATCCATTTGGAGGTGGAGCGGCTAATTTGATTTGATATCGTTTTAATAAAGTTTTTCAGTGATTTGAGAGATTGTTTCAGGCTATCTATGTAATTTTACAGTTATTACAGGCACTTATAGGGGAGCTTTGATAGCGCCGGTTGGCCCTGCAGTGTTCTGAATTCATTAGCCGACTGAGAGAACGAGAGACAATCACAGCGAAAGACACTCGGCAGATGCTACATTTTGCAAATTACACATGCTAATGGAAGGGGTTGTTTTTGTGTAGTGACGTATTTCTGAGTGAAACAGGATGTTGCAACATATAAGCTAATTGGAAATACATGCCTCTACCAAAATTTTTGCAAAACTCTAAAAACGTACCTATACATTCTGGGCCCTATTTTAACGATCTAAAACGCAAGTGTCAAAGCGCAAAGCGCAAGTAACTATGTGGGCGGGTCTCGGCGCTGTTGCTATTTTCCCGGCGGGATAAATGACTCTTGCGCCCGACGCAAATCTAAAAGGGGTTGGTCTGAAGTAGCTTCATTATTCATAGGTGTGGTTTGGGCGTAACGTGAAATAAACCAATCAGAGCGACATCTCACATTCCCTTTAAGAGCAGGCGCGCTTTTTCTAAGCGGATTCCTATTATAATGGCGGATTTGCCAGGCGCGCGCCAGGAGCGGTTCACAGCCGAGGAGACCGACGTCCTCGTCACGGCCGTAAAACACAGAGAAGTGACATTGGGGATGGAGAAACAAACACACCCAAATTAGCTTCGGTTAAACAGGCGTATGATAATTTGGGCGTATGATTAAATGTGTAAGCTAGATTTATGCCTATTTTATTTTCACATCTTCATGGACACAACAATGATTTCCCTCGTGTATTAATATGAATAAATGAATGAAATCTTTATTTCGAACAATTAAAAAATAAATTAAACCAAAGACAGCAACACATTAAATATCCATCAATAAAAATAAAACAAAATCAAGAAAAACAAAACCTTCTTTTTTTTTTTGCATAATAATCACACTGTTCGAAAAGGGATACGTAGAAGCCCTAGGCTTATCAAGACCTACAAGACCTAATATTTTTCCTAGTAATAATGTATGATTTGCAAAAATGAAAACGGCTGCTTCTGTGTAGATGAGAGCATCAAATTGTAATGCGCGTTGTGCACACGCTACATTGATTATGGCCAAGCATGCGCCCTTAAAATAGCATGAATAACATGCGCAACGCGCCACTGACTTTAGACTAGGTTTTTCCTGGTCACTGGCGGAATTGTTTTCTAAACCTGCAAAATAGCATGAGGGAACGTTTGCACCGGAACACGCCTCCTCTTTGCGCTGAACCGCCCCGGGGAGCGCAAGTGTATTTGCTAGTTAACCGACGTGCGTCTGTGGAGGGAAAAGTCCGCTTTGCACGGGTGCAAAATAGGATTGATACATGCGTCAGTGTACAAAGTCAATTGCGCTGGGTGCAAGATAGGGCCCACAATGTCATTTCACCGTTTCCAGGTGAAATGAACAATAGTGGCAGTAAAACACCAAAAACATTTATTCAAGTTTTATTGTATGAAAAGTATATATATATATTTTTTAATTTATATATATAAAGTGGCATGGTTGCTTGAGCAAATGTGTTTTAATCTCACATTTGCTTTTGTTAACACTACTGGTTTAGTGTTCACCATATTTCTGAGAGGAAATTAGGATTTATTTTTGAGGGGAATCGGTGTTAAATACAAGAATGGAGCCTGACTGAATGTGTGTTTCAGCCTTAATTCAATCTGTTCATCATATAAAGCGATCAAGTCTCTTCAGAAAATTTGGACTAAATCGCTCGATTCATATGGATTAGTTTTACAATCTCTTTATGAACTTTTTGAAGCATGCCTAGCTGTCAATGGAGGGACAGAAATCTCTCATATTTCATCAAAAAGATCTTCATTTGTGTTTCAAAGATGAACTAAAATCTTACGGGTTTGGAATAACATGAGGGTGAGTAATTAATGACAGAATCTTCATTTTTGGGTGAACTAACCCTTTAAGTGAAACTCTGCTCTGGCATAGCGTTTTTCTCCAGCTTAATTTTTATATTAAAAACGTGTGACTGTATTATTTAGAGAGTTGGTAATTAGGCACAGCAGTAATTAGCAAGACATTAACATTTGTGGACCTGTGAAGTCTAGCTGAGCTGAGCTCTTGCTGTCAGTCTGTTGTTGTTGTTGTGTTTTTTTTTTGCATAAGTGTGAGAGTGGACACCAAATGGTCACAGAGCCCGACTCAGTTGAATAAACCCCAATTCCCTGTGGGCACATTAATAGCGCCTGGGTTTCCTATTAATAAAGTCAACACAATTATTTAACCACAATCTTTCTCTTTTTTTTACACCGCTGCACATTAAAGGGGTGGTTGAATATGATTTCACTTTTCTAACTTCAGTTAGCGTGTATGCTGTTGTTTGAGCATAAACAACATCTGGAAAGTTACGACGCTCAAAGTTCAAAGCAAAGGGAGATATTTTCTTTTAAAGAAATAGCTTTTTAAGGACTACAACAAACGGTTGGTAGGGACTACACGAGTTAGTGACATTGTGAACCCTAAAATTTACATAAACACGATTTATAGATTATCAAGACAAAATGCTAATCAATGACTAGAAGATAACTACACATAAGCTACATAAATTCACCAACTAACCATTCAGAAATGTTGTCTACATGTTGTCACTTCTTGGGTCTTACCATTATTCTGACTTTGGTTTGAATAAAAAAGTTTTTGAAATTTTCAGTGCATGTCTGTGTGAGTGCAAGCTGTTGTAGCTCCGCCCCCCGGTGCTGGGAGCAGCAGCTCATTTGCATTTAAAGGGACAGACACAAAAACGGTTTTTGCTCACCCTCAAAAAGTGACAATTTTAACATATTGTATAAAAATATATGTGGTGTATTTTGAGCTAAAACTTCACATGCACACTCTGGGGACATCAAAGACTTATTTTACATCTTATGAAAAGGGCATTATACCACCCCTTTAAAGCAACACGGTAACACTTTAAAATACGGATCCTTCGTTAATGAATAACTACACAGGAACAAATGAGTAACACAATGTTAACAATCTAGTAACTACAGTTAACTAACAAGTAACTCTGATTAACGAATTAGTAAGTAATAGCACACAGATTTAAGTGGTAGTTCAGTATTAACTAATCAATAACTACTATTTTTTAATACTTCCCAGAGAACTACTGAATTTTTTACAGATTTAAGTGGTAGTTCACTAATAACTAATCAATAACTACTATTTCAATTCTATACTATACAATTCATGCAAAACTTAATAACTAATGCAGGAAAAATTACTAGCACTAGATTAACATTACTGCTAGATACTGTACACTAATTATCAATATGTAGTAGCGTAGCAGACTTATGATTTGGGAAAGCTGTCAATAATTAGCCTATGCACTGCTGTCTTTTAGAGAACTATTCATAAACTAAATAATTTTTAAGAATTGTTTTTATAAATGCACTTGTCTGGAACACTTACCCTGTGGCCGATTTTCCGGCATTCCTCTGGACTGGCTTTGAATAACTAGACTCATCATGGTGAGTACTGGAACATACTGAGTCATCAGCCATCCAAATACCAGTTATTTTATTATTTAACCTACCTCTCAAAATTGTTTTTATGTATGTCTCTTTGTTCATATGTATATATATATATATATATATATATATATATATATATATATATGTGTGTGTGTATATATATCCTGTGAATGATTAGATGATTCTACCCTTTCGGGTTGGCTCTTCATTAGTAACTACAGCATGGAATCATGATAACTAGTAATGACTCAAGTGTTAATGCATACTTTTATAGGACTTACAAATTATTTGGATCCGTATTCTAAAGTGAAGATCATGTTAACTAACTAGTAATGACTCAAGTGTTACTACATACCCCTATTTGGATCCGTATTCTAAAGTGAAGATCATGTTAACTAACTAGTAATGACTCAAGTGTTACTACATACCTCTATAGGAACTACTAATTATTTGGATCCGTATTCTAAAGTGAAGATCATGTTAACTAACTAGTAATGACTCAAGTGTTACTACATACCCCTATTTGGATCCGTATTCTAAAGTGAAGATCATGTTAACTAACTAGTAATGACTCAAGTGTTACTACATACCTCTATAGGAACTACTAATTATTTGGATCCGTATTCTAAAGTGAAGATCATGTTAACTAACTAGTAATGACTCAAGTGTTACTACATACCCCTATTTGGATCCGTATTCTAAAGTGAAGATCATGTTAACTAACTAGTAATGACTCAAGTGTTACTACATACCCCTATTTGGATCCGTATTCTAAAGTGAAGATCATGTTAACTAACTAGTAATGACTCAAGTGTCTCAAATGACTCAAGCTATAATAAAATAACTGGTATTTGGATGGCTGATGACTCAGTATGTTCCAGTACTCACCATGATGAGTCTAGTTATTCAAAGCCAGTCCAGAGGAATGCCGGAAAATCGGCCACAGGGTAAGTGTTCCAGACAAGTGCATTTATAAAAACAATTCTTAAAAATTATTTAGTTTATGAATAGTTCTCTAAAATACAGCAGTGCATAGGCTAATTATTGACAGCTTTCCCAAATCATAAGTCTGCTACGCTATTACATATTTATAATTAGTGTACAGTATCTAGCAGTAATGTTAATCTAGTGCTAGTAATTTGTCCTGCATTAGTTATTAAGTTTTGCATGAATTGTGAATTTTTTTCATTATTTCTCTGGGAAGTATTGAAAAATAGTAGTTATTGATTAGTTATTAGTGAACTACCACTTAAATCTGTAAAAAAATTCAGTAGTTCTCTGTGAAGTATTAAAAAATAGTAGTTATTGATTAGTTAATAGTGAACTACCACTTAAATCTGTGTGCTATTACTTACTAATTCGTTAATCAGAGTTACTTGTTAGTTAATTGTAGTTACTGGATTGTTAATATTGTGTTACTCATTTGTTCCTGTGTAGTTATTCATTAACGAAGGATCCGTATTTTAAAGTGTTACCAGCAACACTTTATATGTCTTATAATGCATTATAATGAAATTCATAATTAAATATCAAATGCAAATTAATACATGTATTCATAATTATACAACACAAAATAACCTTTTATATCTTTTCATAAATAATTGTATCCATATTTATAATATTTATATTGCAGGTGGCTCACAAGCAGCTGTCAGTGCATTCAAGGCAAATTTGATCAGTATATTCAGTGTTCACTGGGAATCGAAACCATAACCTTGACATTGCTAGCATCTACAGCAATTTTTGTTTAAAGCATCTTTGCGCAGCTTTTTCGATAGAATGACAGGTCATAGTGATCACACCTTAAAAGCATATTCCAGGTGTTATGGAGTCATATGGGAACACACCTCAACTTCATCAAAATCTGACGTTTAATTTGAAATCTCAGTCAAATTTATAAATGACATGATGAACCAGGTTTGATTTCTTTGATGGAAAAACACCACTACCCAGATACCCAGACTACCCAATTTTCTCTGAAATTTGGCTAGTTTTTGCAAGGTTCTCTCAAAGTTATGAACAAACATTCTTCCAGTAACTTTAATAGAACGTTCGTTCAAAGTTGTCTGGACTTTAATAATGTTAGCACAAAAACTCATGGAATATTCTTTTCTGAAACGTTTTAGTTTAACGTTTTTTAAATGTTCCTAATTCAAAATGTTCAGAGAACATTAAAAATAACGCTCCCTTAATTTTTGCAAACTTATCAAATTGAATGTTCCCTTGATGTCCATATAACCAAGTGTTTGTAAAACATTTAAACATTCAGAGAATGTGTGTTTTGTTGAGCCGTAAGTAAATATCCACCAACTGACATTGAGAAATCAGTGTGTACACATTTTTTTTTTTACAATTGATCATACTTACAATTTCATCCATATTCATTATTTCACACATTGGTTCAAAATATACATTTCCACAAATTAGTCTTGTTTACATTTCTGAGCAGTTGTACGCATAAAATTGAGCTATTTTCTAACCCATGTACACTCTCTTTGTTTTCTCATTGCAAGTTTGAGGTCAGGAGTCACAATGTAGAACAATTATTGAGGTCACAGTTCATCAGTTTACAACAGCTGAGTGAAAACAGAGGTCTTTCAACTCATACATCGCAGGGAATAATTATTCAAGCTGCTGGTTTAGTAAAAGCCGACAGTCAACAAATAAAGCACATGTTCTCTCAATTTAGAATTTGGAAGAAGGACTCAAATGAGGGAGTGCATATATTTCACAGCAGTGCTATCGATTAATTATGGAAATAGGTATGAATTGCTCATTTCTACTAGTTGTTAAGCAGAACCCTGGTGTGTCAAGGAGTCAAAGGTTTGCTGTAGGAGCCTCGCTCGAGTCAAGCAGGTCCACTGAGATGTCCTTCCAAGTTCAGATGTCCTGAAGGCATAAATCAATGACCAGATGAGCTTCCACTTTGATTATTAGACGTTTCATGGGAGCAGTTAAATATACTGTAAATATTCTAATGAAGAGATTGCAGCATTTTGCAGCACATTTTGCTTGTGGAATGGCCTTGAAGGGCATTGGATGACCTATAACACAGTTAGCACCATATATACAAATATTATGTCATACAGTATCTTCACTAAACATAAGTAGTTCAATCTCTTTACATATGTCCCTAGTGTGTAAAATGGTAATTTGTGACTACATGCTGATGCTACTTAAATTAATTGCAATAGATAAAGCAATTTAGGAAGCCCTAAGGAATCACAAAATGAGCCATATTACTTATCTTCATTCCATGTACCTCTGTCCTTAAAGATTTCCCTCCTCGTTGTTTTTAAAGTCCTCACACTGAAGCAACAGTAAATTCTGCACTGGTTACAAACCCTTCAAAACGAGGACGTCATTTGTTTACATGTGTGTTAAAAATGACTGTAACAGTAGCTTATGCAAACTTTTATACTCTGTGTCAATATAAACATTTAACACAACGAATGCAAAACATTTGTGAGAAAACGCAATTTTTTTTATTATTATTTTCCACCACCATGTCCCCCCTTATGGGCTCCATAATATCAACCCTGGTTCCATGATTTGTTACGGAGCCCCTAAAGGGACACACTGAATTATTTGTCAATGCTTTTGCATTCTCTCACAAAATGTTTCACTATTTGTATTGACTATTTTTTTCCACTCCTTATGGCTCCAATCTTAATATCAACCCTGGTTCCATGTTTTTTCATTTTTACGGTGGCCCTAAAGTGACATTGTGACGAAAAAAAAAAAAGTGAGATGGGACAAAAAAAGTAAATGAATAGTGTGCGTTCTCTCGCAAATGTTTTTCGTTCCCCGATACCTTTTTCGTTCGATTGCAAAATGTTTGCGTTTCCACCGAGAAATTTGGCGTTTGCTCGCAAAATCTTTGTGTTCTTTGTAAGCAAACGGAAAGTATCTCGGGGGAATGCAAAAGTTTTTGCGAGGAAACGTAAAACTTTTGTGAGCGAACATAAAAACACTGAAATATTTTTTTTCTTCCCATCTCATATTTTTTCCATCATCATGACCCTTTAACTGACAATTGAAAAAAAATATATTTCTTGGTATAAAGGTTAGAGTTAAGGTAACAAGGCTTGTGATGTCAAATTAAACTGTAAAACTGTCAACACTGTTAGCTTTCCAAACGCATAATTATATTCCAACATTTACATTATAATCTGTTATTATCTATTATCAATCTATTATCAATTTATTAAACACTTACATTTGTTCTGCTCACCAATAGCACCACCAAACATAATTGCAAAAATAATGATTGTCAAACAGGTTTAAAGAATATTTAAAAACTCCAACATGGATTACGATTCAGTCTTTTCTTGAGCAGCCACTGGATAAAAACTATGCCGAGAGGGAGCGCAAGGTTGCTGGGTATTAGGGTCATGTCAGCCCTGGATTACAGGGGGATTTTGCCTTTATAAACATTTGCTAGCTCTAATTTAACTGCACCTTCTGGGATTCTATAGAAATGTAAGAAACAGATGTGTTTGTGCGAGTATGAAAATGAAGGACTCTTCAGGTGGAGCGAAGCCAATTTTATTATTTCGAGAGGTCATGTTAATATTTTGAGATGATAAGACCGTTTCAGCTCATATGGATTGAATGAACACATTTATAAATATATCTTTATCATCTTTAAAGCCAACATGAACTAAAAATGTACCTGTTTGCTTTCATAATGCAAGTATGTATCCTATAGTGCACATGGTGCATGTTATTCTCAGTAATCTCCCAACAAACTGTAATAACTTGCCTTTATTGATTATGATCTTTTGTGAGTCTTCAACCCCTCCAACCACCTATCTATTCTGTTAACACCCACAATCCAATCTATTTCTAAATGATCGGTTCAAATTCGGCCCTATATTATTTCTCATTGAATGACCTTTTTCAATTGCAAATACATAAGACCATAGAAGTACCCCGGAAATCCAGAGTTCTCGCGAGAGCACAATTTGAATTTGCTCAGCGAGACACTGGCATTGAGTAATGATGCTCATTATCTATGCCCTTGTAGCCGAGCTGCACCAATCACATCACAGAGGCGAGCTAAACAGATGACGACAGCGCTGTGACGTCGAAGTCATTAGTAAACATTCCAAGATGGCTATGGATGAACACCAGTTATTTGAAACGGCTTTGGCCGCTACAACGAACAAGTTAGACTTGGCTTTTTATCTAAAAGAGGAACAGAAGACGGCGCTCGAATCGTTCCTTGCAAGAAGGACGTTTTTGCTGTTTTGCCGACCGGATACGGCAAGAGTTTAATCTACAAGTTAGCTCCACTGGTAGCTAAGTGAATGGGGCTCTGGATACGTCACCCCGTGTATTGATGTGATTGGTCGTAGTGTTTTCCAATTGGGTGCAGTGAGATTTTCAAATGCATGCTTGATGCCGCCCCTTGAGATGGCCGATTTTCATTACTCAATGCCAGACCCTTAATCTTTCAGATTTGGATCTGGATTTCCAGTCTACCATAGAAGTAAACAGATTTGTGAATGGCATTTCATATGAGTTAAGTTTATAAACACATAAACTTACCCAAATTAAAAGTTTCCACTCAAATAAATATCAAAATCCACTCATAAATTCTGTCTGTAATTACTCTTTTTTTGTTGTTGTAAGTAAATACTGAACAACTCATGTATACAGTATATTTGAAGCCATACCCCAGACAGCAACATAGTGTCGGCCGACAGATCCGGGCCACATCTAGATTCCACTCGTACCAGATGTGGGCCGGATCTGGGCCGACACTATGTTGCTGTCAGGGATAGGTTTGTGTGATAAGCAGAGACAAATGTGTCATTATTCACTGTAGCACTGTTTCTTCAGCTTCAGTCCTCATTGCAATTGCATGGAAAAGAGCAACATTACTTTTCTGTTCCATCGAAGAAAGAAAGTCATACAGGTTTGGAACAACATAAGGGTGAGTAAATGATGAGAGAATTTTCATTTTTTGTGTGAATTAATTTTGAACTACTTTCAATCGATTTTGAGTGGTGTGCTGGTTAGTGTTTGGCAATGAGGCAAGATTTTAGTCTGTCTAAAATTGATGGTGGCCTGGAGGCTTTCTGTCCAATAAAAGACCAGGATAACACAGATCATATAGCAACTGACAGCTTTGGATAGGGGTAACTCCTTTGAGCTCTCAGCCAGAACTGGGTCAGAGTTCAAAAGGATCTGCTCTCTGCTGGATCATTAGCACCAACATAGAGAAAACGGCCAAGGCTTCTTCTGCTCCTTTCTCTCACCCTGCGCTGTGGAGCATGAGTGAAATTGAGGGAAAAAAGCAGAAATTAATAATGTCTGATGCCGGAAGAGTCAGACAGTGCCAGCTTTTGCCTGACTGTACTTGCTATGTTTATTTGAACTCCCTACCAAGATGGTGCATGTTTTTCCTTTCACGCCATGCAAAGCTATTTGAGATCATTGCTTTGATATTAAAGGTTTAATATTGTAGAATGCCTCAGTAAAACAACATGTTCCAATAAAATCGTCAAAAGAATAAAGAGAGCTTTTCAGTGGTTGGTGGGTATCATCGACTGTGTCAGTGATGAAAAGAGGTAAAGAGGTTAAGCATCAGAAAGAATTATTAAATCATCGGAAGCTCTCCTAATGGAAAAGAACAAAGGTTTCACCTAGTGCTGCATGTTCCAGCCTCTCTGGATGCGAGTAGAGTGCTGAATAATGTAAAATGATTGAGTATAAGACACGTGTGGCTGTTCTGTAGCCTTTTGAGATAAAACAATTCATTGTACTATTAAACATACTGTAACTTTCAGAACTCAAAACTTTCTCTCTAGTGGAAAAAAGCAGCAAAAATGTCTCAACTTTCTGATCTAAGAAACGAGTATCTGAAGTTTATTTATAACAAGGTCTATAACTTTCACAGTTTCACAGCAACATTTCAAAGTGTTTGGAGAAACTGTCACAATGTAAGACGAGATTTGAGTAGATGCTGTTATTGAAAAGATGAGGCAGTTAAAAACGACTGGACTCGGCAGCAGACACACAAGTAAAATAAGATTTACCTAGGATCCTTAAAGGCACAACAGCAAATCCTTTTTTAAATACTTTTATTCAGCAAGGATGCATTGAATTGATCAAAACTGAGAGTGAGAACTTTTACATTGTTAAAAAAAAAATCGATTTAAAATAAATGCTATTCATGGAGGAATCCTGAAAAAAGTATCACGTTTTCTACAAAAACATTAAGCAGCACAACTGTTTTCAAAATTGACAATAATAAGAAATGTTTCTTGAGCAGCAAATCCGCATATTAGAATGATTTCTGAAGGATCATGTGACACTGAAGACTGGAGTAATGATGCTGAAAATTCAGCTTTGCATCGCAGGAATAAATTACATTTTAAAATATGTTCAAATGGAAAACAGTATACTTTAAAGGGTTAGTTCACCCAAAAATAAAAATGTTGTTCCAAACGTGTAAGAGTTTCTTTCTTATGTTGAACACAAAAGAAGATATTTTGAAGAATATTGGTAACCCCAACTGTCTGGTTACCAACATACCAATCACACATTACAACAGTTTTAACTGTATTTTTGACTACATAAATGCAGCCTTGGTCAGCACAAGAGATTTATAAAACATTAACAGATCTTACCAACACAAACTTTTGAACAGAACTACAAGGAACTGTTTTCATGAAATAGGGACAAATTTGATAATGGAAAAAAGTTACGTCAATGCCTGTGGTTACGGTTCAGCTCTACACTCTTCATTTCTATCTGGAATAGAGAAAGAGAATGAAAGAGTCTGAGTTTTTAAACTTTTTCCTCATATCTCTCATCTGCATCTGAAAGAAATTGTGGGTTTTTGAAACACCAGGACAAAGACAAACCAGATCACTGTCTGGACAGGACAAAACCGCCTCTGAACCAAAGATGCAGTTGAGATCAGACCTGGTCTGAAACTGTTCCAAAATTATGCTGGTATTGCTATACAGTATGTCATTATGGGGTAAAAAATGTCTTTCATATGTCTAAAAACTCAAAGCTGTCATTAGAAAGGAGCCTTGGTTTGGTTGAGTTTGATTGAAGATGCTATTTAATCGGCCAGAGAGCATGTGTTTCCTGTCCAGGTCTCTACTGCCAAAGTTCAAATGTAGCCCACTTTGGAATCTGGTGGCTATTATTAAACATCCCCAAGAATTTTCCCACTTTTTTTTACATTTACAGAATACAATAAATAAGATCATTTCTCCATATGCATTCATAAGAGACAAAAAGTGTTTAACGTGGTCATATAATTCCAAGTGATCACACCAGGATGCACTGTTGGACAACGACAAACCGGTGAATGTTCTGCTGGGAAACCCTGGGTTCGGCCATTCATGTGGACATCAGTTTCACACTTGCCACCTACCTAAACTTTGCAAACTAGGTCCACCCCCTCATGGCATTGGTGTTCCCTAGTGGAAGTGGCCTCTCATAGTGCACCCTGCCACACTGCACACATAATGAACAGTTCAAGGTGTTGCTTCGGCCTACAAATTCCCTAGGTCTCAAGCCAATTGAGCATTTGTGGGATGTGCTGGAGCAACATGTTCAATCCACGGCAGCTCCACCTCGCAACCTATACAGGACTTGAAGGATCTGCTGCTAACATCTTAGTGCCTGAAACCACAGGACACCTTTACAGCGAGTCCATTCCTCTGTGGGTCGGCACTGTTTTGGCACCACACGGACGACCAACAGCATATTAGGCAGGTGGTCTTAATCTGGTCATAATATAGGCTACAGTGTAAATCATTGTGGTGTTGTTCATGTGCCCTCATTTTGTAAATATGAGCATTCTTACATGACTTAAAAAGGCAGCAAAAGTCACAAATGCATTGTAGGAATGAGCCACTTTGTGTTAATAAATTGTCTGGAGGATGTTTTGAGCTCTGGAAGTTCGAATTTATTTTAGTACACTGTTTTATTTCAGATGATCAAGGTTGTTTTTTTTTCTTCTTTGTAATTGGGACTTTTAAACAACATGCTAATAGTAGCTACTGGCTTGAAATACTTCACTTTCATTCTTAACTGTAAATTCCCACCCTGACTGTGTCTATAGTGCAAATCTGAAAGTGTTTGTTTAGCCTGATGGGCTCATCCTCTGGAGAGAGTTGGATCACTTCACTGTCTACACCACTATCAATGATCCATTTAATCTCATCTCACAGCTAAACCAACAGTGTCCAGATTTTCACTTCAGCAACCAACTCTGAGTGAAGGAGCTTCAAATCACTTAATCTTGTATAGCCAGACTTTTCCATCTAAAACAGTCGTTCTGAGTAGGACAGCTGTAAACTATTAAATGTTTGCAGAATTAGGCTCAGAGAATATCTCAAGAGAGCGTTCAAACCCTTCAAAGTTTAACTTTCAAAAAAGTCCAAAAAAGACTCAGAAATGGCAGGTAGCGAGTCTTTGATTTTGATGCACACATCAGTTTTGAACATCAAATGGCATTTTCCACAAGCTGTACAACAAAAGGCAACCACAAAAGGCATTTTTTGAGTTTTTGAGTTTTGCCACCAACTTTTAGGAGGTATAAAAAAAAAGCAAAAAAGAAAAAAGTGTAATTTCTTTCTTTTTTATACAAATAGATGAAAAAGATGAAATGAACATAAAATCTCATCTCACAGTTAAACCAGCAGCATTCAGCTTTTAATTTCAACAACTCAGATTTGTGTCATTTCTTTATTTTCTATACCAATAAAAAATAAGTAAACAAAAAACATTTATAAAAAATTTAGACAAATATTTGTTCGTTGTCATAGTTACTCATTATTTTATTTATTACTCACACCTGTTCCTCATTTGTTCATTAGTTCTATAGTATATAATGCCCTCAGTTTCTTTCGTTAATCGTCTGGTGTTTATTGTTTTTAAGTGAACATTGTTACGTTGCTTTTCTCTTGTTTGGATTACTTTTGATGTTGAAATGTATTCTTTTGTTTTGTTAAATAAAGACAATGCTGCATTTAGATCCGCTTCGCCTTACCTCATCTTGTTCTTCTGACCTGATGATACATTATCAGTCTTGTGAGCCAAATGTTTTTTTATTTTTTTATTACTATAAACTACTATGACTTTTGTCACTGTTGATTTTGTTATTTTAATGGTTGACTGATACAGACGAGGAGACCTCTGATGTGTGAACTGACATTCACACATTTAATGAAGGACAATATGATAGTTATGACAGTTTATCCAACAGATGTAATAAAGAAAATTTGATTTGTGCGTCTAATGCTTAAAGTAACAGCATATGAAAACTATGGAAAGTGCCATATCACCTCTGTAAATATGATACACATGCACAGGAAGCGATTAAAGAGAGAGAGAGAAAAATGGCACATAATTACAAGAACACACAAAGCCACACACACATAAAATAAGAAGCCACATTATTTACCTAAGCAGATCCAGACCACTTCAGAAGTTTGGCCGCTCACTATACAGCCAAAACGTGGCTTTTGAGTCGGAATGTTTTCCAGAAGTGCTTGCCTGGTCCTGTTGGCTGGGATCCAGCATGCTTTGCTCTGGGGGTCAGTGTGGATTACAGAGGACCATCATAGCATGATCCTGGACACACTGTAGCTGTTTTTCTGTGTCCATGCATCTGTGCATGTGTGTTTAATGTGTGTATGAACATAACTTATCACAAGCAATAAAGCCAAAGTGTTAAAGTAAAACACTTACAGAAGTGATGATCTCTGGTAAATGTTAATGTGTAATATATTTGTTTCCATACATCATTGGTTCAAAATGACAAATATAGTAATTCACTAAAAGCTCTCTGTCTCTTTTATTATTATTGTTACTATTAGCTGTTGTTTTTTTTTACACTTTTTCAAGCAATTCTATGATCATTTTTGTTTATATTGAGACCAAATGTGTTAAAACCAAGCCAAGTTTGTCAAGCCAAGCCTGTTGTTACCATTAGCTGTTGTTTGGCTATCATTTATTATTAGTCGTCTTCTTTTTGAACCATTAGTCAACAAATCCTTTGTAAACTGATTTGACTTCACTGAGCAGTTAAAACCATCTCTACAGTTCTCAAGTTCATTGACTGTTTGGATGACCAAAACTAGTTCACAACTAGTTCATCCATTTGGACCCATCTGAACCATTCAGCTGCAAACTAGTAGAAATTAAACAGGGTTCATGACATATGCATTGTGTAATGTGAGCGTAAAGCTGTACATGATTTATGTTTTCATAGAATACTCTATGACGATATGACAGAGCCATGGGCTAGTAAAGACAGGTGTGTAAATATATATATGTGTGTGTGTGTGTGTGTGTGTGTGTGTGTGTTTGTCCATGTGTGTTGTCCAGAGGACAGTTTCTTCTAGAGGACCTATCAACTTCTCAACATACAGTATACTGTAAAAAACATCTAATATTTCTCATTTCCCAGAAGAGTCTGATGTTGTAAAATAGTCATAAAAGGTAGATTGAATGCCTCAGAGCACGCACACACACACACACACACACACACACACACACACACACACACACACACACACACACACACACACACACACACACACACACACACACACACACACACACACACACACACACACACACACACACACACACACACACACACACACTCACACTCACAAGTAGGCTACACACGCGGTTGCTGATTGCGGATGTCAGTGGACAAAGGTGTCAACAGCACTATCAATCATTTCCAGGAGTTCTCAGTTGGTTTCTCTGTCTGTGCAGCCTTTCTGCTTTGTGGTTATCGTTTTATTACTTGCCAATTATATTTTATCAGTGGTGGTAAACCCTGTCTCTCTTCTTCTTATCTTTTGCCCTGAGCTGACCACAATGTCCTCTGAGGCAAAGATGTGAAGTCAGGAAGCAGGTAGAAATAACCAAATGAAGAGCGAAAAATATTCTTATATATTAATATTATTATATTAAACATATTTATAATATGTTATCATTATTTTTGGTCACACTTTACATTAGTTGTCCTTAACTATTAAGTACTGAGTACAATGGGTAACACTTTATGTTGATGGTCCCTTTTGAACATTCTGTTGACTATACAGTAAGTATCTTTGCAAATACATGTAAACTAACTCTCATTAGAGTATTAGTCTGTCTGATTAATATCTGCTAACTCTTTATTGTGATGCTCCTCCAACAGACATTAACTTTGCAACTACATGTCACCTTGTTCTAACCCTACCAGTCTACTAATACTCTACTAACACTCTAGTTAGCAGACATGTAGTTGCAACGTTACTTATAGTCAATAGAATGTGTTAAAAGGACCATCAAAATAAAGTGAAACCGTACAATGTACTTACTGTGTTCATATTGTATTGCAAAACACTTGTTTTGCTATTGAGTTGGGATACGGGTTAGGTCAGGGACAGTTTGCTGAACAGAAAGGAAGATATTTAGAAGAATGTCAGTAACCAGACAGTTTCTGGTCTCATTGACTTCCATAGTAGGAAAAAAATATACTATGAAAGTCAATGAGACCAGAAACTGTCTGGTTACTGATATTCTTCTAAATATCTTCCTTTCTGTTCAGCAGAAGAAAGAAATTCATAAAGGATTGAAACAACATGAGGGTGAGTATATGATGACAGAATTTTCATTTTAAAGTGGAGTATCCCTTTAAAGACACCTAATATAAAGTTGGACCTTTTTTTATTGTAGGCCTACTTTATTTTTATTATAATTTTGGAATTTTAAAGAGATGCTCTTTTCCATACAATGAAAACAAGTAACATGTAAAAAAAAGAAGAAAAAAAAAAGATTAATAATAAAAGTTGAACATATTACATATTAGTCATGTGTAACTAAATGCATTATTATTTTAGTATCATTTATATATTATTATAGTTTTTGTTAATATTTTGAATTAGATTATATTTTAATATTTTCTGTTTTCATTTAAATTTTAGTTAAAGTTTTAGCATTTGTCATTTCTATGGTTTTTTATTTTTTATTAAGGTTTTATTAGTTTATTTATTTTAGTAACAAAAATTTAAAATGTTGCCTTGGCAACTACCTGAAATACTATTTTATTTCAGTTAATGTTTATTTATGTATATTTATTTATGATTCAGATTTTTTTATGAACCCCGGATTTGCGGTTTTCGTCCCGGTCGTGGAACACTGCACCAGCTCTATACCCTCTCCAGGGTGCTGGAGGGTTCATGGGAGTTTGCCCAACCAATCCACATGTGCTTTGTGGATTTGGAGAAGGCATTCGACTGTGTCCCTCGCGGCGTCCTGTGGAGAGTGCTCTGGGAGTATGGGGTCCGGGGCCCTTTGCTAAGGGCTGTCCGGTCCCTGTGCGACCGGAAAAGGAGCTTGGTTCGCATTGCCGGCAGTTAGTCAGACTTGTTCCCGGTGCATGTTGGACTCCGGCAGGGCTGCCCTTTGTCACCGGTTCTGTTCATAATTTTTATGGACAGAATTTCTAGGCGCAGCCAGGGGCCGGAGGGTGTCAGGTTTGGGGACCACATGATTTCGTCTCTGCTTTTTGCGCATGATGTTGTCGTGTTGGCCCCATCAGACCAGGACCTTCGGCATGCACTGGGGCGGTTTGCAGCCGAGTGTGAAGCGGCTGGGATGAGAATCAGCACCTCCAAATCCGTGGTCCTCAGTCGGAAAAGGGTGGCTTGCCCACTTCAGGTTGGTGGAGAGTTCCTGCCTCAAGTGGAGGAGTTCAAGAATCTTGGGGTCTTGTTCACGAGTGAGGGAAGGATGGAACGGGAGATTGACAGACGGATCGGTGCAGCTTCTGCAGTAATGCGGTCCCTGTACCGGTCTGTCGTGTTGAAGAAAGAGCTGAGCCGCAAGGCGAAACTCTTGATTTACCGGTCAATCTACGTTCCTACTCTCACCTATGGTCATGAGCAGTGGGTCATGACCGAAAGAACAAGATCACGGATACAGGTGGCTGAAATGAGCTTTCTCTGCAGGGTGGCTGGACGATCCCTTAGAGATAGGGTGAGGAGCTCGGAGTAGAGCCGCTGCTCCTCCACATCGAGAGAGGCCAGCTGAGGTGGCTCGGGCATCTGTTCCGGAAGCCTCCTGGACGCCTTCCCGGGACGGTGTTCCGAGCATGTCCCACTGGGAGGAGACCCCGGGGAAGACCTAGGACACGCTGGAGGGATTATGTCTCCCGGCTGGCCTGGGAACGCCTCGGTGTCCCCCCGGAAGAGCTTGAAGAAGTGTCTGGGGAGAGGGAAGTCTGGGCATCTCTGCTTAGACTGCTGCCCCCGCGACCCGGCCCTGGATAAGCAGAAGAAGATGATGATGATGATGAGTTTTAATTTTAAGGCCCGTTCACACTAAGTACAATAACTATAAAGATATTAGCGTCCACACCAACGGACGATATCGTTCTGTTTATCTTAAGCGTACTGTTATGTCTGTTTTGATGCGAACCATGACTGTGAGAAATTACAAAATAAAAGGCATGAAACCCAAAACATATGTGAAACATACGCTGCATTGTTATCGTCCTTGGCGTGAACGGGCGTTTAGTTAATTATAATAACCCTGAATGAATGCACCAACTTTCAATATGCAGAAGCATGAATTAAGAGCTGCAGGAGAGATTTTAAGTGAGATATTTTAGATAATTATAATTATATAATCCAAACTATTACATGAAATCACAGGCATCATATGTTAATAATTGCAACTCCTTTTATTTTTTACTGAATAGAGCTATTGACGTCAAACCCAGTGCAACATGTCTCAAAGTGTTTTATGCATTTGTTCCCATTTATAAACCATTTCTACAGGTAAAGTTTTGCTCATGGCGTTTTCACACGCTGCTAACCGATTTATAATGGAAGGACTGTTGATGGACACAAACTTATCACATTCTACACACAAAATCAATGACAACCACATTTATTGAATTTGGCCACTCCAGCCAGTGCAAAACCCCCCTTCCTTCACAGACGGTCCTTGTGGGTCAGAGAAGCCGGGAGAGAGAAAGCGACGGCAAAATGGAGCGAGGAGGTGGGGACAAAGACCTTGGCCTTGTGGCGTGACCCGGCATGGGGCCCCCCGTCTGGGCCCTTGGCTCTGTCTGACACCCCCCCCCCCCCCCCCCCCATGTCTGTGAAAGCAGGATCCCTCATTATAATCCGGGTGTCTATGGAAGTTGGGGGTGAGGGGCACGGAAGACCTACCAAGACATGGTCTGGGTACGACAGCTATTGATCAATGGCCTGACACACACAATCAGAAATCTTAAATGGCTAGGTAAATGCTTGTGTGTTGGGGGGATGGGGGTCCTTGATGCGCTCAGACAGTCAGAGTGAAAAGGAATTCCAGATCGATTGGGGTTTGTTTCTTTCCTGCTGGGCACTGCACCTCTCAATACTGTGATGTTTGCAAAAAGGGCTTGTGTGTGTGTGTGTGTGTGTGTGGGTGGGGGGGGGTGATACGCTGGTTTATCAGTGGGTCAATAGGGGATTACATTTTTCCATTGTAAGGTTATCATCAGTGTTCTGCAAGCAACAAAAATGTGTAATAAATTAGCATAAAGATTTTTAGCTATACTTTGGGCACAAAATTGTCTTTTTTGGGGACATCTTCAAAGCTCCAGATAATTCATAAAGTAAATTAGAGTTCCTCTCCAGAATTATAATTATTTATTTTATATAACTTAAAATTTTATATAGACTACCGTTCATGTTAGTCTTTTATTCCTGTCATGGCTGCATTTATTACATAAAAAATACAGTTAAAACAGTAATATTGTGAAATATTATTAATAAAAAAAAACTGTTTTCTAATTTAATCTATTTTTTAAATGTAATTTATTCTTGTGATGACAAACTGCATCATTACTCTTTGTAATGATGATTTGCTGCTCAAGAAACATTTATAATTATTATCAAAGTTGACATTTTGTTGTGTGATTTTTTTTCTGGATTCTTTCTATGAAAATAAAGTTTAAAAGAACAGTATTATAAAAATGCTATGAAATAGAAATCATTTGTAACATTATAAATGTCTTCACTGTCACTTTGATCAATTTAGGGCATAAAAGTAATTATTTAGTGAATAAAAATGTTATTGTCTTTCAAAAAATAATCTTACTGACCCCATAATATATTATGTAATTATAAGATGTATTATTTATCTAAAAAGAATAGAAGTCTATGCTATTTCCTCATTTAGATAGCAAGGTAAATGTGTGTGTGTGCTGTGTGTGTGGTTCACGTATACATTATGGACACAAAATTGACATTTTTGGTTCCCATGGGGAAAACAGCTTATAAATCATACTTTTGATTGCTCTGATGTTTTTTGTTTTTTTTTGAAAATTTGAAAATGCAGAACGTTTGGGGTAGGTTTATGGGTAGGGTTAGGGTTGAGGGACAGAATATACAGTTTGTACAGTATAAAAATCATTGGAAAGTCCCCATAAAATATGAAAACACAACATGTGTGTGCGTGTGTGTTTGTTTGTGTGTGTGTGTGTGTGTGTGTGTGTCTGAGAGAGCTCGGGGATCGTGAACTATGAACCAGCCCTTTTCCCGTTCCCCTGCTGTGGCCCGGATTTTGCCCACTCCCTCCTACAAACACACACACACACACACACACACACACACACTCTCACCCTTCCCCTCTGGCCTCGTCTGGTCGGAAAGGTCAGTGCATGTCTGGGAAAAGCGGAATTTTAATAAATTATTTTTTAAAGGTCACTCTTATGCACTCACTCTTCCCAAACATACAAGTTCATCAGATGACCACAACTCCACATGCAAACACATACAAAAAATAAATGCATTTATTATGCATGGATTACATAACATCTTAAAAAAATGAGTGTGTAAACATTTACTTGTGACAACAGGTGAAGTGTTTAGATAGCTTCACATTCATAGCTTCAAGCAATAGTTGTATTGAACATTACCTATATATATATATTTTTTTTTAATGCGAGATCTGCTAGACAGAGAGGGCAGCTCTATATGCTTTAAACCTATTGACCCTCTGATTCTAGCGTAGACAGAAGGAAAGGGGGTGTCTTGGCGGGGGGGGGGGGGGGGGGGGGGGGGGGCGGCAGGGTCGCCCAGCTGGCCGCCTTGAAGGGTAACCATATCATACTACTAAACTTCTGAAAGAGTGTCTTTCTATTTTTACAATTATTCCTTTTTTGGATAAAATAAATTCCATAATTTCATCATAAGATGCTTTTTATTAAGTTATTCTTCGTAATATTTATAAAATAAATAAACAGCCCATAGGATCTAGACTATACTACACTATATTTTCTGAAGAAAATGTGATGAGAGCTGCTTTTTTGTAGAAAACTCAAAGCTAGGGTCGTTGCTAGGGTGTTCTGGGTGGTTGCTACGAGGTTGCTTACTGGTCCAAGTGCAGTCCGTAGTCTCTATGATATTCTGTTCCCATACAATACTGTCTAAAATGTAGGGTCGGTAAGATTTTTTTAAAGATATTAATTTTATTCTGCAAAGATGCATTTAAATGAACAAAAAAAAGATTACCTTTACATTACTACAAAAGAACATCTTTTGAACGTTCAAACATGAAAGAACAAAATATCACAAAAATGCTTTTCAACATTGATAATATTAAGAAGTGTTTGGTTACGCTTTATTTTAAGGTATCCTTGTTACATTGTAAAGTACTGATTATTAACAACATGTACTGACTATAGGTTTAGGAGTAGGATTTGGTTTAGGGTTAGCATTATGCATAAGAACATTGTTCTCAAATGTTTCTTAAGCAGCAAATCAGCATTTTAAAATGAATTCTGGGGACACTGAAGACTGGAGTAATGATGCTGAAAATTCAGCTTTGTCATCACAGGAATGAATAAAGAAAAAAAGTTATTTTAAATTATAATAATATTTCACAATATTTCTGCTTTTACTGTACCTTTGATCAAGTAAATGCGAGACTTTCAAAAACATTTAAAAATCTTGGTAGATTGTTTGTCTTGGGTCCTTCCATCAATGTAAGTCTATGGGATTTTTCTGCCTGTTTTATCATCCTGTCACATCATCTTTACCTCAGTTGTGAACAAACCGTCAGATCTGAAGTACGAATGCAGTTCCATGCACCGCTAAATGGTGCACATTTTTACAGACTGCTAGTGTCTGTCCACTTCCTTTTGCACTGTGTAGTATAGCTAGTGTGTTTTTTATTTTCTTTGTTTTATGTTCATTGTCATGTGTCCTCTGCGTGCTAATAAAAGTGTCTCCGTCACAAACACAAGCTGCCACAAAGCTGGAACTGTACAAACACCACAGACAGACAGCTGAAAGCCTCAGACCAATTAATCACTTGAAATGTCTGTGTGCTTTTGTCGATGTGTGTGTGTGGGGAAATGCTCGTTTGCGTGAAAGTGTGTCCTTGTCGCAGTATAATTTTAGGTTTCTTGGGTCCTGTTTGGCCGTAGTCTGTAGTTTCTGAATCTGTGAACACTTCGTTCACCCCCTTCCCCCTCCAAACGCCTCTGTTGTCTCTTTAAAGAAGCTAAGACAGTTTCATGCTCTCTGTCAGCGCTTTCCCCTCCCTGACCGGGATTGTTCCAGATTAGATTAGACACAATATGAATAACCGTAAACCAAAGACCTCTCAGACTGTGAAAGCTATCAAAGGCATATTTTCACTGTCTAATCCTCCTTCTGCCCCCCCGAGCTTTCACCCCACACACCCTTTTTTTGTCTATCCAATCAAACTGTTCCCATCCCTCCTGGTGCAGTCTGGGATTATTGGTGCTGTGATGAATTATGCATGAATGCCAGCATCAACTCTCACCCGTTTGCGACAAAGCTTGCGGTGAGGGGGTCGTAAGAGGGTCAGCCTAAACATCGTTTGGTCTGGTCTCAGGTGGAGTTCAGAACACGAAACCGATAAGAAAAAGAGGGATGAACTTTGGCTCTGTTATTGATAGGGTTGTAAAGCTGGCGCCCTACTGTCTCACCAGAACTGTACACAGACACCCAGGCCAGAGGTCAGCGAGAAATGACCCTCCTGTTCTCACACAGACAGATATCAGGACCTGCTGCTACTGGATTTGCAGGACAGCCGTTGTTATCTGGCAGGGCGTGCAATGCTTCACATAACCAGCGGCGGCTCTCTTTGTTGTGCTCAAGCTGATTGGATCATGGAGTTTGCATGGAGCTTCAGAGTTGCAATTGATGAAAAATGTTTCTGTAGCTTAAACAATAGTGCATGTTGCTGGCAAGACCAAGGGTTTGATTCTCAGGGAATGCATACATACATGCATTAAAAAATAAAAATAATACAGTTTTTCTGAATTGATAAACACTAAATCCCATTCTCTGAACCAGATTCTCAATAGCCTAAACCAATTTGTCAAATAAATCCCTTTTTATAATATGGACTCATGTGTGAATGACCTGAAAGCATTGTTTGATTTTGAGCACAGATAAAATGGTTTTGATTTTGCCAGAAGAGTCAGAGGTTCTCTGAATGTGGTTTGAAAATGTGGCTTTGTATTTAAGGTTTTGAGAAAGTGAGTGATGGTTTCAAGAAATGTGCTTTAGCAATTCAGAAAAACTGTAATGACTTTTTCCCACCGTCAACTGCCATTGATCAGCCAAATAGACTCACATCATTGGTTGAGCCTTATAGCTATGCTGGGCTGGTTGGGATGTTCAAATCATAGAGTCACATGGAGTCATTGGTTCTTCTGTCTTGTAACTGAATGTAAGGCGAGAATTAGATTTGTTATCTTTGGTGAAGCGGAAGATCATCAGTGAAATCCAACAAATATGTTCGATAATATCGATAAAAAAGTTAGAGAAATGATATATAGCTGATCACAGCTGCTTACATTGCATGGAAAAGATCAGTGTGACATTTCTTTTTAATCAAAAGTAATACAGGTTTGAAAAATGACAAGATGTTGCTTGTAATGTCCACTGACAGTTGTTGCAGAGAAGAGAAGAGAAGAGAAGAGAAGAGAAGAGAAGAGAAGAGAAGAGAAGAGAAGAGAAGAGAAGAGAAGAGAAGAGAAGAGAAGAGAAGAGAAGAGAAGAGAAGAGAAGAGAAGAGAAGAGAAGAGAAGAGAAGAGAAGAGGCCAAAGGGGGAAGGGTGCTTTTGGGGCCCTTCTCAGACAGACATGAAGGCCTCCTGGACGTTTCCTTTCTGCTGGACGGCCTCAACAAAGGTGCTCAGTCATGTGAAACTTAATCTTGAGCCCCCCAAAAAATCACCTTTGACCTTTCTCTGCCTTCACCCAAGGAGAAGGGGCCAGGATCGGAGGCATTGGAGAGAGGTCACGTCCCCCAAGACACTGCCAGAGCACACGTGTGCGGACATGTGTGTGTGTGTGTGTTCTTGTTTGTGAAAAAGAGGGAGCGCCCCTTTTACTGCATTTTTCCATCCTAGACAAAACACAGACCCCATTTAATCCAGTGGTCCTCACCCTCTGTCTGGGCAAACATAGAAGTATCTCAGCAAAGTGATCATTTCTGTGTGCTGGATCTAGGGGACGAGACTCAAATCAAAAGGGTTAGCAGCTGCAATCAGTCCACAAGTCCAACCTTACTGCTGGAGAATAACACATACTGTACACACACACACACACACACACACACACAGGATTAACCTCCTAGAGCCCTGAGACGGGGGCTCCTCTGTCATCGATGCAAAGCCCTGTAGAGTATAAACATTGAGGCAAGACAGAACATAGACCAGCACATTCAAGAGAGTAACACAATGGCTCAGTTCCAAAACCTTGTCTTGCTGTCTACTGCCTATATAGTTTGCTGCCTTCTAAAGGCCAGATCCTAACTGAAATGGAATAATTTTGGAATGCTTTACATGAGCAGTCAAATAGAGCTAAACTCACGAAGCTGCAGGTTGACTTGCCTCACAATTGATTTCATTAGCATTTTGTGTTAGCATGTTGCTAAGCTAACATTTAATACTCTAATAAGAATAAACATATGAAGGAAGTGCAAAATACAGCCCAGGCTCATTGGAAAAACATGCCTGTGGCGACATTGCTGCATAATAATATTACGTTGCTTTTTGCATGTTTCACGTCACAACATAAAATGTTCAGTGAGTGGCGATTAAAATCATGTTGTTATATGTATCGCGCCAGTTCTGAAATTAATTGTTTGATGAATGGCGCTAAAATGTTAAAGGATTAGTTCACCCCAAAATGAAAATTTCCTAATAATTTACTCACCCCAATGCCATCCAAGATATCCATGTCTTTCTTTCCTCAGTGGGAGAGAAATTATGTTTTTTGAGGAAAACATTTCTGGATTTTTCCTCTAACAATGGACTTCATTGGTTACCATCGTTTTTAAGTCCAAATCAATGCAGTTTCAAAAGTCTTTGAAGTGTTTATACGGGCTGTGCGCGATCACAGCTGAAGAAGAGGTTGTTATCTAGCGAAACGATAGGTCATTTAAAAAAAAATAATAATAATTTATAGACTTTTTACCTTCAATAGTTCAGATTGAGCTGATCAACAAACGGTCAGGAACTACGTCATCACGTTGAAAGGTCACGCCGGCGCCGGCAATACTATTTGAACTACTATTCATATTCATCAGAATGTTATTCATGTACTATTCATATTCACTGAATACTATTACTATATACAGTGCAATGCATAAGTGAATACACCCATGCTAAAGTTGACTAAAAAGAGGAATAAAAAATCATATTTTGGAAATTGAACTTAATGCCTTAATTTAAAAAAATTAGGAAAAATCCAACCTTTAAGGACACCAATTTTCTTTGTGAATGAATAATGTATCGAAAATAAATAAATGTTCTTCCTTAAAATACATGGTGCATAAGTGAGTACACCCCTATGTTAAATTCCCATAGAGGCAGGCAGATTTTTATTTTTAAGTATTTTATTTTTATTTTTTTTAGGATACTATGCATCCTGATAAAGTTCCCTTGGCCTTTGGAATTAAAATAGCCCCACATCATCACATAGCATTCACCATACCTAGAGATTGGCATGGTTTTATTTCAGTTAGCCTAAAAGCTAGTTTGATTTGCATTGAGAGATGATCTTATGGAAAGTACCCCATGCCAATCTCTAGGTATGGTGAAGGCTATGTGATGATGTGGGGCTATTTTAATTCCAAAGGCCAAGGGAACTTTATCAGGATGCATAGTATCCTAAAAAATTTTTTTTGTAAATACTTAAAAATAAAAATCTGCCTGCCTCTATGGGAATTTAACATAGGGGTGTACTCACTTATGCACCATGTATTTTAAGGAAGAACATTTATTTATTTACGATACATTATTCATTCACAAAGAAAATTGGTGTCCTTAAAGGTTGGATTTTTCCTAATTTTTTTAATTAAGGCATTAAGTTCAATTTCCAAAATATGATTTTTTATTCCTCTTTTTAGTCAACTTTAGCATGGGTGTATTCACTTATGCATTGCACTGTATATAATAGCAAACAATACTATTTGAACTATCCTCCTACGTACGGTCGCATTGTAAACAGTGGGGCGGTACTTCTGCCGGCGCCGGCGTGACCTTTCAACGTGATGACGTAGTTCCCTGTCCATTTGTTGATCAGCTCAATCCGAACTATTGAAGGTAAAAAGTCTATAAATTATATATATATTTTTTTTTTAAATGACCTATCGTTTCGCTAGATAACAACCTCTTCTTCAGCTGTGATCGCGTACAGCCCGTTTAAACACTTCAAAGACTTTTGAAACTGCATTGATTTGGACTTAAAAACGATGGTAACCAATGAAGTCCATTGTTAGAGGAAAAATCCAGAAATGTTTTCCTCAAAAAACATAATTTCTCTCCCACTGAGGAAAGAAGACATGGATATCTTGGATGGCATTGGGGTGAGTAAATTATTAGGAAATTTTCATTTTGGGGTGAACTAATCCTTTAATGCTCTTTCTTGTTTAAAAATAATGTGCCTCCTACTCTAAACCCTAAACCTAATTGACAGTGTTAACAGAAGCAAACCTGAGATAAACACGCATTTGCTGAAGCAACCATGTCATAAAAATTTTTTTGTTTCAACTTCAAAAAGTAAATGTTCAGGCTGCCTTAAAATTTTAAGTTTAGTCAACTGGAGATGTGAAGTTGTAATAAGTGACAACTTGGACATTGAGTGAGGCAGCATGAACACTTTCTTTGCTACGTTTTTTTTTCTTTCAAGTATTTCAGTCTTTCACCTTTTATGAGTATGCACCTTCTAATATGCACCTTTTATGAGTAAAAATGTACTTTTCTCTGTACCCGAATGATCTGCATCGGAAGTGCAATGCTGTACCAGGACATAACATAGTATTGTTCAAGGAATCATGGGAAAATTTGTCTTTATTAATCAATAATCTGTCCCTGTAATTATAATTTTTGTGAAAAGGAATAAAAGTTGTTTTACTACCACTCTAGTGTTTGTTTAAGCTAGAAACTGCAGTGAATTGTATACGTACATTTTCCAATGAGTCTGTGGTAAAATATGTATCAGTTATTTGTTCAAATAAATTTTTTTATATATAAAGATCAATCCACACTATGCTACAAAACTTGGTTTTCCAGGTTTCTTTATCAGAAAGGTGTCTCAAATGACAAAAGCAATTCCTTTGTGAGGGAAATTGACAGATCTTCCCTGAGAGCCTGAAAATATATTCTTTAGGGAGGGAGAGAGGCAGAGAGCAGAGGTCAGGACCTGCTATGGGAAAAGTATGCAGGCTATGCATGCTCTGTTTGGGCCCAGGATCCCTGTGACCTGCCATTGTTCACCCTTTGACATTGAACTTGGAAGAGGGGAGCAGAAAGCAGGCTCGCTCTTCAGTCCCGTAAAACACATACACACAAACATGCCACAACCCATAGTGCCCATCCCCAAGTCTTAAGGGCTTTTATCTCAACTGTCAACAGTTTAAAAAGCTGGATCCTTTTCTAAGGCTGGACTTTAATCACCTCTAGGTCAGTAAACATAAAGAGCTGAAGCAAGGGCAGAGAGATAGATAAAGAGACAGAGAGAGAGAGAGAGGGAGAGGGAGAGAGAAAGATTACTTTGTCACGTTGGTGTCAGTACACAAAGGAAAAGCAAAGAGTGCAAAAATGAAAGAAAAAAGAGGCTGTTAAAGTTATAAAACAGACACCCAAATGACCACACAAAGCCCGAGACAAAAGATAAGGCGGCTAACTTCCGTCATTTCGTCTGGGTTCTCCAAAGCAAACACACCTGGTGTTAATACTCATATGTGTACACATCCACACACATGTGGGCAGCAGCGTAGAATAAAGGCACCAGGGTTTCTCAATTAAATACAAAAGCAGCCTGTAGATGAACTGAAATAACTTGTCATGTTTCCTTTTTTTTTAAATGTGTTTATTCCCACTTTTCAAAGTTAGACTAGATCAGTGTTATGTGCAAAAAGATCTATGAGAACATCTATTAAAATAGTGTTTGGTAATTGAAATAAAGATTAGAAGAATAACTAACTTAAAAAAAAGGCTGAAGTTCTGAAGTTGAAGTTCTAAAATGCATCATATAGAAATTATATGTACTACAATAGTACAACCACTTGACTAAAAAACAGATCAAATGAGACATTTATGTAGCTGAATGTAATGAAACCACAGTTAAAAGTAAAATAATAACTAACACAAACAAAGTACCAGCAGTTACTGCTTTGTTTGTGCAATCATAAATGGTAACTGCAGACTTTCTTGCATTTTCTGCACTGATTTTTGGGGAAGATTTTGCAAAATGTGTTGAACAGAGCTGAGGGAACTGCACACTTATATTGGTAGCAACAGCATAACCAATTTAAGTGAAATATTTAATAAAGAAACATGCAAAGGGAAGGTGTAGAACATTATGACAGACAATCAAACTCTGTGGAAGTTCTGTGGCCGTAGATTCCGTGTGGGTCTGGACATTAATAAGACACACCAAGACAAACTGTACAGTTGTATTTCAAAATGCATTTTAAATGTATTTATTGACTCTTGATTCATTGCATAAGACATCCATTCTTTCAAAGATGACTGGAATGTTTCAGGTTGTGGGGGAGACAGGGACAGTTCAAAATAAAGAGGGAAACCCACTAACTATGAAACTTTACTGCATATCCAAAGGCCAGAGATCATAAAAGCACCTGTTCCTCATCAGTGTGTTATTTCAAAGAGGATTGCGTCAACAGACCATTGTATAGCCTTTTATCTGTGTAACCCCCACATAGCTTTTTTTTTCTTAGAAACTCATTTTCAAGATCCATACATTAAAACGATTCACACTATATTATCCTGCCAAGTTAAGGAGAAAAGAAAAATGGTGGCAGCATGCTGAGCTCAACTACAGGCATTTTTGTACCTTTAAAGTGAACAAGGAACAGTCTGGAATTCTAGTCTCTATATAAATACTATCTTGACTACTCTTGATGAACAATTAAATCCAGATCCTCTCTACACATTGACATGGCAAACTGAAGTGTGTCACAATAGCTTTTGACAGACCATAAGTCAGCCCTATAAAATGTCAAACATACTCCTACAATCTCATTATAATGCATCCTGAAGAACTGTGTATGCCAAAGAGAGAGAAAGAAAAAAGAATCAGAAGAAAAGGAAATTCACATAACATTTAGTATTTACATAGTACATCGTAACCCCCTAGAAATGAAGATGAGCGGAAAAAAAATGGAACACTTTAAATTAATTTTCTGTTAAAAACACCAAAGTATTACAAAAAGAAACCCCAAAACATTGAATCATTAATTCATTTTAAAACATATGATACAAAATAAAATGGCTGATGAAGCAGCGGGTTTGGACTGTATTCACTGAGATAAACATCATTACACTGTTCCAGTTTAAAGTCAAGCTTCTAAATGAACAGTCTTTTAATTTTTTTCCTTTTAAGTCCTTTTTCGTTGACCAAGATTTCTAATCTAACTCTATTTCACATAAAATGTTGACACCTCATTAAGTTGTTCATTTGAGAGGAAAGATCTCTTGAGTGTCTCTTGTAAACTGGAAAAAAAATTGAACAGTGCAGGTTTTTTGTGCCTTTGAAGAGCAGTTTTGTTTTATACTCAACCACCTGCCCGTAGATTAGCAGGACAGATACAGAGTTTTAGGCTGAGTGGCAAGTGCTATTCATAAAATTCACTATGGGATAATGCAGAGAATAAAAAGTCTGAATGTCAACTCGACGGGCACAAAATATGTGAACGTGACTAAGTGCTTTGCTAATAAACAGGGGTATATACAGTACATAGCTTTAGAAACTGAAGAGTGTTGGATAAATGAAAACATTGTGGAAGTACTAGCAAGCAAGTTAATTCAGACTTTCATCCAATAATGTGTAAATGTCCTGAAATACGTTCCTGCATTGCTCCATCATAACTGGTCTTGCTAAACTACTTCTATTTCTAGCCAATCTGAGCTTAATTCAAAATTCAAAGGATTTTCAATCCTGCCAATTCTTTAACAGCTTACTCAGGGACTATATGTTAAAGTTTCCGTGGATGACCCTGTCAAGAAATTAATTCTATAAAATGTACATATTTACATAATGTTCCATGTTACATGCACCAAATAGAAATGTATCAGTATAGTCCAATAAACTGGCTATCTACTGAGTAAAACACATTTTCAGGGATACTTTCTAAAAAACAAAAGAAAAAAGAAATGAGACCCTAAGTTAAAAGAAAACTTACTAATATACCTGTCCGTTTGATACCAAAATCTCACCAAGCCAAAAGGCATGAAGTTGCCAACAAAATAATCATACTTATAGGAACACAACATGTTATACTAGTAAGTTATGTACATAAGAACATATGCTGGATTCCTGCATTTAGCAAATTCACAATAGGTACTTGATGCAAGACCTACTTTTGCATTGAACAATATCCCCAGGCTTATGGCAAATGGCACACCCAAGGCACTCTTTTTTCACAAGCGACAATAAAAATTCTAACTTTTTTAGTATCTTAGTAAAATGTTACCGTTCAAACTTTCCTTGGTAACCCTACAGTTTGTCTATACCCCTAATGAACAGTGTAAACCCCAGTGTGAATGTAGGTAGTCAAAAGATTACAGGCTTAAATGACAAAATTACAGCTAGGTATGATATGTAAAAATTAATTGTTTGCAGCATGAAATGTCCTGTTTGATAAAAGACAGTAACAACAGCAACACAGCTAATCCTTATCAATCAAGCTAATACACGAAAACATGCCAACCAGTAAGAAAAGAAGTACAAAACATTAAGTTATTGCACATTAGAGAGGCTCAGAGTCTTTTTCGGCCAAATTTTCGGCCAGCATAATTAACTGACACTGTGCTTAAAATATTTTTCTAGGACTGCGAAAGACATCATAAAATTTACTCTGTTTTAATTTCAATGCTTAAGGGCTGATCGTTGTGCCATTTTTTCATGTGCTTCTCCAGAGTGCTGTAGACGCTAAAAGGCATGTGGCATATCTCACATTTGTAAACGTCCTTGCCTGTCTGTCCATGCGTCTTCATGTGCCGTGTTAGCTTGCTGCTCTGAGCACAGGCGTAGCTACAAAGCTCACACTTGTACGGCCTCTCGCCAGTGTGGCTGCGGCGATGCACTGTCAAGTTGCTGCAGTTTTTGAAGACCTTGCCACAAAACTCACACGTGTCACTACGCCGACCATCCTTAGAGCTGGGTCGACCAGTTTGGGGTGTACTGGCCCTACTTCCAGTGCCACTGCGCCCAGAGGCCGTCCCTCCATCCAACTCCCCAGGGGGAGTGGAGAACCTGAGACTTCCATTCTCCGAGGAGTGCTCTGAAGAGGTGGCGAAAGGTGATTGTCTTGAGTCCCCAAAGTTGAGGAGAGGATCCTTGAGCTGGCGCGAAGCGGCATATCCGGCCAGCCACTGAGAGTACACGTTTTCTGAGTTGGGGATTGTAGGAGTTGGAGGATCAAGGTCTTTTTCCACTTTGATGCGTTTGGAAAGAGGGCTGTCAGATCCTGGACTTCTGGCAAGAAGTTTCCTCGAGAGGTCTTCGTTTGGGTAGGAGGCTGTTCCATTTACGATTTGTCCGTATCTCTCGTTGACTTGATCAGACTCTTTTGGGGAATCGTCACCACCCGTCTCGTTAGCTGATCTGCGGTCCCCTCGTTTGTAAAGTTTAAGGGCATCTCGAAAGTCCTGAATTCCCTCCACACTTTTGTTGTGTCGCTGTCTATTGTTCTCATGGTGACGTGCACCTTCTAGGCTCAAGCTAAAGTTTATATCATTCCTCTCGCCGACCTCACTCTCGTTCTCCTCTTCCTCCTCTTCTTCCTCCTCCTCCTCCTCTTCCTCTTCTTCATCTTCCTCCTCTTCCTCTTCCTCTTCGTCATCTTCCTCCTGACCATTTTCTGGGATCAGGCCGTTGTTCTCACTTTTAAACTTAGCCACCACAGATTTGAGAGCATTGGTGGCACTGCTTATCAAATCACTTGTGCCTGGCTCAGGTGAACTGGCTGTTGAAAGGCCATCATCTGATTTGGAGGTAGTGGAGGAGGATTTGTGCCGATGAGTCTTCATGTGGCGTTTCAACTTGCTGGCCTGAGTGCAGGCATGGTTGCAGAGGTGGCACTTGTAAGGTTTCTCTCCGGTATGACTGCGCCTGTGGACGATTAAGTTGCTCTGGAACTTAAAAGACTTTCCACAAAACTCACAAGACTTTGCCTTCAGAGTTGGCATGGTTGGCGTTTGCTCAGTGGGTGTTGAATGAGGTCCAGAAGGAGAATGAGATGCCCCTGGCTGAAATGGCTGCAGCAGCCGTTGCATAGGGCTAGGCCTGTTGGGTGACATGGGCGGAGAGGAGCCAGCAGAGTTGCCTGCAAGTTCCCGTAGTCGTCTCGAGAAGTCCATAGATGGGGAGTCCAAGGGTACCGAATTAAGACGCAGTACCCTGTCAAAGGCGCTTGGGTGATGGGGGGCCAAAGCCAGATCATCTGGGCTCATGTGATGCCGTGGTGGGGGACTAAAGAGTGGAGGTGTCCTGGGATATCGGCCTTCCCTAGGAATCGAGGACCCATCTCTGTTGGCTATCCTCATCAGGCTATAGGGGCTAGTGTCTGCAAGGTGGGCTGTATGCAGCGGTGGCTGTGAGGCACAGTCACCACCCATGCCTGGAGCGGAGGCCACTCGAGGAGTTAATGGGCTTCCAGGTTCGCTCTCCAGATATATTCGGAAACCATGAGTGTTCTGGGCATGCTGTAGTAGGAACCAAGCAGTGCTGAAGGGCTGCTTACAAGTTGTGCAAGTGTAGCTGCTGGGCTCATCTTTTTCTGCAAGACATAAGCAGATGGAAAAATTAGGAAATATTCCTCCTCCACAACAAAGGCTCAGTAAGAATTCACCATAGAAAGGCAGCAAGAAAGTACAAATTGATCAGACACATTTACCAGCACATTTATTACAAGGAAAATCCCTTTGGAGTAACCAGTGTCAAGGTACCTTTCTCAGGGGCACAATGGTGATAGCTCATGTCTTGTTTCTGGTATAGGTCAAATCAGTAACCTTTCCCTCTCTAAACTAGAGCTTTAGCCACTACATCCATCATCCAAATGCATGCTGTTTAACAGTTCATAATGATTAATGTATTCAGAAATGTTTTACATTGTTATTATTTATACAATTATGCTCTTGCCTTAATATTTTGACATAATAAATCCCAACTGTAAATTCTAAACCCAACCTGGTGAAAATGGAAAGGGAGTTCAGTTTCTGCACGCACATCATTTCAAATATCAACAGCCTCACCTGACTCTGAGATATCTGACACAAAGGCCAGAGAGAACAAAAAACATGTACCCAATCAAAACACTTTTTATTGCACATGAGATGCAAGAGGAGGCTGGTAAATTATGGATCATTACAATCTGCAAAAATTACAGTTAATTGCTGCCACCTGTGTGGGGTTTGACCTCCTCTGGAGATTTTTCCGTCATAAAAAGGCAACTCTCTTTGCCTGCTTTTTCTCATGCGTGCTCCAATTAAATCATATACCATTATCACATGAATCATACGAGAAGGCCAATGCTTATATTTTAATATTTTAAAATGACTAGCATAGCAAATTCAGAACTGTTGATTTCTCACAATCTTACATAATATCTATACGGTAATTCTTGCTTGATTATGATTTCCAAAAACATAACTAGCATACTGTGTTGAGGATTTCCAATGTACATGACAAAAAATGTAATGGATAAAGGTAACCCATTTCCTGTCTTTTAACAGCTTATTAAATGGAACTTTTGGTAGGGATCCAAGCTCATTTGATCTTGAAACTTGTAAGTTTGTTTGGTTTTTTGATGAAAAAAAAGTACAGTTCATGTTAACCGATATGAAAGCAATCCATCTTAACTTGCGGCAATGAACTAATTGTTGGATTGTTCACATTCTTTGTATGTCTTGCAATGCATTTGCAGCAGCTAAAAAACTGTTTCATTCTGTGTAAAGTTAGTGGTAAATCCAACAAGACAAATGCAGTGGTGCCCCAAAATAAAATGTGAAAGAAGTGCAGGGCAGGGGGAGAAGGTGGTAGAAATCAAACCCAAGTTCGGACCAGGCAATCAAACCGAGGCAATGAAAACAGCCTAAAAAAAGGTAAGTGTTCTCCTTAGACATATAATCATCCTGCGTCACTGACATTTAAAACACCCACCTCACCAACAGCAGCTATTACTTGGTGGCCTTGTCTGAGAGGGCGACTTATTGATTACTTTTAACCTTGTTCCTCTCAGCACATAGCAGTCAATCACATTTTCTTTGGTGATATGCTAAAAGGTGAGGTATGGCAAAACAATTTTTCGGCATTTGAGATTTTATGAAAAGGATAGAAAAGAACTGTTTTGTGTCTGCTTGGAACATCAGCAAAATACGATTTCTAGGCATTTTTATGTTATTATTGTCAGTATTATATAATTCCATTCATATCAAACAAAAAGCTTGGGGCAGTCTGTTTTTTTTTCTTGCTTTCTTGCTCTCTTTTTCTCTTGGTTATTCTCTCTTTGTCCTGGTCAGACTCATTGTGTTGCACTAAGCGCCTGACCACAGACAAAAACCTATTTGACTTCAAGGACAGTGGTGTGCAGGACATTTTTATTGCTCTACAATCTATCTGGAAAGCAATCACACTTCTAACTTTTTGTCTTCTTTTGAGGTATAAGACTTTCACAAATTCCCATCGGTTTAATTATTTATTTTTTTTGGCTTGTTTACACTTTTTAGTTGTTTAAACCTTTTTTGCACAAGGTTTATTATCTATTTGATACGTATGAGCTGTGTTTGAACTGATCAGAGCAAATGACTAATAATCAATATATTATACAATATATATTTGAAGATCTGACGTTTGGTATCATCAGGTATCTGAGCAGAGCACCACATGCAAGTAACAGCACATGCACTCAGACCCTTTAATATACAGTCCTTGTCCTAAATACACACACAGATAAGCATTAATGTGAAACCAAAGACTTGAACTTTGTACTTAAAGGGCCCAGATCAGAACATCTGACACCGTAAAAACATTCAAGATTTAATATTTGAGGTTCATGAGGCGATGAGGCTACAATTACGCATAATTTACCAGAAAATAATTACACTTCACTCAAGCATCTGTGCCCTCACACCTGACCCGAGTTTAATCTAGACATGATTATTCTCATATTCAAATCAATGTAATGAAATGGTCCAAATGCCATATGGATACTCCAGGGACAAGGTGAGAAAACCAAGCTTGGTCACAAGGAAGAATGCGCTCATCAGGCAGCTGGTATATTCTTGTCAGTGCCCATAAACATGTGTTGGCCCAAGTGTTTAATTTCCAGTGTTCTCAATACCAGCGCTGGACACACACCCTACCCCCCACTGCAAATTGAAAGTGTCTGAGGGGGTTGAGGAGGGTAGCCATCTTGGAATGGGGCCTCTCATAGAGAGCCAAGCAATGGGTCAGCAGTCACCTTAGCAACGCACATTAAAGAGGCAGACAGACAAAAAGAAGTTGACCAGACGGAGAGGTGAAGGGGATGCCGTTTAAAGCCCACAGACGAGCGGAGGGTTCGACTGGGGGAGGTGACAGTCTGAGAAAAAGAAAGAGGTTTAGGAAAGATGAACTAGACTAGTCTGCACAGGGCAGAGGTGGAAGTTTTGTTAGCACACAAGACTGTCCCACAGACAGAGCAAACACTGACGATAGAAAACCTGAGAAGAAAGGAAAGTGAGGTTGAGACAGTTTGACTCTGACTCCAGCAAGCATCTACAAGTAATAATCTCGTTCTTATGAAATACTTAATGGAAAATGGTTAGTTCTGACTCTAAAATCTGACAGATTTAGCCACGTTTAAAACTGTTGTAAAACATAAAATTAAACTATTTTACCACAATAATGCACCAGTTGCTACAAACCATGAAAGATTTTCCACTAGCTTTGTAACGTTGCATAAAATAAATTATATTTTGTTTAGAGAAATATTTAAGTTAAATATATATATATATATATAAACGTAACGTAAAGGGTCCAGACACATTATGTACAGATAATGTAGGGGAAAATATGCTTATATATAATTTAAGAAAGCAAAAAAATCGTAATGATCCTTAAGTAGGCTTAATTTTCTTTTTGAAAACTATAATTTCTTATATGCTAACTGGCCATTTTGCGGTCAAATCACAAATAGTTTTGAGATTCACGCTAAAACTGTAACCAGCCAGTGAATCCTAACCAGGTATGACAAAGCAGTGAAAAAGCCTCTTTCATGTCAGTCTGAGTTTTTGTCTAAACCAGACACAATCAGGACAACCATAGGACTTTATGTCGATTTTTTGAGTATCCCTGCATCATGAAATTGGTGCAAAGTCCTACTCCACACAACTGTACATTAATAATTAAATATCTGCTGTTGTCGTTGGCAATAACTCTGGAGTTGAGTGGCTTGCTGCTTTATTTAGAACTGTTACTGTAAAGCGTTCCTGAAATTCCTTTAACACAGATGGCCTTCTGCACTGATGAATAGTGTACAATGAGGGGTCCAGTTTAGCTCTAAACTTCACCACCGTACCAACATTTCCACACTGCTCAACAAAGATTATTTCAAGTCATCCTGCTCCTTTCTTTGCATTCTCCTGATCTATGAGAGGACTACAAGCTTAAATGGGCATGTGATAGTCAGGCCTAGTCAGAGGGCTCATTCAGGAAGCCCCCCTCAGGCAGAGCGCTGGTACTGGGACCAGTACAAAAAGACCAGTGTTCCCAATTCACATTACAGCCCAGGGTCAATATTTAAGGCTTCCCATCTGGCGCATCTTGGACACAAGTGATGTAGTAAATCAAGCTAGAATTAAATAGTTTGATTTCTGTTATCCCGACTTAAATATACAAAGACAATATGAAAGTCATTTATAGTTTGATTCGCCCAAATTGCTATTGCATTGCTACTGTATCTCAACCACTAGTGGGAGTTTGAGACTGTTAGTTTACCTATTTGTCAAACCAATGGGTGATGGATAAAGTTTTATTCTCGCAGTGTCGTTTGCTTATGCTAGCGGCACACCTTATTTATAAGCTAAAGGTTAAGCTGAAACTGAAGTTAACAGGTTAAGCTGAAAAGCCATGTTACTGTAACTGATTTCGACATTAGCTACAGGAGGTGACTTTGACAAAGGGGGGCTATGAAAGCCAAAAGCAGCTGTTACACTCAAGCAGACATAGTATTACTACCCTTCCAACATTAACTCAAATGTAATGGCGCTAACACACGCTGAACAACCCGAAACATTTCCCATCAATAAGCTTCTGTAAGATGGATGCACTGATCACTTGGCTAAGACAGGCCACACTCACCCCAATTCTTCATTTGTCTGACTTCAAGCTGGATTCCAGCTCTCTGCTTTGCGACTTAATTGGATACATATGTTCTGATCTGCATCGTGGTATGGTAGCAGATGGGAGAATTCTGCAAAACGCCACTGCTTTTTGAGCATCAATGAGGAGACTGGTAAAAATAGCCAGTAAATTCTGAAACAAATGCCTTGTCCCAACTAGGTTCAACATGCAGGTTTCCTACGACAAGTAATTTAACTGTCCTCACTTAAAAAAAAAAAAAAAGTTTTAAAGGAGAACTGCAGAGCAATACGAAACAATCACAGCTTAATGTCGTCTTGATGTCTGGTTATGACCAACCTGATCTCATGAGAAAACATAACTATTTTATTATGAGGTGGCAATTCTGTTTAAATTCGTACAATGAGATTCGTACAGAAACGTACGTTTTTTTTTTTTTTTTTTTAGAAAAAAGCAAGCATGAAGGTCCAACATTACGATAGGGTGTAAGCAGATCATACGTATTCATACGAATTGCCAGAACATTAAATAGTTACACACTGAAATGAGAGTGTGTTGGTTATGACACTTAACATGGAGAGACAACTTTTTATCGCCTGGTTAAGACAAGGTGTGTCCAAACTGAATACTGAAATTTCTGAAATATCCAAATAGCAAGTTTTAAAAATGAATCAGAATGCTTTGTGGATGAATGTTCTCTGAGCAAAACTGCTTATTAGAAAGATCTACAACATTGTAGGTTGGTTTTGTCATGAAAGATTGAGGTAGATGGCAGAAGAATCGTATCTGTCACGGCTATCACATTTCAATCGCAATGACAGAATATTAATTAAACTAGCAACAAATAAATCACCTTTTTAACAACCTACAGCTCAGGAATTTCAAACGGAGTTGGAATGTTACCTGTGCGCTCTTGCCAGAAACCTGTCTTGAGCCCTGTAGATCACAGCTCTTATACAGTACATATTTTCGAGAGACTGTAGCAGGTCAGAGGTCACAGAGAGAGGGCTGTTTTCACCAGGTCTTCTAGCTGATGTAAACGGATGTCAACAACATTTTTTAACCTCATGAAGTACAGGGTGAACCAGTTGTCTGCTTTTTCCCGTTGAAGAGTGGGAGAGTTTCATCTGTGTGTGTGGTCACGTACAACTCTTTCGACAGCCGTGAATGAGCTCTGAAGACGTTAAATCAAAGGCACAAAAGCTTCCTTATTCACCACAGAGCAGGAGGCACAGATTTCTGTTTTGAGACACTTGTGTGGTTAACTAAAGTAGTGTGACTGAGTGAAAAGTGGAAGAGAGTGATAGAAACAGCAAGCGAAAGAAGGGGTAGTGAAGGAGAGCTTTGGCCTTCTGGTGACAGCAGGATTTATACTCAGGCAGCTGTAGGACAGCACACCATCTCTAGCTGCGCACTAGAAGAGTCCTTAAATCCAGACATTCCAGGGAGGCGCTGGCAAGACCGTGCACATACACGGCCCCGCTGAGGTCAAGGGTCACAACTCAGTGAGTGGTGGAGCCAAGCGGAAGAGTATTTGACAGAGCGGCACAACAGACGTTCGTCAGCTTGTTGGCTAGCAAGTATTTTAAGGGAAAATCACATATAGATATAGCACTTAAAACCATGTAATCAAAATTGAAGTTTTGTTTCATTTACAACATGTGTGTTAGATTTTAGGTAATTTTTATGCTAATGTACTCCCAAAAAGTTGACAAATTGAGCAGATATAAATCTCTCTTGCCTTTTTGGTCCAGACAAATGGACCACAAATGGTGCACAGACATCAAAATGCACAATTTATATCCAATCAAAGGCAATCTAGAATGAGAATATCCTTCCCACAAACACCACTTTTTTTCAGACTACATTTTAGATTTAAGCATTTGGTAGATGCTTTTATTCAAAGAGACTTACATTGCATTCAAGGTTTTTTTGGACCATGCATTCGCAGAACCTGATTTCTGGATCAACATCTTTGTTGATCCTGGAACAACATTCCAATCAACCAATCAAATTTGAGGGACAAGTTTACAGTTGAAGTTTAGGCTTACAATCAGGGTTAGGGGCTTCTCCATCAGTGTTATTCACCTATATTTCCCTTTGATTTTAGGGATAACATATGGGTAGTGTTAGGTTTAAGGGTAGGGATATGGTTAGGATAAAATTTTCAGACAGGAATGTTGTTCCAGGATCAACAAAATATGTTGACCCAGGAACGCATCTACCTCTGCGAAATCGGGACGTGCACCCTAGGAGTCGAACCTCTGACCTTGGCGTTCCTGGCACCATGCTTTACGGTTTGAGCTATGGGACTACTAATAACTAGGAGCAAATCCCAATTCACAGATGTAATGTAAACCAAAAGCCATTGGACTATTTTTTATTTATTTTTTTGAAAGTGGGACTTCTGTTTTTCCAACTTCCTGTTTCAATAGAAAATGTCAACATGCGGTATGTTAAGATATAAATTCGACTTCTAATATGGCATTTATAGCATAATTTACCTTAGATACAGTAGATTATGGTATTTTAGATATATATTTTAGATATAATATATTCATGATCAAATGGGTTTTTTAGGCATCTTGAGGCTCCCTTGGAAGATGGCCGAGGCCCGTGGTTGAGAACTACTTCCTTAAGAGAACCATATCAGTAACATGTTACATGAATATGATGGAGCAGTGAACTCGAGGTGGGAAAATCTCAGAGTAAAACTGGGAGTTGTGAAAAATATGATACACCGGTGTTTTGCCAGATGAGAAGTTCATCTATGTATCATCTCTTTACTCTTTTCATTTATTTTATAACCGTTTTAATTTCCCTTGCTTTTATTTTGTGATTATTTTAATTTTTTTCTGTAAAGCACTCTGAATTGCCATAGTGTATGAAATGTGCCTTGCCTTGAATATGGTTCTCATTCAGTAATATCAAAGCACTATGGCCTAACCATTTGATATCAGAATCAGAATACTATGATACTAACATCGTTTTGTGAGGGAGATTGTACCAGGACTTAAAAAGTCAAACAGACTTAGATTAATTGACGAAACGAGGTCCTCGAAATTTTAAATCATACAATTAGAATTTTCTTTTACATTTGAGTTTCTTTGCAAACCATCTTTTCCATATGTGTACTCACATGAAGTCTTCTGCCTCTCAATGCATGACAGGAAAATCCTGAGGAGGCTCAACACCACAACGAGGGCATCTGTCCTCTCAGTGTGATGGGCCTCTGGGTTTATATGTGTCTTTGTGCATGTGACAGTGTCTCTGTGTGTGTCTGTCTGCGATAGTTCACTCTGACAGGCTTGGAGGGCAGGGGTTCACAGAGCAGGGCAGGGGACAGAGAAGATGATCCATTCTCATCCAGACGATAATGACATGACAGGAGAAATGGGCGCATGGGGGATCAGAGTTTGGACTTGGAGAGATTTTGGTTTTGTAAATGCACCAGCCCTTCTAAATGGCCCTTAAAACATTGTTTGGTCACTGCACTGAAATGTTCTTCGCCAGACGATAGTCACATGTATAGCTACAAGAGACTCCATGTAGGCACACACACATCACATGCCAAACAGTGCAAGATCTATGCATGTCCACACGTTTATACCATACCGTAACATGATTTGACAGATTTCCCCAACGATGAAAGCGTGTAACACTGTCAGTCTGTTTTTCACACACATGCATTGTTTCAACCTTCTCATCAAACCCTCTTTCTAGCCATAAACTTCAGTAGACACGCTTTCACATGCAAACTGAACACGCCACTTAAACTGTCATGGGCCTTTATGTTCAGTCGGTAAGACGCTGAATGGAAGCTTTGTGACTGTTTCATGCCTGCATTCTACAAGTGCTCAATTTGTTACAGCCATAATGTCACCACGGTGTGTTGCTCAAATGCAAGAGTGGCAAACAAACTACAAAAAGAGGGATGAGAAGACAGTGGAAAGAAAGGGACTTTAAGACAAAGGGTCTGAGATGGGATCGTATGAGAGGTATAATGAAAGAAAGGGAGAGAAGAGCAAATACTCAAAAGAATGAGAGACTGGTGTGAGAAGAGTTGGAGGCTGATTCAGAGAGAAATACATCGATGGACAGATAAGTGCTAAAGCAAATTAACCTCTTTAATTGGACCGGCGCTCTCTCTCAGCTCAAAGATTGTTTCCGGCCGCTGACAGCTGACGGGGTGAGACGCTTCAGGCCCATGATGGGACATCTGCTCCCTGGCTAGACAGATAGCTCTTCTGGACACTGTATTTCATGTTTGTCAGAGCTAACGAATGAAAGGGATGAATGTCAAAGACAAATAAGAAAGAAAGGCATTAAACCAAGGACTAAACATAATTAAAAGACTTATAAAACACAAAACTAGATGTTTTAATTAATGTTCATGCCGCTATTTTCTATATGGTGAAAGTTACAATTAGTGGGCAGCTGATATATATTTTTTGATTATGATATCTTAGAGAGATATTTAAAATAGAAAATAATACAAGTTAACAATTAAAATTTATTTGACATACAACATGGACTAAAATAATTAGAAATTGATCACTTGAAAATGAATTGATTTGGGGGAAAAATTAACTGTAAAGTATACTTAGATAGCAAATTCTTAATTCAATAATCCTATTATGGCATTTTCCAAAAAGCTCTCTGCACTGTTGAAATAAAAGTTCCCCTTATGACATTTAATGGCCAAACTGGAAAACGTATCTGCCGATAATTTAGAAAGAAAGAAAGAAAGAAAGAAAGAAAGAAAGAAAGAAAGAAAGAAAGAAAGAAAGAAAGAAAGAAAGAAAGAAAGAAAGAAAGAAAGAAAGAAAGAAAATGTAATTAAAAAATAATAATAATGCTAAAAAAAATTATATATATACAGTATATATAATATTTGGAATATACAATATTCCAAGTCTTCTGAAGTAAATTATAGAATAATTATAGTAAATTACACTATTGCTGTGATAGACCAAAAGTCTGTTCTGATAACCTTTCCTTCTGCCACAACTCTGAAATCTCATTTGACCTGCATATACTGTTCATATGCAGAATTTTTTACATTGAACAGAATCATTATTCTGTATTTATGATGCTTGCTTTTTGGATTTACTCACTGTACTGTATGCTTTTGTTGTAGAGAAAGAGTGTGAACTCTCAGTGTAAACATTCTTTCTGACATCTGACTTAGTACTTAATGGAGAAAGAAAGTCATTCGGATTTAGAACAACATGACAGTGAGTATGATGACAAGGTTTTTATTTTTACTTTTTAGTGATCTATTAACATAAGGTCTGAAGCCATGACATCTCAGCTGAATGCCAAGATTGTGTGTTTGTGCCTTCAAGAGGGAAACTCAAGGACATTTTTTTGTCTCAATGATTTTGGAAAAGTAATTCTATAGTTGCATTTCTGTCAGGGAGCACAGTCTGAAAGGTCAAACTATTTCCCAACCGTAATGGCTGTTTCCTGAGCTCTTTAGAATTGAGGAAGAAGTCAATGGACAAGGAGAACACATCTGAGTGACCTCCATCTTGATAGGGATGACCTTGGCTAGTTTAACCCACACTTTCACAAAAATATATCACATATGATAGAAACAGAGATGTGGAAGAACTATTCATGGACGGCTGTAAAAAGAGAACATTGTGAATGTATAGGCAGCATCTCTTCACATTCAGAGGGGATATTGATAGGCTGTCATACAGCTCAAGTATTCACTTACCAAACAAAGATGCAGAGCACCATCTGGAAGTTGTGGCCCACTTTGAGAAGTCAGAGACGCAGTATGGCACATATATATACACACACATAATGAAATAGAGAATGTGTAAAAGGAGACATCAACAGAAAGATCGAGAAAACAGATAGATTGAGAAAACAGACCGACATAGCCTAGCAAGTTTACACACACACACACACACACACACACACCCAACAGAACCAAACACAAAGACACAAATTCACACTGAGAAACCGTGACACTCAGAGACCCCTGCTGTGTGTGAGAGCCCCCTCAAAAATCTGCATAAATACATATGCAAATGTGTGGGTCAACTGATAGACAAGTGAAGAGCGTGCAAAGGAACATATTTATCCATCTCGATGCGAAACAGACATTTTTACAAATGCGTGGTTTTCACACTTCAAATGAGCTCGTCCGTGTTGCATTTATCATGTTTCGCCTCCATACACAACTGACCGGTTTCATGACACCCATCATATTCCATTCACAATGTATATCTCTCGACTATCCTGCTTTTCTTTGTCTTGCACTCTCAAAAGAGGTTCATTCAGGTATTCTTTCCTGTGTGTATGCATGTGCTTTGTGAACTGTCTTCAACACAGGCACGCAAGTGAAGACGAGGCCGGCCAACCGGTTTGAACCAGTCCAAAAGTCAGCACCTCGTTTTGCCTTCGGCCCAGAAAAAAAAAAAAAACAATCCTAGTGGCATTCGAGATACAGACGGCAGGTATGAGGGCTGCAAATGTGTGTGCGCATGAGGTCTTGTCAGATTTAAAGGACCTGGAGCTCAGCCAAGTTGATCTAGAAATGGACAGCCACCATCAGGGTGAGAGGACGGCCCTTCCCCCTCCGGCAGTTCTCGACTTGACCCTCCGTTAACCTAAAGAACACATGCTCAGCTAGCACTGCTCTCCCTCAGTCACTTTCTTTTCCTTTATCTCATTCTTTCTCTATATCTGTCAGTCTTTAAGAGGAACAGTTCATTTAAAAATACAAACAAAACCTGCATGACTTTATTTCTTTCATGGAACATACAAGGAGATATTTATTGCAGACTGTACAACAAACATGCAATGAAAGTGAATAGTGACCATGGTACAACATTTTTAGTAAATAACTTCGATTTTGATCTGTTCCTTGAACAAAGTTATCATTTTGATCATTTATATTGCCTATTTTTTGTATACTTTTATTGTGCTTTTTTGCCTTTTGGAGTTTTGGTTACCATTCACTTTAAATTTATGGAATAGAACAGCGTGAACATTCATCAAAACGATATTTTTATGGACTTTTTTTTTGTGCCTTTTTTGGAGTTTTGGTTACCATTCACTCTCAATCATATGGATAATTCATATGGACTATTTTTTTATGGTGCTTTGTTTGTCATTTTTGGAGTTTTGGTAACCATCCACTTTCAATGAATGGATTACATTCATAAAAACGTCTATATTTTGTATCATGGAAGAAAATCAGTCAGACGTGTTTGGAAGGATTTCAAACCTTGCAGGTGAGTAAATTACTTTTTTTTTTTTTCTCTCTTTTTGTCTGTCTGGTTTCCTGGGTTGTTTTGGTCACTTTTTTTGTGGATGTTTCTCTTCTTTCCTGTCTCCTTCTCTCTAAAGCTCTTCAGCTAGTGAGACATAGATCATTCCGGCATCTTCCCCCCTGCTCTATTCAGGATAAACAAAGTGCCTCAAGTTCAGGCCCCACCCCGGGACCCTTAAACAAAGCCATCTATCATGCTGTCTGGCCCGACCTGTTTGGCCACAGCCAGGGCTGCCTCAGCCTCCGAGCCCCCGCCCTGAGCACAATCCCCCCATTGTGTCCCCGTCGGCCTCCCTGCCGGCCTCTTCTCACACCCCATGACATAGACACAGGGTTAAGTCAGGCTCCGGAGGAGAGCCAGCACCTGTGATGGGGCAGATAAAGGTAGCGCCAGCTGCAGTGCATCATACATTCAAATGAAACACAGGTGCTGATTTCTTAAATGTATCATGAGTGCTTAAATAATCCTTACACTGGGGTAACAGTGATGGAATGAACGTAATAAAGTAAAAAATAATATATTCCTGAAATATTTCAGCATAATTAATGTGTGCATGAACTCAATGCGTCCTTGTTTTACTGTGACCTCCGGTACTGAAGGGGGCGATAGAGTTATCTTCAAATGTCTGTGGCATTAAATCAGACATGTTTTTCTTCAGGTAGCTGCATAGCTACAAACATGTTAACCTTAAGTATTTTGTTCTGTAGTCAGAACAGACACATAGTATAGACACATACATGAAATAGATACGATTGTTTACGTTCAAATTCAAATATTGTAGTTGTGCATTCAACTCAAATTAATTTATCATGGTTGAACTTTGTGTTGTGAACTTGGAATCAACACCAAATGTACCAAATACATACATGACAGATTCATCATAGCACACATTGCATTACACAACAACAAGCTACCTCAATCTCCTTTAGGCTGCTAATGTTTTGTGCCTTCTACAGACTGTGATTTCGGCAATCCTATAAAATCATTAAAAATCACTAAGGTACGACATGTATCTAATAAACTTGGGTACAACATGTATGTAAACTGTAAGATGATCACACCTATTGAATCATAGGCTACGACGCAATTTCGTATAGAAGAATAAAACGTCATCAGCATGCGCTAGTGGTGAACAAATATAGCAAGATGAATCACACTTTTGCAATTGTGGTGTTTATATGCACTGAGAGGAAAAAGAGGAGAATATAAACGTGGTCATGGCTAGGGAAAAGAGGCCAACTTGGTATGCCAATTTTGCAAATTGAGGTAAACCTTGAGGTTTTAGGTTTTAGCGCCATGTTAATATGTTAATCAATACGCCATTTCATGTTGCATTTTTAGTGGCTAGTCAGTAGACGTAGGTCGTAGCAGCAAACACACTGTGAGATGATCATGCTAAATGTATGACACTGTCAGAAAATGATCGCAGACTATCTTTGGTCGCAAGACCGGGACCAGGACACAATTGACCACAGAAATCGCCACGATTGGTCATCTTTCGCCTGGGACAGCCCAAAATTGTACAATGTGTACTGGGCATTAGAACTTGGAATCATGACCAAATGTATACATGAAAGATTCATCATAGCACACATTGAATTACACATCAACAACCTACCTCAATCTCCTTTAGGCTGCTAACGTTTTAAAAACACTAAATAATCCATTATGAGGCATCATGTAGCACTAATCCAACTACATTCTGTTTGGAGTGATCAATCATTTATGACTTTGGCTCATGACTGTTACATGGGAATCCAGTAGATGTGTGTGTAAATTTTATGCAATGTTCATTGTTATATAAAAATACTATTTTAAACAGTGAGACTTGGAATAAAAGACTCTAAACATTTTTTAATTTTGCACAGCTCAGTTCTGATCTGTTTTTATTTCTCTAGCGACTCAGTCCGTCTTTGCCTGACGCATATCAACTGAATGAACTCATAATGGGCTAATCAAATATGCAAAATAATTGGCAATTACCTAGAGGGACTGATGGTCATTAGAATTTACAACAAGGTAATGAACTAAAGTCTGCATGTACCATGCATATTCATAAAGCAATCAAGGCTTTGAAGATTAAAGAAGTGCTTCAAATTCAAATGAGCCACAGAATATTATCAGTGAGATTCAGAAAGAGAGCGAGAAAGAGGGATGAGAGAGAGAGAGAGAGAGAGAGAATGTTTCCCAAGATAAAAGACTAAACATTTTGTTACATTCCACTTCAGTGCTTCTATTGCAGTAAAAGAGCAAAATTAAATACTCAAGAATTGAACGAATTAATCAGCCTCTTTACAGAACTGCTTGTATTGTGCTTTACACAGCTGATGTCTTTACATATTATTAAATGATTATTTGCCTTCCTATTCATTGTCTATAGCCATTCCCAAAGTCCAATGTTCAAAGACAGAAGAGCAGAGTCTTAAATATCTTTACAGATGTGTATTATTTCCCTCACAAATCAAAATTTGTTTCATTTCACAGTGTAGCAAAACTACAGATGTCGTTCAACTCCAGTGCAACCAGCTGACCCAAAAGAAATTGAGTTTGCATGCAAAAGCGTGAATAGAGAAGTAAAAATAAAATGTAGATGGAGAAAGACACCGAGACAGAGAGAGACTTTCAGGGAACCATGACCCTAGACGCAGACAGTGAGGGGCCTCTTGGGTCTTTATCTCATTCTATAGAACACAGATAAGACACACCAGCTGCAGACCACACACACACATGCATATATATATTTATATATTTATATATATATATATATATATATATATAATCTACTGCATGAGTAAAAAATCTTTTCCTTCAGGGGATATAAATCGATGATTAAAAGAGCACATTTACCCATTTCTCATAACCCGTTTACTTTACACTTCTAATTTTTACTGCTTTATACCCATGCTTGATGCTTTTGGTGAAAAATTAAGCTTGTACAGTACAAAAACTGTACTGTATATTTTATATTACCAATAATATTTCAACACAGAGCTGCAGGCAGTTTTGTATTCCCCAGGTAAACACTAAATAGAAGTGTCTACAGCTCAGCTGGCTGGCCACACTCACACACACACACACACACACACACACACACACACACACACACACACACACACACACACACACACACACACACACACACACACACACACAGGTGAGTCAAAATATCATATGATCCTGACAGATCTGATGATTGCATAGCTTCATGCTAAAAGGGGTGTGTCACACATCATGGAGATATGTGTGTGTGTCCACAATAATAAATGTGTTTTCATGCGCACTGCAAGCTCTGCTATGCAAACAAAATTTTTATCAATGCACTGCACATTTTTATGATTATAATATAAGGCCAAGTGTTTTACATGATTTAACATCTCCATTCCAACAATTTTCATTATTTTAAGCATCATCTTTTTGCAGTTCACTTTACCCTCTGGTGGTCTTCGGTATTTTGGACCGAAACGGTTTTTTTTTTTTCGAATTTTTTACTTTGTTGGAATGGTACGAAACTTGGTAAAGGTTTTGGCACTTGCTATGTGAACACACACACACACACACACACACACACACACACACACAAACAAAATCAAGTCAGCAGTCAGAAATGTACCTCATTGGAAATTAAAGGGGAAAATTCTAGTGGAAAAGTTTGGTACTGCACCCAAAGAAAAGCTCGTTTTTTTGAGGTATCAATTATCAAGATATCAAAATTTGGAACACAACTTGTTTCAATCTATGGCTTTGATGTTCTCGCAGTTTTAGAGTAAAACATGTTTTGGAAACTATATGTAAAAATTGAAAATAGTATTTTTGTGCATTTTTCATAACAATAAACTTTTATAACTTTTTTTTGTTCACTTGTAAACTTTTTTTCACTTCAGCAATAATCTGCCAAGTGTCTCCTTTAAAAAGACCAAACTTAAGTCTGTGCTCCAAAGCATTTGAGATTTATGCCAGTTTAAGCTGGAAATTTCAGTTACAAGCACAAAAAGCAAACAAATGGATTATAACTACTGCATAAATATATTTTAATACCATATAATCCCCTAAAAATGCTAAATATATATATAAAAAAAAGAAAAGAAAATATTATCGAACTAAAAAATAGAGTACATTCATTTCATTTAAATAAAATAAAAAAATTGGCCATTTTTGACTGCCATGCGAGGGTTAAATAGTCGTGTTGTTGTGACATGGGATTTTTAAAAGTACTAATATTCCATGCAGTCCCTCTAATGAGGTCGTAAACCTGCATTCAAAATAATAATAACACAAAATAGTATGCATGTCACACTGCAGGACACTGCTGTTAGTGCTTGAAATGCCATGTCAGCTACAAATATATAAACTTCACCACAATACACGTTCCCGTCTGCTCTGTGCCAATGTCCTGCCATATGCCCACTGAAAGGGAACCCTTGGCAGCGTTTGCCAAGTCAAACACGCTGTCACGTTGCGTCGAGACAGACTTTCGCACAAACACACTTTTGCTCAGATCAGACACTTTTTCTTCGACATAAATATAAGAAACATCACCTTTCCTTTGTGTAGCATCAAACTACTCAGGAAAACTTTATTGCTCAAGAGTACACAGGTATGAAACATTAATGTGGATAGCCGCTCAAATTATTTGATCATGGAAAATTTGATAAGAAATGTTTGAGTTCATATTGAAATCACTGATAAATCTGAGTACAATTTGAAACAGTAATGTGAGGCAAATGTGAGATTACTAGGATCTTTTTCTCATGCAGGAGAAAAGAAGAGGACTTCAGTAAAAGTTTTTATACCCTCTCCATTTATTCTCTTTGCAGTCTAGGAGAAAAAAAAAAGAGATTTTAAAAAGATTTTTCTTTTGTGAGAAGCCTATAAAGGTCCTCAGTGATGGTGCACAATTGGGGGATCCCCAAACTTCCTGTCTCCCGTTCCACTTGCTCTGTTCCAGCTAATGATCCATAACTCTCCCCGGTAAGAGAATAGTGGATCAGTGCCAAAAACATCAAGACACCAAGGCCAAGAACACCAGCAGACACGGGATAACATAACAGAATGAGTCCATTTCATCACAAATTATTAGTTACGCAAAGTTAACGTGCAGTGTAAATATGATCTGCACAATACCATTTTGTAGTTAACTCAACATCAAAGTTCTTCTCCTTGTGTTTACATAATGAACAGCCACTTCTAATGCCTGTGGGGACCAGGAGACGCTACAGCGCTTATTAAACAACGATATGAGATGGGATCCCCTATATCAGCCTCAGAGAAAATGGCTTCACATGGATGTACTTAAGAAAATAACCCCAGAGAGATAGCAGATAAGGCGCTGGGGGAGGGAGGTCTGCAGAAAGGGGTTATTGCCTGAACTCATCGTCTGGCCGCTCGGGGGCATTCAGACTTGAATAAAATGGGGGTGTGATGGGGTGTTGTTAAGGGGGGGGGGTATTAAAAGCTGCTGTGTCTACATGCATATCTTAAATTATTTATCATGCAAATCTCTCCAAGCGTGAACCTTCAACGGATTCACCATTTACAGCCGATACAGAATTCCATCTGTTGTGACGGACATCTGCTTGCACGACGCGACGGATCACGCATGTGCTTTACATGTAACGGCGAAAGCGTGTGACCTGTCTGGACCGGGATGGGTAAACACTGGACGTCCTGAGAGATCCTAAAGGCGTACATTGAAAAATACTTTTGGTTACACTTTTGTTTTAGGTTGTCCTTGTTACAGTGTTAATTAAATATGTAACAGTAATATTATTATTTAACATGCTCTTTCTATAGGATTAGGGTTTGCTTTAGGGTTAGTTGAACGTCATTATTTTATCTATAATTTACTGTTATTACTAGTAAGTGTATGTAACATGTAACAAGGACATTGTAAAATACTTTCTGATACTATCAGCTGTAGAAAGATGGGTAGATGTTTCAATAAACCTCACCCCAATGTGACGTTACTTATAATATACTCATAACTCAAACAGAAAAGTTTGTCTGCCTCAAGCCTTGCTGATAACAGCCTTCCATTTTAAAGTGGAAGCCCTAAAAAAATTATTTGCATTCGTAATTTGTGTACTTTATGGGGATAGTTCACCCAAAAATGAAAACTCTATAAAGCATATAAACTCTAAAAACAAATAAAGATATTTTTGATGAAATCTTCATTGACAGCTACACAACTACCACTTTGACGCTTCAAAAAGTTCATAAAGAGATCGGACAACTAATCCATATGAATTGAGCGGTTTAGTCCAAATTTTCTGAAGAGACTTGATCACTTTATACGATGAACAGATTGAATTTAGACTTTTGTTCACATATAAACATTGATCAGCGAACATAAACAGAAGCTCAACCGAACATGCTTGTAGCGCGAGAACAAACGTTCTTCGTAACACGAGAATAAACCTCACTGGTTCTTGCTGAAGCTCAAACGTGCTGCGTAACACGTGAATGAACCTCATTGGTTCTCGCTGAAGCTCAAACGTGCTGCGTAACACGTGAATGAACCTCATTGGTTCTCGCTGAAGCTCAAACGTGCTGCGTAACATGAATATGAACCTCATTGGTTCTCGCTGAAGCTCAAACGTTCTTTGTAACACGAGAATGAACCTCATTGATTCTCGCTGAAGCTCAAACGTGCTGCGTAACACGAGAATGAACCTCATTGGTTCTCGCTGAAGCTCAAACGTTCTTTGTAACACGAGAATGAACCTCATTGATTCTCGCTGAAGCTCAAACGTGCTGCGTAACACGAGAATGAACCTCATTGGTTCTCGCTGAAGCTCAAACGTGCTGCTTAATACGAGAATGAACCTCATTGGTTCTTGCTGAAGCTCAAACATGCTGCGTAACACGAGAATGAACCTCATTGGTTCTTGCTGAAGCTCAAACATGCTGCGTAACACGAGAATGAACCTCATTGGCTCTCGCTGAAGCTCAAACATTCTTTGTAACACGAGAATGAACCTCATTGATTCTCGCTGGCGCTCAAACGTGCTGCGTAACACGAGAATGAACCTCATTGGTTCTCGCACGTCAAGCGAACATGCTTGAGCTTCCATTTACCACAACTGATGTGTGAGTTGAAGAATGTTTATGTGTGAATAAAAACCTAAATTCAATCTGTTCATCATATAAAGCGATCGAAATTTGGACTAAACCGCTCAATTCATATGGATTAGTTTTACGATCTCTTTATGAACTTTTTGAAGCGTCAAAGTGGTAGTTGCGCAACTGTCAATGGAGGGACAGAAAGCTCTCAGATTTCATCAAAAAGATCTTCATTTGTGTTCCGAAGATGAACGAAAGTCTTACGGGTTTGGAACAACATGAGGGTGGGTAAATGATGACAGAATTTTCATTTTTGGGTGATCTATCCCTTTAAATGTATAATTGCAACATAATATCAAGATCTATGCTGCATGTTTTTCCTCTTTCCGGATACCGGATAACACAAAGAGAAACGCTCTCTCTCATAATCATGAAAATGACAAATCAGTAACAGAATCAGAATCAGTAACAACCTGTGGCAGATCTTGTTTCGGACAGCTGAAAATTATTTTCTTTTCTTTTTTTATAAGTATGAATCTACCACTCTGGAGCCACATTTACTGGAGTAGGATATAAAAACCACACTAAACACAGCAACATCTGCGAAAGCCACATGAGAGAACTGAGAGAATGTCCATTCATACTGACAGCAAGGACACTATATTCATCCACTTACACAGTCAAATTCCTTTTTTCTTCTATATAAAAGGACCAATCATAAACGGAAAGTGGGCTATTAGAGACATGGTATTCATCAAGGCCCTCCATCAAGGAGGTTTCGACTTGGCAAACGCTCTCATAGATTCGCTTCAACGCAAACATCTGTTACTCTACCTGTTAAATTCTCCTGCTTGGGCCGTAATCCGTGCGGTGTGGAGGCTAAATGCTCCTCTCCGTGGGGCGAAACTTGAACTGCCACCTCCACAGGGACGCAGGCTCGCCTCAGGCCTGCGGGTGGAGGCGACGGTGGCAGGTCTGAACATTTGTCCATGCATAGGCGTCCTTGACACTGCCTGCGTTTGTGCTCGATGAACTCCAGGATGTCAGCCAAAGGAAACCTGGAGCGGCACTGACCACAGGTGAGGAGGTCCTGATCCCCTTTAGGGGTGGATGGTTCCGATCTGGGATGGCTTTCCCCGTCCTCTGGGATATCTGCCGTCACGGGCTCGGCTACGGTAGGAGAAACGCAGAAAGGGAGGTGTGAGATATGGCGGAATAACTTCCTGTGATATCCATAGCGAAACCTGATAATGACTAATTATATGTGTGCCGTAAGTGATAATTATATGAATTTCCATATAAATGGAAGAGGTGTTGATAGCGTTAGAGGTGTTACTATGTCACATGCATTCAGGTGTCATAGGGATGTAGAATAAATAAATACTGATTTAGGCACAATTATATTCAAATCTGTGAAGTTTTCCAATGCTCCAATGCAACGCCATTGCATTTGCACCAGGAGACATTAATATCTATCCACTATTGAAATGCTGACACTTCTATCAGAGGAATACAGACAGTCAATGAAAGGCAGATGCAGAGAAGATGAGAAACCAAAGACGGAGAGAAAAACAGTGGTTGCCCAGTAATGGTAAAGAGGAGGGGGTTGTTCACTTTAGTTGCATGACCCTGTTCATTATCCTGCCAATCTCACGTCTTAATGAACCCAACACCTCAGAGAATCAAAAAATAGATTCTAATTTGACTGCAAGATGATTGGAACCCATTTAGTTAAAAGTGCTGGAATCCTCTGAACTGAGGTTAGCTATTGAGGGGAGTATGTGGGGTAGTTCCCAGAAGGACAGACAGAACATATGAAAGAGCAATCAAAACCACATCATGCGTCTGAACTGGGCTGAGAGAGATTGTTGCCATCGGTGGTAGGTTAACCCTAATTCTGTGTCAGGTCACGTGGGACAAAAGGTGGGGGCGACAATATAACAGAGTTTCTGTTATAAAAACCACGCTTCAATATTTTAATCGATCCTCTTTTTTTTCTTCCAAGGCACGCTTAAGATCCTCAAAGCCTCAGATCGGATCTTGCGTTGCACAAACAGATGTAATTCAAACCTCTTTGTGAAACATCAGGAGAGTTTCCAACACAATACAATAAACACTTTTAAACCATTCTCCATCATTTGGTAATATTTCATCTTATTTATTATTGCATACATTGTATACATGATAAACGCAATGACTAAAAGACATATGTGTCAATTATGAGGCTTTTTTTTGGGATATATTAAGTTACTCAAATATTATATACCCTTGAGCATTCAAGGTGCATACTCGCATACTAGCTTTTTATCATTGAAAATATATATTTTTATATTTTACTTTTCTTTTTCTTTTTTATTTACCAAATCATAATGAATAAATATATATCTATATCCATGGCACATGAGTTTTAAACTACATCTTTAACAGATTTCCTTTTTATCATTTTGGACATTTTTGTCATTGGCCCACATGTACTCCAAAGCAATGCTTATATAAAAAGCACTGTATATGTGTACAGAACAGGAGATGTGTGGACACTTAAATGAGAGAAGGCAAAGACCAAGTTCAAGTTCACCTATACTGTCTCATCTTGAATGGAATGGACCCTCATTTGTTCATTTTCTGCCCCCTAGCGGCAACTCGGTTCACAAGATGCCGTATCAGAGAACACGTTCAAACGCAAATTAAATACAGGTAGGCTACAACACCAAAACCAACTAGAACAAGGGTAAACTTTCACTTTCATACGGAGGTCATGCAGATTTTATCATTTATAATGGCCTTTATGTTTATAAGGTTTTGACACGCAACACTTTGAGGTGCTTAGATCGCCTCGGCGGGGGTTTGACAAGATAGATGCATGAAACCAGATTTCTATATAACTTTCTTTCTCTGAATAAAAAAAACCTTCGTTATCTAGATTCCCGTTTCAATTCTTGAAAATTGCCTTTCAAGAACCGAAGGAGAAGTTGAGGGGGAAAAAAACACTTTCTGAAATGTAGATATCTGGTTTAATTTTTCTAAACAAACATTAGATGTTATCTATAATACGTTGATAATGGGCTACACATCACAAATGTATATTCATTTAAAGTCTAAAATGAATAAAAACCAGTTTGGGCTTTTAAAAGATCCCATGGGAATGTGAACTCAGAGGTGAATTTCCCTAACTGATTTTATTTATTTATTTATTTTATTAAAAAGCTAACAAATCACGTCTGATTTACTTTCATGCATTCATATACACACATACATATGCTATATGCACATTAATCCATAATCAACCTTCACGCGTTAAGAATCATAGCGAAGCGCAACTCAACATCAGAACGCGCTTCGTTCCGTCTTAAGAGACGCGTCTCGTGAACTCAGTTTAAAACTGATTTAAGTATTTGAGCTATAAAAGACAGAAAAACTTACGCGAAAACTCCCGTTTGCTTAAGTGCTGGGGTTTGCCCTGCTTGCGGCGAGACATGTTGGACACGGTCTCAGCTGGGATCACATTGGGAAGAGCCAGAGTCTTTAGAGAGTCCAGGGCAAAAATCTTCTTCAGCGATGCATCGGGTATCCCACATGAACTATAGAGAATAGTACAGAAGAGACGCGTGTAGTGGCAAGACGCTTGCGTTGGGCTTCATGGCTTCTCGGAGGAGAACACAAGACAGGAATGGAAAAGTAAGCGAAGCCCCCTGAGCTGCTGCAAGTTCAAGTGCGGACGTGACGTGCCAGCGAACTTGACCGTCCAGAGGTAGATGATGGACATGGATCTGCTAAACACAGGAGAGAGAGAGAGAGAGAGAGAGAGAGAGAGAGAGAGAGAGGGAGGAGGACGACGGAGAGAGAGAGAGAGAGTGGGAGGGGGGTGAGACTCGTAAAAACCAATGATGGGCTGCATGTCAACCATAGACCCTAACAGCCAATGGGCAGAGAGAGAGAGAGAGAGAGAGAGAGAGAGAGAGAGCCAAAGCCAGAGCCAGAGCCAGAAAAAAATAAATAAATGCATAATGGGGGTCAAAATGACCCTATCTTTATTCAAAGGTTTTCTTCAAATAAAATGCCAAGTTTTATTTATTTTTTTATTTATAGCATATGAATAATAATAAACAGTACACATTTTAATTAATAATAGCCTGCTACATCACATGTGTTTATGTAAGTAATTTAAGCACATCTAAAAAAAAAAAAAGTGTGCATTTTTCTGTTCTTGTTTAGATTAATAATCGACAAATGAAATCTTTTCGCACTGTTTTGCAAACCCTTATCTCAATCGGTGTATCCTGTCTTGAAGAAGTTCTGGACACTTGTTGGCTGCTTTTCTTTTACTCTTCACATAGGCACATGTTGTAAGAGGCCTATCAATTTCAGTCTTTCTCTCTATGGATCTCAGCATTTTTGGACAGAATTTAGGATATGTAGGCTAATTATTAAAATTTAATCTGGCAAAATGTAATTTAGTTCAGCTGAAATGTTTGAATATATGCTATTGACAAAAAGCTGTTTACAAATATATATTCTTAAGTTATAGTAAAAATAATAATAAATAATAAAACAATAGTAAATAAAACAATAATAAAAATGTAATAAAAAGGAGGTTAAAAATAATTTGACACTAATATGGAATGTTCTCCCTCTCTCTCTCTCTCTCTCTCTCTCTCTCTCTCTCTCTCTCTCTCTCTCTCTCTCTCTCTCTCTCTCTCTCTCTCTCTCTCTCTCTCTCTCTCTGTGGACACGCATACAGACCAGGGATCATTCTGATGTTGTCAGTCAAGTTCTGAACAGGAACCAATCTTTGGAGAAGTTCATTTATTCGCAAAAGTGGACAAAAACATTGTGTTGGCTTTTTAAAGATTATTTTGATGATGACTTTTACTCCTATGCTGTGGAAAATATGGAGGAGTTGACAGTCAGACATTGATAATAATAAGAAATGTTTCTTGAGCATCAAAGAGACTTCTTTCAAAAACATTAAGACACTTAAATACTTCTTTTGGCCACCAGTGTACATGACTCCAACAAGGTGGACCAGTTATGTGTCATGTATTGTGAAAAGAACTGTGTTTTGTCCTGTGTTGGGCATTTCCTTTTTGACTGCTTAAAAAATGTATTTATATTCTGCAGTTTATGAATGTAATGGTTGATATTTCATTATAATATAAGCTAAACAATCAATGACTCTACATTCATTTTGTCAAATGCTAACGTTTTGTTAAGGATTTTATGTATGTTTTTAACGATGTGTGCAGTGAAGGACAGCACATAATGTGTTCATTTAACACGTTTACACATCTTTGTGCTAACCTTTCTGACATATTTACTTTGTTAAAATCATTAACACAATGAATGAGTTAAAATTAACACAAAAAAACGTTGTCCCTAAACTCATGTGTAAAAGTAAACACATCATTTCCAGCATTGGCAGACTGTTTATTTTGTGATACGTATTAAATGTTTTAAATAAAATAAAATGGTATTTTGTAATAATTTTGTCTAATTGATTTGTACGTCAGTACTTATGCAGGATAAAATAAAATTAATTCTATATCAAAATTATGAAATCTAATTTATATTTAGTACAAAATAATTACAGTAGTGTACTGATTAGCTTGGTTTTTACAGTAATGCACTGTATTACACAATTACAGTACCATGTAGTTACTGTAAAACAGAAATACGGTAGTGGTACTGTAATCTTAATTACAGTAACTACTGTAAAAAAAACTTGAAATGTCTTAACAGTAATGAAGTAATATATATATATATAGGCCTATATATTATACAGTAAAGGGCTCCACATATTGGGTTGTTTTTCCAAAAATATTGGGTCATTTTGAAAATTGTTGGGTAATTTCTACAAATAAACAATCTGTATTTGAATCTGTATTTATCAAAATAATAAATGATTGGTTAACTAAACTGTTGGGTTACATTTAACCCAACTGGCTTTTGGGTTAAAATAACTCACAGTTAGAAAGGTGCTATACCACCCCATTATTTTTAACCCAAAATTATTAAGTGAGTATATATATATACACAGTAGGCTATATATAAACAGTGAATCATCAGTTTAGGACATAATATTATAGCAAATAAATCAACCTCAAATATCAAAAAATGAAATTTACAAAAATCACATAAGTTCAAATCCATTGAATTAAAATGAATGAAATATAATAAAATATAGATGATGAAATAAGGAAATACAGCAAAAAAAAAAAAAAAAAAATTCTATTTTATGTGATACATTTTGTCCCTTTGTTTACCGGACCACACACACACACACACACACACACACACACACACACACACACACACACACACACACACACACACACACACACACACACACACACACACACACACACACACACACACACACACACACACACACACACACACACACACACACACACACACACACACACACACACACACACACAGGCCTACGTTATTGACAGATTATGTTGTGGGATAATCATCTCGACTGTGATGTACAATCTCGCCATCTAGTGTTCAGTGACCAAACACACAGCAGGCAATTCATTTCTTGTCTATTTTATCAGTGGCGAATAGTTGACAGGAATCAGAATAAACTATTAATACATATTTCAATCTTAAAACCAAAGAAACATACCAATAATCTTTTTTATAGATTAAGTTACGTTGTTTTACAGACCTTTGACATTTAGTGAGAGTAAGAATACCACAATACTTTATTGGACAGTTTTAGAATTTTTTTGGGGGGGGGGTTTATTACGATTTATAATATTATTATTTATTTGATTATACATATTTTCTTTTGATGTTATTTTTTATTCAAGTCTCCATAGCTTCTTTGTTACATATTGGGAAGTTTTTTGTTTTTGTTTTAAATAAAAAGTTGCTTATATTTCCGTCCATAATTAATTTCTCATGTCTGAATATTGGCAAGCGCATATGCACAAGTAAGCACAAAGTTAAAAATCACATACGCTGACCACAGGGAGCGCTTGTCATTTTGTTGTTTCTTGACACCGCAGCGCCATCGTGCGTCAAGACGCGCAACTGCACCTTAGACTGGGAAGGGCAGAGCAGCGCTTCTCCGCGCACTAGAGCAGACGGATGTCATTTATGGAATAAATATATTGGGATTTACAAGGTAAGCGTTGCGCTGTGTTTTATAAACTAATCGCATTTTCCATGAACATATCCTTTTTTAATTTTAAGAGCAAAGATTTCGCTTGATGGAAAGGAGTAATTGGCTGTCATGAGGCGACCGATCCGGCCTATTACAGACTGGAGATCTCTAACGGCGTCCGATACGTGATGAAAACAGTAGCAGTTTTATTTTAAAATATGTAGGCCTATGCATGCGTCGATTTGTAGGCTACCTCTCCTCACGAGCGTTGTATAAATAAATGCGCAACATTACGTATTTAAGAACCATGTATTAAACTATGCGTTGGGTGTATTTATTGAGCGACTGTCTCTTAGAATAAACATCATATCTGTCAAAACCGGTCCAGAACAAGGCCAATGCTTGAAGGCAGAGGCGGAGACTGATGCTCCGCACACACACGCAAATGATGCTTCTCTGGATGAGGATGCATGTATGCATTATAAGGTGATTTAATCGTAATCTCTAAAAAAACACACACGCTATACAATTCCCTAAAATTAAGCGTATAAAGCTTTTGATTCTTCATGATAATTAAGCTTATTTTTTATCGCATTATAGAAATTAGAAATTGTTTTGCTTTACAGAAATGAAAATGGAATTTCTCCAAGTACAGCAACGCGGGAATAGGCAGATGGATTTTACTGGCATGTAGATAATGGTCTCATTTTTCTGATGCATCATGTTCTTGACAGGAACCCTTATATTCATCTCGTCTCTTGTGGATTGCTATACACAGTCTTGGGTCATATCACTTTCCACTGTCCCAGGGTTGGTCAAAATTCAGAATTGAACTGGCTCCCTTTTGAATCATGAATTGGAATGTGAACTGAATTGGCCTCATCCAACAGGAAGTTGAATTCAAATTCTGTTGCAAGTACAGATCCCATACCAAAAATTAAACGTTCCTTCACTCTGATCTATAAGTTAATTTATTACATAGGCTATGAATGATTACCATCTTAGTGCTCCCAGGTACAAAAACATGGTGATGCCATCTTATGTTTTGTATAGGCCTACTGTTAGTGTTTTGACACTAAAATGTCTTTACCTGAATTCATTCACAAGCTGAAAGGAAACCAATATAATATGCTTTAGCAGTTTAATTTAATTGATTGTTGGTAGCCTAAATGTCCACTTAATCCATTGCTCTTTTGTTCACTGTGTTCTTAAAGTCTATCATGTTTAAAACAAGAGTGAGAAAGCGATTCAAGCAATTCAGTGTGAGTAAACTGTCCAAACAATTCAAGTTGATTCTCGAGCCGAATCAGGTCGATTTGCTCAACCGTTTGACCAATCCATGGAAAAAATAACCGACTCAAAATAGAGTTGGGAAGTCTGATTCATTTTGAAACAGTTCTTTATACGGTCGGTTACCCTAGTGAAAAAAGTATACTTTATGGTATTTGAAATATATTCCCTTTTGCAATAGTACACTGCAAATATACTAACAAAAATTGTACTATCTTTAAATATATAAAAAGTATATTAGCATCATGCTTTTACCTATTTTCACTATACAATTAACACAATTTAAAATAATTGTACTTTAGTATATTTGAGAAAAATATATTTGAGAAAAATATACTTGAAGTGAAAATTTATTTTTTAAAAGTTTATTAATTTGCACCTTATTAAAAAAATACATTTTAGGTACATTTTAACTGTGTGCTTGAAATGATCATTGTAACAATGCATTGAAATTATATTTTCAAAATACATTGTAGTATATAATAGTATTTTGTACAAAGTATAGCTTATTTGTCTATTAATGTGCATTTGTTACTGAAGACAAAGTGAGCACTTTGTAGAATACACTTGTGTATGACATGTACAGTGCGTTGACGTAGTGCTGTTGTGCTTCGGGAGACCCGAGTTCAAGTCCCGGCTCGTGGACCTTATCCCGATCCCGTCCCCCCTCTCTCTCTCCTACCTTGCTTCTGAAACGCCATAAATAAATATAAAACGCCCAGAAAAATAAAGACACTTCCTGTCTAGCTACTAAAACACACACACACAAAAAAAAAAACATATATATATATATATACACACTTATGATATATTGCTTGTATGTTTCGAAGACACTCGTAATGTACTTGTAACACAAATTAAGTACCCTTTAATATCTCTAATCAAGCATGTAATTAGTCCCTACACAGGCATATAGGCTACTTAAAGTATACTAAGTATACTTGAAGTTGTTCCAATTTAGTACACAAAAGTACATTAAATAAGTTATGCTTTACTACAATTAAATTACATCTAAAATATACTTAGTACAAAATTAGCTGTATCAAAATAGCATACTTCAAGTTAACTAATCATTAACACACTTGAAGTATACTAAATTAGACTGGCTGCAAGTATAGTTAGCATTTTTTTTCCCCACCAGGGTAGTTTTAGTGAACCAGCTCAAAATCATCACGTCATCACGTAATCCTGACATCTTGGTGTTGTGTAAAAACAGAGATTGTGGGTTTTAGGATCATTTTATTTCATTTCGAGATGAAGTGACGGACACATTTGAGTATACTGATTAAGTGGCTTGTGTATCATTCCTGACTTGAGACTCGAAATGTCAAAAGAATTAGTCCAATTTGATAAACTGGTTCAAACGATTTACTGAAAAACGCTGGATCAAAAGAACTCAGGACATCACTACAAATCGATGCCCCACCCCAAGCTGGTTGTTTCTAAGCACTTTGTTGTTAGTATACATCTAGTTCAGCATCACTTATTTTAGTTTAGTTCAAAGTCTTAAAGAAGAGACCCTGATTTCATCCTTTATAGAGGGAAAAAAGGTCCATTGTTTAAGTTAGAGGAGTCAGCTGCTTGTCTGGTGCTGAGCAATAAATTATACAATTTCATTAGGAATGGAGGAATTCGCTTCCACCGGGTATATTTAGCCACATGGACTGCACTTGAAATAATACAAACTAATATGTGACCCTGGAGCACAAAACCAGTCACATGGGTCAATTTTTTAAATTGAGATTTATACATAATCTGAAAGCTGAATAAATAAACTTTCCATTGATGTATGGTTTGTTAGGATAGGACAATATTTGTATTTGTACTTGTATTTGAATGATTTTTGCACGATTGTATGTATGTAGGAATTATTACTTTTTTTTTTTTTATATGTTGTGTTTATGTATGGCTGCTACCTTGTATGTAGCACTTTTATATGTTGTTTATGTATGGCTGCTACCTTGGCCAGGTCTCTCTTGTAAAAGAGATTTTTGATCTCAGTGAGACTTCCTGGTAAAATAAATAAAAAATTTGGTCGAGATACAAAAATCTGAGGGTGCAAAAAAATCGCCTTTAAATTTTTCCATTTATGCTTGCGATTGTGCTGCATTCACTCACAAAAGTAAATGTTTCATATCTTTACGGTAGGAAATGTACAAAATATCTTCATGGAACATGATCTTTACTTAATATCCTAATGATTTTTGGCATAAAAGAAAAAGCGATAATTTTGACCCCTGCAATGAATTGTTGGCTATTGCCACAAATATACAGTACCCATGCTAGGTGTGACTGGTTTTGTGATCCAGGGTCACATATTATGGAAAGTGTTTCTCATGTCAAGCTATCTAGCTCCATTGTTATATTGTCGAGACTATAGGCTCCTATCAATACTGTATGTATGTATTTGTTTGTTGATATTAAATCGTGTTGGTCATTTAGTATACAGTAGATACATTACTTTATACATTAAGTACATGTGATACATTACATTACTTTAGATACATATTCACCTAATACAAATTGAGTTGAGCTTGTCTAATTTATTTATCAGTCACTGTTTGCAACAGCTCTTCTCTGACCTTACAACAGAATGACCTAGAGAGAGATCAGGAAGAAAAGAGGAGGCCTGCTTAAGTCAAGATGAGTTTGACATCCTGGTTCTTAGTGAGTGGTGGGGGAACAAGGCACCGCCTTCCCCGGGAAATGATCTTCGTGGGACGGGATGACTGTGAGCTTATGCTACAGGTAACTCGATCACTGTTACTCTGATACACAAGCAGGAGAACTCCATTGTCCCTTCAAGTGTACAGTCAGTTCTCCCTGGATCCATAACTGTGCACATTGCAGGCCTATATGGTAATTTACACAACTTAGTTACACTTAGTGTGTTGTATTAAGAGCTTTTAGATATGTTAGATTATCTAACATAAAAGTTAACATAACATGAAAAGTAGGCAAACTACTGTAATGTCTGTCAAATGTCTGTCACGCTCACCCACTCAACCTTGTTGCCAAAATCATTTTTCTTTAAGTTATGGTAATGTATTGTATTGTACCCTGTATTTTAGACATTTTATGTATTTTTGATGTTCTTTTTTGCTAGAATGTGAAAAAAGCTATTTTTTAAGTATATTTCAAAATTTTGGTAACTCCTTTTACTCACCATATACTTAAAAAAAAAAAGATTGCATTAAAGAGTTTCTGGCCATATTTTGTACTCTATTTGTGTGGAGTGCCATGCAGAATATTTCAGATAAGAATAAGAATTCAAAGATAATTTCCTCCAGCCCACCCTCACCTAGAACCAAACATCCACTAATCTACAGTAAAGCATATTCCTTATTCCCATAATCCATTCACTTCTCTTTATTGCAGTCTCGAAGTGTAGACAAACAGCACGCCGTCATCAATTATGAAGAAGCCACAGACGAACATAAAGTTAAAGACCTGGGCAGCCTGAATGGGGTGAGAAATGCGGCAGTTTATAATACAGTAGATATAGTAATTTTGTCCTCACTAGTATGATGAAAAGCATATGATGACAGCTGACCTCCTTTCCTCTCCTGTAGACATTCGTTAATGATGTACGTATACAGGAACAGCAATATATTACTTTGAAAATGGATGACAAGCTACGGTTTGGCTATGATATCCTTTTAGCACAAAATAAATGACAATTTGATGGATTGTTTGGATTGATTTGTTCCACTTTAGTTAGTTTGTACAATCACAATATACATTTTTTTCTACATTGAAAATTTTAAATACCTAAGTTTGTACTATGTAATTACAACTGGACCAAGTATGTATTTGCATTTCTATGTATTGTTTCCTCCTTAACCCATCTTACATACCAACCTATTTACCGTAGTGCGTGCAGAGTTACATGTTCCAGAGGAAGCGCTGAAGGTAATACAAACGCAGTAATACACAATCGTTCAAAAGTCGATGTTTGTTTTTTGAAAGAAGCAATACTTTATTTCAGCAAGGATGCTTTATATTTATCAAATGTGACAGTGAAGATATTTATAATGTTACAAAGATTTCTATTTCAAATAAATGCTTCTGAACGTTCTATTCATCAAAGAATCCTGGGGAAAAATGTATTGCAGTTTCCACAAAAAATATTTAACAGCACAACTGTTGAGAACATTGATGATGATAATAATAATAAGAGGTTTCTTGGGCAATAAATCAGTATATTAGAATTATTTCTGAACTATGATACTGAAGACTGTGATACTGAAGTAATGGCTGTTGAAAATTCAGCTTTGCCATTACAGATAAACATTTATTTTAAATTGTATTATATTTCACAAAATCACACTTTTCTGTACTTTTTATCAAATAAATGCAGTTTTGATGAGCATAAGATACTTCAGTAGCACTTTATTTTACACAGTCCTGTTCTCCATGTACATAAGATGAACTTATTACAGTAATTACAATAATTGGGTAATAACTAGGTAGCCTACTAACCCTGCACCCACCCCTAAACCTAACCTTAACCTCTGTAGTTACCTTAAATTACCCTGCATTTTCTTAGGTAAGCGCACTGTAAGTGCATGTAAGTACACATACTGTAAAATAAAGTGCAACGAGACTTCTTTCAAAACATAAAAATATCTTACTGACCCCAAACCTTTGAATGGTAGGTAATCAGTATGTGATCAATATCAGTCAGACATATAGGACTACATATCAAGTATTCTGTCATGACCTTCTACATTCATCTTCACGGACAGCACGAAAAGTTCACCAGTCAGCTTCAGCTAAACAAGAAGCCTTCACCATCAGGGGAAACCACCAAAAGTCCAGAGGTCAAAGGGGCAGAGGGAGGAAAAGATGGTGAGGTTAGACCTTCAGAACCAGCACCAAAGGCAGAAGAGAAGGGGTCAGGTGAGTAGAAGATGGGGGATTTGTGAATTTACAAGAGTTACAGGTTGCTTACCAAACTTGAAGTATCTCAAACTTTCAGCAGGAGACATAGCTATGCTCCACAGAGGAACCCCTCTTTATGGACAGCCATCTTGGTGGGGTGATGGAGACGCAGATGATGAAAATTCTGTGAAGCACGATATAAAGGCCTCTGAGCATAAACAAGCTAAATGTGAAGCAGGTAAGATACACTGTTGTCGTGTTAATAACTGACTTCGTGAATGCCACCCGCTCATGTTATGTGTTAATGCAGGCGATAAGGACACAGTAACAAAGCAGCAGGTGGGGCCAGGAATCCCAACACAGAATTTGGGGACCCAGGAACCAAGCTACTTTGAGATCCCCTGTAAGGAGACTCCTCCAGTTGTGGGTGACACAGGAGAAAGCCTCCCTACCAGCTTAGAGGCAGTTGCGTCAGCTTCCACAATCCCTGCGTCGGAGGGCGGAGTACATGGACATGCCTCCTTCACTATTGAGTTTGACACGGCGGCTTCGGGGAAGGGCAAAGATCGAGCCTCAAAGGGTGCCCCAGACCACCGACAGTGGCCGAAAAGAGGGGCAGGGGAGGAGTTGAGTGCCTTGCAGGCTGCCATGGTGGCAGCGGAGGTAAAGGTGGCGGACTGGCTGGCACAGAATGAGCTGCCCCTGGCCCGCTCTGAATCTGTTGCTGAGGATGATGGAGACAGCGTGAAGAGTGATGTGCCAGTTCAGCTGAGGAGCCTTAGAGGTAAGGTGAAGGAGTTACTGATGGCTCTATTGTTTTATGCTGCACTGTAATGCATTTTGTTACACCTTGAATACATATATATTATGTTATTATATTATATATAATAGTTATACCTTGATTTAAAAAAATATATTTCTCAAGGTAAATAGTAGGCTAATTGCTAATTCATAAATATCAGAGTATCAAAGTTGCACCACATCAAACATTTTGTGGCATGTCTTTGACCCTTAAATTATGAAATGCTGACTGGATGCCATTGGCTGCAGTCTCAATTAACTGGTCATGTGTTTTGCACCATCCGTCTTTATGTTTCGCCCCCTCTTTTTCAGGCAGTAAACATGAGGATGGCACACAAAGTGACTCAGAGAATGCACTGGGAGAGCAGCTCAGTAGCCGGAGGGCATTCCTGCAGGATCGTTACAGAGGAAGGCAGGGCGTGCAGAAGACAGAAGGCCTTTTCTGTGGGAGGGAAGATCTCTTCCAGCACAAACCATCATCTGTAGCTAAAAAGATGGCACCAGTAGGAGGTGAAGTTGGCAAAACAACTAACAGTTCTTCCCCACAGAAAGCCAACGTGCCCAGAGAGCAAAGCACTGGGTCTCAAGAGACTCCAAGTAGGGGACATGTAGATGACCAAAGTGACAGAGGGACATACACCATTGAACTGGAAAATGGCAATGCTGAGGAGGAAGAGGCCAGGCGTATGATTGATAAGGTAGACCTGCAGAAGCATAGAAATGATGTTTTCTTGTATGGTTGAAGATGTCAAAACCAGTTACTGATACGCAATGATGGTGCAAATGTGTTACGTTTTAGGTTTTTGGGGTGGAGGACAACCAAGCCCTGACTAAACTGCGTTTTCCAAAACACCAGAAAGATAGAGGAACCATCTGTCCAAGATCTGGATCCATGGAAACCAGACAAACTGGTTATGTTGGTGCAGAGGTATATCAGTAATATTTGCCACACTTTTCTGAAGACATTTTAGTATCCTTGAAGATATTCAGTAAAGAAAATGTATATCTGTTTCAAAAGACACTATATAGATTTCTTGCAACCACAAAGATTATTTTTCAGGTTTCCTAATCATTTGTTTTTCTGATTTAAATAAATAAATAAATAAAGTGACTGTCCATTTTCCTCTTTAAAAGGTGCTGCCAGATGACTTGGTTGTAGTTGGTGGTCCAAGGTGGGTCTCACAGTGGGCTAGTCTAGCTGCAAGTCATATACGGACCGATCCTGAGGGATCTGGGGCCGAACCCACCGTGCTTTCCACAGATGAAAAAGGTTCAAGGACATCAAACATCTCAGAAAATTCTTTGGTTTTGAATTACGATTCAGTTTTTACAGATTTTCTTTTGTTTCAACAGTTGATATCAATGCGTCTGAACGTAAGAGAAGGACCCTCCCGCACCTCCCTTCTGAGGACTCTGCTATGGATCCACTGGCTCCCGGGGGCACACGGAACGAATTCAGGCGCACAGTCCCTTCAACAGAGAAACAGGATCTAGAACTTCAGGAGAAAGTAGATCAGCTCAATAGAATCTCTAAAACTGGACAAGGAGTTTCAGGAATGTCCTCAGCTATCATGGATGTAGATCGTTCCAAAGTGAACAAGCCAACTCCACCCAGAAACCAGAATAAAGTTAAGCAACAGGGAGCTCACACTAGACAGATTGAGAAGAAACAAGAAGATGGGAGACGAAAGAAAGGTGATGAGGACCGAGAGAAGACAGGGAAGCCGCTACTGAGGCAAGAGAGCTTTACAGTGGAACGGCCGAGTGCCAATGTGCCCTTAGAGCTCATACCTTGCATCGATGGGCCTGGTGCCTCAACCCAGCACAGGGAAATGGCTGTCATCAATGAGAGCATTGATGCTGCCACCATGCTTAAAGACTCAGAGGCTGTGGCTGCTTTTCTGGAAACCACTTTATCAGACCTTGCAGATCCACCGAGCTACTCCCTGGAGGGGTCTGTCTCACCTGAATCTGACATTGATACGACAAGCACAGTCAGCCAGGCTGGGGGAGAAGGAATGCGTAAAACAGCCCAGAGGAAACGTTCAGCTGGAGGTCCAGGCCGTGAAACAGCCAATAAGAACACCAGCGCCACAGAAAGGAAAGGCAAAGCCCATCCCTCTGGCTCAGCTGGTTCCAGGGCTTGGACATCTCTTGACCTGACAGATGATGACTTGAGCTCTTCGCTTACCCAGGACGTGTGTACTTTGGTAAAACGACCTCAGGGCCGGGGTCAAAATATCAGCTCTAAGGCAGAGCCAACAAGTGGCAAGGCCAAAGGAGCTAAGACAACTGTAGCTCCTGCACCAGCCACCTCTAAACCAACCACCCTTCCCCGGCCCAGACCCACACGGTCTTCCCTTCTTCGCCGTGCACGACTGGGTGAAGCTCCTGACACTGATCTCGCTGATGTCGATCGTATGTCCGTTGCTTCAGAGGCCTCTACCGCCAGTTCTGCATCGAGACCTTCGGCTGGACGAAGGACCCTCTCCAGAATTGAAGCACTTGCTCAACCACGAAGGCCGAGAGTGTCCTCACCTTCAGCTCGAAGTGACTCGGAGGCTACATCAGGCAAGATCAGGGGCTTCGTCCCACGCCCTGCCCCGGAGAGTGCTCTGCGGCTCGGGCTCCGCTCTACAACAGCCTCATCCTCTGTGGGCGTCCCCAGAGCGAGAGCTAACAGCGCTTCCAAACTGCCTGATAAGTGTCCTGGTGCTCCCTATGTTCAAAGTACACCTGCAGGTCAGACCTTTGAGGAAAATATACTAGAAATAATAATTGGCTGAAAAGTTCCAATTAAAACACTCTTCTTCCTTATAGCTGGTGGAAGGTGGCGCCGGGTACCTATCGAATATGCTTCAACCTCAGAGGATGAGTATGGCTCCAACCGTCACCCCACTCAGCATTCTCGCCCCCGTCCAATGGCTCCGCGGGTTACCCAGCTAGGGGGTTCAGCCCCTGCAACACCCAGCCCTGGAGGCATCTCCATGCTACGACACCAGTCCAGCAGAGAGCAAGATGATTACATGAGAGACTGGACTGCCCACAGTGAGGAGATTGCCAGGTAATAAATAGCGGCCAGTGTTGGGCAAGCTACTCAAAAAGTTTAGCAAACTAAGCTACAAACCACACAGATTTGCTAAGCTAAGATGAAGCTAGCTTTTAGAACTAGTTACTATACAAGCATGGAAAAAGTAGTTTGCTAAGCTGAAGCAACTTCATACATAGGTATAAAATATTATATTGGTATCTGTTGTTTATGGATGTTTGTTGAGGTAATAATTAATAACAATGTGACATTACCTTACTTCATACTGTCAGGCCAAAACACTTAATAGTGTTTACTGAAACCTCTTTACTGAAAGGTTCTTTGGGGAACCAAAAATGGTTCTTCTATGGCATCACTGAGAAAACACCATTTTGGAACCTTTTTTTTAAGAGTGTATTATTCAAAAGTTTTGGGTAGGTAAGATTTTTTAAAGTGCCCCTATTATGTTATGTTAAAGGTTCCTAATTTTGTTTAGGAGGTCTCCTACAACAGGTTTACATGTATCCAAGAAAAACAAAAACACTTTACGTATGACGTCTTGGTGACGGAAATGTCAACTCGTTTAGGCTGTGCAGAGTTGATTCTTTCTTTTGAGAGACATTAACTTTATTTATCACGCACTTTCGACTTTTTCAACTTTGCAGACTGTTTACATTCACAGACATCTATATTACGCTGCATGAAAGGTAATCGAAAAAGCATAATACGGGCACTTTAAAATGTTTAAATGAAAGAATGCTTATGCTCACCAAGGCTGCCTTTATTTGGTCAGTAATACTGTAAAAAACAGTAGTTCTGTGAAATATTATACAAAAATTTAAAACAACTGTTTTCCATTTGAATTTACTTTAAAATGTCATTTTTGTGATGGCAAAGTTGAATTTTCTGTCTTCAGTGTCATATGATCCTTCAGAAATCATTCTAATCTGCTGATTTGGTGTTCAAATATAATTTCTTATTATTAATGGTTATGCAGCTTTATAGTTTTGTGATAACAATGAGTGATCAAGTTTTGATGAATATAAAGTTCAAAAGTACTGCATTTATTTGAAATAGATATCGTTTTTAACTATTTAAATGTCTTTGCTGTAACTTTTGATCAATTTGATGCCTCCTTGCTATTAATTTCTTCTTCTTCAAAAAAAAAAAAAATCTTACTGACTGCCTACCTTTGAACATTAGTGTGTTGGAACAACACCAATCGATTCCTTGTTGCCAGCGCTCCGACTTGTGGTGCAGCAGCACTGCAGGTCCTTTCTCGATCCTGTTCTCCTCTTAATTGCCATAAATAATTACTTCATATTTAGTGATGCTTCTGCCTACCACTGCTTACGCCTTCAAAAGTCTTATCAGCTACCTATGTATAATATGTAAAATGTACTTTTACTAATAATACAAATAATTGTTGATCTAGTAAATTGTTGATCTAGATCATGCTTCATACTTTGTCTTCTTTTGATTGTTCCAGAATCAGTCAAGACCTGGCTAAGGATCTGGCCATGTTAGCACGTGAGATCCACGACGTTGCTGGCGAGATTGACTCTGTTAGTCCTTCCTCCGCTCCAGCGACTTCAGTGAGAAGACAACTACATCATTACCAGAGCCATGGGCACTTTCTATATTTATATGGAACATTTAATTCTTTGATGCCTGTAGAGATTTATATCAATACATCTCGACAAGTCTGTTAAGAACTTTGGTTTTGCACACTGTGCATTGTTCCCAGAATTAATTCAGTAGTTGATTAAATGTGCGGGCATTGATCGTTTAAGAGATTATGATTCAAAGTTGTTATTGTGAGAATGTATAATAATGAATGTATGTGGACATGCTTTCCCAGTAGTGCTTTAAAACAATTTTTAAATACTACATTTTTAGGTATATTTTGGAAGATTTTCAATATAGAAAATAACAATAATATTACTGCATTGTGTAATCAGTGATGCAAGCTATAATCTTTGTGCGTCTCTCAGGTTGAGGATCGTGTGTTTGAGGATGTTCTAGGCAGTGCTCCAGAGATCAGTAGCAGAGGTGTGGAACTAAGACCTCGCGGTGCTATCAGCGGTCAAGATCCCCGTGCCATCCGCCGTAGGACCTGGAGCAGAGATGAGGTATATATATTTATATATATATTACTAGAAGTTCCAATTGATATTGTTACTTATATTCCACAAGAGGGTCCACAAGTTTTTTTTGTTTTTTTATATAACAAAATATCTTGACACGAATCCATCTTATTTCTTACAGTGACAGCATATGCTCATTCTGCATTCACAGGGTGTGCTGGACAGTTTGCTGTTGGCATCAGTCTCCCAGCTCTCAGCAAAAATCAAACAGGCCATGGAAAAGACAGCCAACAAAATCAGGTACACTGCTCCTCGAAAAAAATGTAAAGCTTTAGTTTTTATAAAGCCTTTGAATTGAACATGTTCATTTAGTAACATTAATCATTTAAATCAGTTATTGTGTTATAAATATGATTACATTTTTTTTCTTCATTTTATGTAATGTTTGTTACAATTGTCTTCAGGAAATATTTATGAGAATGCTCATTGTGCATCTCTGACTGTAATTTGAGAGGCTTTTATTATGTAAAACATTCATAGTTTTAGTTCTGAAAGGTCTTTTGGAAGGCCAGATTTTGAATTATTACTGTTCATGCAGGATTTTATTCAAAGACAAGGACCGAAAATGGGAGGAGATTGAAAGCAAACTGCGGGCAGAGAATGAGGTGCCTCTCCTCAAGACCTCGAATCAGGTGAGAAGGGAGTGTTTTTAAACAATGGTCAGAAAACATTGATCATCAAACTCACTAGTATGATGCCACTGCCTGGCCAAAAAAAAAAAAAAAAAAAAAGTTCAATATGTTTCTTATATGTTTGGCTACAGTTCTTCTAACCCTAATTGATGTTTAGCCTAATTGATTTCTTAAACAACCATGTAGGAAGACCATTTTCCAGGATGACAATGTCAAGATTCATCAGGCTCAAATTGTGAAGGAATAGTTGGGAGGGAGCATGAAGAATCATTTTCACACAAAAATTGGTACATAATTTCCATCAAGAAGTGCATACATTTTTGGTCATGATCTTTTATTGTCAAGCACAATACAAGTATTTGGTAAAGTCTACTACAGCACATTATATATATTGTTTTAACGGGGATGACCATACATCCAATGATGGTGAAGTTGTCCTGATGTTTTGGTAGATTTCAGAGTTCATACATCACAGGCGCCTCAGCAGAAGATCTCTCAGTTTAATTAGACTGAGCTTTTGACTCATGGTTTGTCACCGCTCAGTGGCGTACACCTCCTCTGCTCAGTGACAGGGCAGTAAATCTAACTCTATAATGCAGGCTGGCCTGAAATGAACTCTTGGAACTTCTGAAATGAGTTTGCACTGCTATAATATCCACATAATGTGTTTACCCTCAACCATATCAGTGTTATGAATCTGAAATGAACAGCTACAGCTACAGCTACATTATATAAATAAATAGAAAGTCATAACAGTTCACATAAAGCATCAGAATTCTCTGTTCAGTTTGCTGTAAATGTTTGACTATAAGATCTGGCAGCTTATGATGGTTTTCTATTCAGACTTTTTAATTTGATCATCCTCAGGAGATTTCCTCCATACTCCAGAATCTGAAAAGAGTGGAACGACAGTTGCTAGGTAAGCAGTACTGATGTGTTCTTGTCTTGTCCATACTTTTAATGTCTGCCTTGCAATATCCTCCTGAGACCCAACAGAATTTTTATTTTAAAATATGTTTTTGTACAGTATGTAACTTAATATTACTATGGTGTGGAATTATTATTATTTAATTTTTTTAAGTTAGATTATTATTAGAGTGTTTTCTTAGAAGTTTGGTAGTGTGTGATCCTCGTTTTTTTTTTAGTGTACGATGCCCAGTTTTTCTCTGTAACCATTTACAAAGTCTGCAAGTGTATGATGCCTATTGTTTTAAATCTGTTCAGATTTTTTGAAAGTCATGCAGTTTATTCTAGCCTTTAGAGCAGCTTTATTAGGCATCATTACCTAAGTTTTTGACCATTTTAAATAGTGTTTTTATACATATAGATGTAGTAACTTCAGATATTCTTGAAAATACAATGGCTCTTAAAATGTATGATATTTACAGTTTCAGAGAAATTCAATTAAAATCAATGTCCTCTATAGAGTCTCTATTCTGCATGGTCCCAGGAGCATAACATCCAAGGGTTAATTGTCTGTTTGTTAATTGACTGAATGAGTTATTGTCTTTAGTTGCATTAGTGAATGACTATATATCAGAATAACTCAATAAATGTAATTTTCTTGAATTTTAAATCACTAGTGATTGATATCATGGTGGACCCTGATGGCACGTTGGATGCTCTGAGCAGTCTGGGTTTGACCAGTCCACTCATGGCTGAGAACAGTGTTAGTCCTGGCTCACAAGGTCCAGCTGGCAACCAGGCTGCGGAAGTATCAGCATATTCAGAGGTCGCGGAACGAGATCTCGGCCTGCAGGAGAGGAGCAAAGAGCAGAACACTGCCCATCAAAACTGAATTACTCCCAGCAGTTTACACAGAGATCCTGCACTGGTTTTCAAAGGCCAGGTCATAAGGACTTTTATGTGAATAATGTGAGGTATGCTGTAAAACTTCCTATATGACACTGCATTTTAAAGTTTGCTTCATAAATTCTATATATCCATGGACGTATTTTCAATAATCAAAGACAATATTTTGAAATATCAATCAACTGTCACACCCTGTGATCAGAATTACTGTACACAAGTATTAAAGTGCCCCTATTATGCTATTTCAAAAGTTCCTAATTTTGTTATTGGAGGTCTCCTAAAATAGATTTACATGCATCCATGGATCTGGTCTGTCTAAACCCCTTCTTTCCGTTAGCCTATGTGGTTGATTTTTCCCTAAACCTGACTACGTACCTGGAACCTAATTACCTGCGTCTACAGTCGACACTTAATAAATACATTTACCTGGGGTGTCTCCAGTCAACTCCCAAGCACAGATACAACAGTTTTTATAAAATAGGGATATGGGCAAAAATGACATGAAACATTACATAATTTCCCTACAATTTGATTGGTTCTTCATAGACAAACCCTTCTGTTACTAGGTAGGAGCAAATTCTGTTCTTGTGATTACCTTTGAAATCACAAGGTTTCAAACCTAGTCATCTGTCTAGTTTCATTTCCCATATTTGTTATTTTTACACACACACAATCAAAGTCACAAGTTTTCTGAAAGGGGACACATACATCATTCAAAAACATATGATTGTTGTTCCTGCAAGAAAAAGAAATGTTGGTTATGATTAATAAAAAAATCCATCACACCTACTCTGCTCTGATTGGTCAGACGGCTCAGTCTGTTGTGATTGGTCAGAAACCAAACGCCTATTACCATATCTGAATTTCAGCTCCAGGGTTTCTTCAGCACTTGTATACAGTGAGACGGACAGTAACGATGGAATCGGTTCTTTCTTTTGGGAGACAATAACTCAATTTATCGTGCACTTTGATCTTTGAAACTTTGCGGACCTTTTACATTCACAAACAGCTATAATACACACTGAGTGAAAGGTAATATCCAAAAAAGCATAATAGGGGCACTCTAATTATATTGTCAATGTTTTTCTTTATGATTGGAAGTACTGTAGATGTGCCTAGGAAGACATTGAGCAAATGTTGAGCAGGAAGTGAAATGTGATAGACATAAGGTGCGATTTACCCAAAACTGTCTTCATGCTGTGGATTGTCCAGTGTTTAGCCAAACTCCTTACACACAAGGTTCAAAATTAAGCCCAAATTGACCAGTTGGCCCGTATTTTGATTAGGAGCAGCAATGTAATGTACTGAAGAAAACATAGTCTGACAACTTTTACCTCAGTAGAGAAAGTTTTTCTAGGATGCATAGAGTTTTTTCTTTTTTTTTCATAACTTCATGTGGAGACGCATATGTGGAATATTTCTCACATTAAGGCACCAAAACTAATATGATGAGCAAAATGACACAATGACCTACAATGTTTGTAACAAATATGCAATGACGAAATAGCTAAATAATCCCATTGTCATTAGGACAATATATATATACTGTATATACACTATACCGTTGAAAAGTTTGGGGTCAGTGAGATTTTAATGTTTTTGAAAGAAGTATCTTATACTCTCTTTTTTATTAAATTGACCAAAATACAGTAATATTGTGAAATGTTATTACAATTTAAAATAACGTTTCTATTTTAATATATTTTAAAATGTAATTCTTGCTGAATAAAATTATTATTATTATTTATTTATTTTATTTTATTTGTACTGTAACTGACCCCAAACTTTTGAGCAGTGTAGTGTATATTTGAATAAAATTAATGCAAACAGTTTCATGGCTGGTAATATATATATACAGTATATATATATATATATTTTTTTTTTTTCTCATAGTTAGGTGTGATAAATTTTATTTTGGACCCTGTTTACACAGCAGGGAGCCAAAAATCAATATTTGACATTTTTAGTCAAAATATTTAAAGCCAGTCTCTGCCAAATATTGAATGTGCCTACTGTGTAACCAAATCTTTAGACAGTGGGGTTGAAATCGGAAAATGATTATCTAAATAGACAATATCTCAGTAGTTTTGCTGGAGTGAATTTGTGATTTATGAGAAGTCTGATTTGTCAAGACAAAGCTAAACTGTGTATTACACTTAATAACCCAGTCTAATATGTGAAGCATTGTTTTTTTGACCCAGTCCTTCAATTTGATCTGTAGCACTTTGATCATCTTTTGTACATTTATTGTAAAACATTCCTCTGCAAGTACCTTGCATCCTTGCATTAATGTTGCTGTGTACCTGTAGTTCTATAAAGGTTGCCATGTTCCAACAATACCCTTTTCATATATGTGAATATGTAATTACCAATTAGGAATATTCAAGTTGTCTCTGCCATGTGATAGCCATTAGAAGGGCCTGCATTTACCCAAATGATTATCAAACTTGTTATGTCACAAAGTGCCCATTATCAAGGTCATTATCTGATGATGTAGACATTAAGCATCATGTTTTTTGCACATGCCAATGTATCGACCTGTTAAAATGAGTGTTGTGAACTGGGTACTGTTGACAGATTGAAAAATGGCTTGGTTTTTTTGTAAATTGTCTTCGCAGGCCATCTGGTTAGGTAGGTAGCATGGTCAAATTTCTCTCCTCTTATCTTCCGTCTGCCTCATACCAGTGGTGTTTACACATGAATGTAAAACTAATACCGATTTAATAAAGAACTTTCATATCCCTGGATGCTTCACGTCATAATCAGTTTAATGTACATAATCATGTACATAATAATAAATTATGTACACTCACATAGATATTTGTTTATTTTACACATAGTCAGGATTTTACATGGCACAGGTCGCCTCATGGGGGCCGACATATTGAGATCCATGTGTCTATAGTATAAAAAATAATTTTAACAAAAAATTTAACAGATATAACCATTTAAACTAAATTGTTACACCTTTTGCGTCCGGGTCCGTTTTGACCCGAAACTGACCTGTGGCTTACTGGCTTTACATATGAAAATATGCTCTTCTGTAAAAATACATTTTGTTTGAACATGAACACAATAATTCTGAAATTAAAATAAAATGACAAACAAATGAATGTCTTAATGTGTTTGTAGAGCAAAAGTTCATTGACCTTCATCGAAGAGGTTTTGGTGTCCACATTTCTCTTTGCTGCCACCTATGGTGAACCATTGATAGCCATGATAAGGAGATTCAAGCTGTTTATTATAATATTTTTTCATATGAAAGCAAAAGTGATAATGATATATGATGTTGATAAAAAAAAAAAAATCTTGTTTTGATGTTGTTTTGTTAAAAAAAGAATATGTAGGTTTTTATATACGCTTACGTTCCACCGGGTCCAAAAAGACCCTAGAATGCAAAAGGATGTATAGAGCTTTTTTTTATATTATTTCATTATGAGGGTTAAATTAGTTCCTGATGGGCCGTATTTTTATTTTATTTTTTTCATGATTATTCAGTTTTTCTTAGAAATGTCACATTAAGGATATAAAACAGGCTTGCGAAGCCATTCACGTGACTTTAATACAAATATAAAAACTACATACATTTGAATAAGAAAAGTGGCCACAAATTAAGCTGCTTGCCCTCTTTATCCCTAGTCTTTACACTTTAAACACACATACACACACACGACTGATTTGCACCTCATGCTCTGAGGGCTATTAAACTAAATTAGGTTTAAAATCCCATGAGGTTTTAGTTCAGGTAATGCAGTCTTGATTTATAGCACTCCTTAATCCTCTCTTTTGTTCTATACTAGCCATGCATTAAAAGGGAAGGTGCTGGAGCAAAAAAGGGCTAACTTTTTCGACTAATCTAACAGCGAAGCATAACCCTTTATATTGTAGATCCTAGAGCCTTACTCTACATAAGAAGAGAGAGTAATATGTGTGGAAACGGACTGCGAAGAGCAGGCTATGTGTTGTATGTTTGTTACATAACAGCTTTTCCGCAGTGTTTGATAATCATGACCTATCAGTCAAACAGCTGCCCAGAAACACACACATCTTCCCGGAGGACAACTACACATTTACATATTCTGTGCAAGTGGTCGATGGGCAGTTATTGCTGAGGGTCTGATTGTGTTTCAGGAGAACAGAGAGTGAAAAGAAAAAAAAAAACTGCTGAGTCACTGGTTTAATTATGCTAACAGACCAAGGGAGGGGAATTAGTATTCGTGGGAGAGCATGTGGGAAAGACCACAGTCTGGAGAAATTAAAGTATGAAGCCGAAATCACAGAACATACCAAGCTCTGATCTTATCTTTGAAGTCAATGTTAAATGAAAGCTTGGACTGCTATTTATTTGGTAACACTTACAAAAAAAAATCCATTTGTTGCATTATGAATGAAACGAAAAATATACTTGAAATACAATGAAAAATACTTCTAAAGTATCGTAATGTTAATAATAAGGCTACATTATTACAATCAAAAGTTGGACTTGAGCTAACATGAACTAACAATGAATAGTAATATTTTTATTAACAAAGATACAAATACTGTGACAAATGTATGACTCATTGTTATAGTTAATGCATCAACCTAATGGGACGTTATTGTAAAGTGTTACATCTTATTCTGCCAGCATACTTATTTTCTTGTTGAATTTCCAGTTTTACATAGAAATACACCACATTACAGAATGCAGCTTAATTTTGACTTTAAAGTGTGAAATGAGACATATATTTTAAATGTCCTTACATTCACAGGACAAGAACTCTTGGTCGTTGCCGAGTCTTCCAATAGATTGGTGGTCTAGTTCATCTGTTTATATTGACAGACTTATGGCTAAGCAAAACGTGGCTCCTGCTTATAGTATGAGTTTCATCAATATTGCATTGACATATTGCTTATCTCCAGGATCATAATAGATTGAGGTACTTCAGACAAACGCGGCGCGATGCAAACGAGGAAATATGAGGCAATCAAAAGCAGTCACGACTACTTCCTCTGCTGTAGAGTTTTATTACAAAATCATTTCCTCTCATCACCCAATAATACAGCTGGGTATTTGTTTTTGAAAGAGTTTGCAGCGTGCAGGCAGACGACTGTGAACTTCTGGGTAATGTCAAATGAATACTTTATTGAATTTGCCCGCAGCTCTTCTGAGTTAATATGCACTGATGTGTGAGTGTGTTGGACTCTGGCAGTCATGCATCAGAGCACCACCAACACACTCAGCGGAGGGGAGGGTTCCAGGTGCAGAATGTGGATCTTTGCATCCACTCCCACACACTTTCTTAGTCACTGTGCCCACTCAGACTTTGCCAGCCCCTCCCAGCAGGGCAGGGAGACCCCTTTTTTTGCTAGTGTTTGGATGAAATCCAAAGAAATCAAGCGCTCTGCAAGACACGGCTCAGTCTTACACAGACTCCAACAGTGCTTGCTGCTGGGACTGGCTTAGAGGCTTTCCCTCGGCTACTGAACTGTGGATGAACGTCTCTTGGAGATTAATTATTGGATACTTGATGAGTTGGAAACATGCAAGATAGGAGGTTTGTTTCTGAGGGTCCAGGGCTGAAGCCTCCGCCTGAAACGGGGTTCTTCTCTGCACCTCTCGCCCGGCCGGGTGCCAGCATCTTCAACGCCGTCCAGCAGCAGGACTACTCCGCCATGGTCTGGCTCAAAAGAAGGGATAGGATGGAACGGGTAAGGCTGACCTTTAATGACTGACCAGCGCTGACCTTTTTCTCCTCAGCGCTGAAACCATCCACCTGTAACCAAGGCACAGCACACACTGTGCTGAACAGGGTGGAGAGGGCAGGTCTGTGTGTCTGACTAACACTGTGCAAATGCGATCCGTTCATTGACATTTTCAGACTGTTTTAATGTTATCTAAAGCATTTGAGGCTATATGTCATAGCAGTTTTAAGTTTCTCATTGAAGATGAGCTGAGAAAACATGTTCATGTTCAGACGTGATGCAGCTTGTAACACGAGTGATCAATCATCAGTCTCACTAGACTCAGAGTCTCAAAAACATCTAAGATATCCTGGATTATATATATCAAACAAATGTAAAAAATTATATGATCAGCAAGTCATGACAACATGTTTTTACATTAACTCATCAAAATACATTAAGCAAAAATAACTTTTTAGAAGTTATACAAGATTCAACTCCCTTTTAAAGCCAGTTTAATGTAATTAAAGTTGAAATGACTTTTACATCTAAGTTGATTTTGCTTAAAAATGTAAGGCAGCAACTTTTTTACAGGTGAAAAATAACATGTAGATATGACTAATATGCATATTGATCGAAATATATAATTATTTAAATGTGTATATTAATTGTAAATTCTTAGTTGTTTTTTTGTTTTTTTAATGCATTTTAATAGTTTAGTTCTAGACAAATCAAGAATATACGGGTCAAAGGATCTGAAAGATAATATCATGAAACATCTAAAAGATGATCATAATGGCAATTAAGATTGAATGATTCCAGTTATATACAGCTCTGGAAAAAATTAAGAGACCACTGCAAAATTATCGGTTTCTCTGGTTTTACTATGGATATTTGTGTTTTTTTGTTTAATTCTATAAACTACTAACAACATTTCTCCCAAATTCCAAATAAAAATATTGTCATTTAGAGCATTTTTTTTTTTTTTTTGCAGAAACCGACAACTGGTCAAAATAACTAAAAAGATGCAGTGTTGTCAGACCTTGAATAATGGAAAGAAAATAAGTTCATGTTCATTTTTAAACAACACAATACAAATGTTTTAACTCAATATTTGGTGGAATAACCCTGATTTTCAATCACAGCCTTCATGCGTCTTGGTATGCTCACCACCAGTCTTCCACATTGATGTTGGGTGACTTTATGCCACTCCTGGTGCAAAAATTCAAGCAGCTCGGCTTTGTTTGATGGCTTGTGACCATCCGTCTTCCTCTTGATCACATTCCAGAGGTTTTCAATGGGGTTCAGGTCTGGAGATTGGGCTGGCCATGACAGGGTCTTGTGATCTGGTGGTCCTCCATCCACACCTTGATTGACCTGGCTGTGTGGCATGGAGCATTGTCCTGCTGGAAAAACCAATCCTCACAGTTGGGGAACATTGTAAGAGCAGAAGGAAGCTTCTGAAGTAGAAGAAACCTGGAAGTTTTCTTCCAGGACAACCTTGTACGTGGCTTGATTCATGTGTCCTTCACAAAGACAAATCTGCCCAATTCCAGCCTTGCTGAAGCACCCCCAGATCATCAGTATTGGTTAGACCGAGACCTGGAGAGGCCTACAAGCCACAGTGTCTCGCACCCACTGTGAAATTTGGTGGAGGATTGGTGATGATCTGGGGGGGCTTCAGCAAGAATGAAAAAGGTTTTTTTTTTTGCAAAGAATTTAAAGAAATTAATGCTTTTTTTCAGCAAGAATGCATTAAATTGATCAAAAGGGACAGTAAAGACATTTGTAATGTCACAGAAACTTTCTATTTCAGATCAGTGCTGTTCTATTGATCTTTATATTCATCAAAGAAACCTGAAAAAAAAAACCCACACACACACACACCTGTTTTCAACACTAAGAATATTACATGTTTCTTGAGCAGCTAATCAGCATATTAGAATGATTTCTGAAGGATCATGTGACACTGAAGACTAATAATCATAAATAATAATAATAAACTAGTAATGATGCTGAAAATTCAGCTTTGATCACAGGAATAAATTACATTTTAAAATATATTCAAATAGAAAATAGTTCAAATAAAATGAAACATTGTAATGTAAAAATATTTCACAATATTACTGTTTTTGCTATATTAAAGAGGTTTTCACCAGGTTAGCTTGAGTCACGCTTATTCAGGGAAAGGTATTTTTCTTTAGTATTCACCATAAGCAATGCAATATTGTTGACAATTTGCTGGGACTCTGGGTCCAAACTCAATGTCCTGAACTTTAATTAGTTTACTGGCGGGGACCAGCCAGCATCGGCTATTCCCAATTTTTTCGCCTTGCAATTGCTTCTAATTTATCCCAGAGGACTCTGTTTGGACTTTGCTTTGGGGCAGTGCCTGAAGCGGCATCTGCTAGGACAGTCTGAGAAGAGAAGAGAGCTCGGGACTGGGAGGACACATTCAACATGAAATGACTTGCAATTCATGGCTGTCAGCTTTTCCAAAAATCACTTCCAGCCCTTTACTACGTAGATCATTGCTTAGATCACAACCCACATTAATAGCAGTGATTTCTGCCACTTATTGGGTAATCAGATTGCATCATCCCTAAATTACTTCGGGGATTTTTCCTTCGGGGGTTAATGGTACACCACCCATTTTACAAATCCAGGCACAAACAGCTAGAAATTATAATTTTTCTGATTCTATGTTTGTAGCCAGTCAAGTTGTTGTTTAACTTTCCAATCAGAATTGGAAAAAAAAAACCTGACTAACCATTTTGTTAATGAGCTCTGAGAATGTATTTGTGGTGAGAGCTGCAGAGCTGCTAACAGTGTTTGTGTATATATGTGTGTGTGTGGGGGGGATTTTGATTGTTATTAATTATTTATTAATTCTGACTATTTAACATACTATTCAGTTAGAACAAATGTTGATGTATAGATGAAAAAGCCTTGTAATAAATGTGCTGAATTGCGATTTAGTGGCACGTCAAGATGAAAACGGTTTTGTTGGCATCCTTATTTTACAACATCTCAAATTTACTTTGTCAAAATATTATACTTTTCTCTGATCTTGTGAACAAAATAAGTCTTTTTAATGTTTTATTGTTCATTATACTTAATTATATTTATTGAATGTTTAAAACACTATGCATTTGCAAAAAAAGACGTAGTTTTGTCAGAACCACTGTCATTAAATACGATTGACAATTAGCATACAGTTTGGATGACGGTATGGTTTCTGTTCTGGGCGAGAAGAACTCAGGGAGGGCAGCAATAACTCCCCTTAGGGTAAACTGAACAGAACCAACATGAATGTATTGCAGATATCATTAATTCAAGAATTTTAAAGTACAACATGATTCGAGAATTTATTCTGATTCAAAGGGCAATCAGAATGCCAAATACTGATTGGACGAGAGGAGGAGCTGGGGATGGAGGAGGGTCATTAGCTCCTGAGAACGCGATATCTCCTTCAGCTGAGAGTCAGCTGATACGAGTTGACTAACGTAACCTGCCAGAACTGCCGCTATGCTTAATATTTATCACTGTAATGAGGATCGAAAATCAAAAAAGACACAAAATTTAACTCTAATTAGGCTTAGAATTTGCTGAGAATAAAAATAAAAACCTGCATGCTCCTGAAAAACAGCCTTCATTTTCTTTATGCAAAAAGTACTTTTTTTTTTTTTTTACTTTTAAATTTGGGGTGAAGTGTGGCCTGAACATGTTTTTGTGAGATCGACATATCTGGATGAAGCTCCCAGTCTGCAGAAAGCCAGCATTTCTTCATGTTCTCTGTTAAGTGTACTGTAGCAGGTAGTCTCATTTGGCTTGCTGGGTCTCTCTCTATCACTCCACGTCTTTCCCTTTCCCGGTGAAACGAGCCGCTCGGGATTTGTGTGGAGGGACGTGTGCTGTGCTCTGCCTTCCCCGATAAGAACTGATTGCTTTCTCTGCCCTGCCACTGTTCTGTGCTTCTCTCATATACAAATAAATCATGCTACATGCCAAATCTTTGACTTCTCCTTCAACCTTACAACTCAGTTATATAACTAGGCCTCTATACCTGTCATTTTAGCACATATGCCTTTTGTAAAAGTGTAGCACTTGATCAAAGCAGAGCTTTCATTCCTGGCTATAGATCTTTCTGTTTAAATGAGCTCTGTTTAGCCTTTAGGTTCAGACTGAAGTCTTTGAGATAAAGCTTTAAGTATTCTGCTCAGGAGCTACATCTTGTCCTTACACAGCCTGACACACTCACACGTTGTATTTTCATGTTTTATGGGGTATTTCCATAGACATAATGATTTTTATACTGCACAAACTGTATATTTGTATATCAGTGAATTTTCAGTTTACATGCAACACATTTCTGTAAAAATAAATGTGCTGTAGAAATAAAAATGTTCGGTCTCACTTTAGGTGTCTTTAACTATACTAACATTTAAATTAATCATTTGATGCAATGCACTTATTGACATACACGTTTTTACATGTTCATACATTTATAAAATACCTGCATGTACTTACTGCTGTAATTAAATATAGAATTACACTGTTGACCCTTAAACCTACCAAAATCACCAAACCTGTCCCATAGAAAACAGCTTTTTCGCATTTGCAGGTCACCTGGAGTAGGCTACGTCAAAGTCGATCATTCTTTAAAGAAGAAGCGGTGTGTTTGGACAGAAGACGAGACATGCAACAAAGAAATGTCACAGTTTATCAAGACCTCGAAGCAGATGGGAGGGGGAGAAGGGCCCAGAAACACCTCATACATGCTCCCAAGTATAAGGGGCTTTCCTGCATTAATGCTTGGCTAACATGCCTACATCTCTTGCGATTAAAAATAATGGCTAGTGCGGTGGCTGAGATGTACGTAAACCTACCAACCCCAGTTGCCATGATTTTTGGAATGACTTATCGCTAGAGGAAATGACATTTTAGTCGCATAATATCGGTTAATGGAAACGCTGTCATTTTGTTAGTACTATCGTCAATAGTTTTTTTATCAACATTTTGAAAATATCACAAAAGTTTTGCGCAAATCTGAAATGGAAACCAGGGGAGTGTCAACTAAAAAGTAGAAACCACATTAAATTTGTATATACAGTAACAAATATTTCCATGGTGAAAAAAACTAACATTTTGACCAGTGTGGTTGGTGGTTCACATGATGACAAAAAACTGTGAGTCACGAGAAGTCATCTGTTACAGTGATTTTACTAAAGGTGTTCATAAAATTAGGCAACATGAAACAGCTATATAATATATGCAATTTATAATAATACTGGGTAGATTACTTACAAATGACAAATTACATGACTTAGACAGACAGACAGACCGATAGATACTGTATATGTGAAATTAGCCTTAAATGCTGACATGGAATAAAACATAAATAACATAAAACATAAATAAATAAATACTTTCCTAATATTAACATTAAGAATATAAATAATTAAAATAAACCATTTGCCTGCTATGTTACAGTTCATTAACTTAACAGTAAGTTGCAAAAATGTGTTTTTGTACAAGTTTTCCGTCTCTTCCCCTTTATACTGTTTATCAGCATTTTACAATATCAGATCATGAAATCAGATATGAATGGTTAAGCAAAAACCAATAAAACCTTGATTAATGTGTGCCAAATATCTTCCTTTGTATGGTTCTTATAAGCAAAAAGCTTTTCCAGTAAGACAGAAAAAGAATAGATCTTCCAGCCTGAGATGCAATAAACGTGCCAAATATCCCAAGCAAAGGTTCCATAAAATATATATATTTATAAAATTAATGAGACCTTGTTCAGTGGGGTCTGTTTTTTCAACACATGCACAGTAATTTTACGAGTCTCTCATGTGGAACCCATCCATTTATATCAATTTTTGCACATTCTAGATGCAACTTACAAGGTGAATTCTGCCCTTTTATCAAAGTCAGCCTGACTGTGTGCTGTTTGCCGGGGTGTAAAGTGTGATATCCTGCAGACAGAAGCACAGCATACACACTGACGTGACCCTCAGTATGAGTGACGCCCACACACACACTCACTGACCTTAAAGCACACATATGCACAGCGGGGATGAATGAGTCAGGAATATGAACAGGAGTGTTTCTGACATGGTCCAGAAATGGCCCTGAAAATCACAGTTAATGTACATATTGATTAATAATGCATGGAAGCGTGTATTATTGTAGTGCGACCAGGTTCCTGAACACTGTGTATCATGCAGTGGGAGCTCTCATCACAGTGGACAGTGAGGTCAGTCACTGGAGCAGGGAGAACGTCCTAATGAGTCTTACGGGAGAGGGATTGTCTCAGTTCTGTTCCCTAATGATACTCTCCTGCCAGAGGGATTGCTGTGTTATATACTTCAGCTCCGAACTTTTGTCCTGGATAAATTCTAAGGATGCTGAGTATGTGACCTGCCCGGATTTTGACAGCTACTGGGAAAGCTGGAGTTATCTTAAAAATGGTCTCTGTTGAAGAAATTAGATAATGGTGTGATGGTGGTTAAAGCACAGGGCTGTTAATTGGATTGTAACTCAACGCAAGGTTACCTCAGGTGGACTATCCCTGCAACCAGGCCCACAGACTCCATACATTATTTCAGAATTTTCTGCGCTGATTTTTGGGTTGAAAATCAGTGAAATTCTGCTGTATGGAACACGGATGTAAGATGAAAGTATAAGAAATCTGTACAATGGTCTCATTTTAGGATTTTGATTAATAATATGGAATGTCATAGGTTAAAGGAAGTTCCTGCATCGTGCAAATTATTTATTATCGCCATCCATTCATCTTTTGTATATATATATATATATATATATATATATATATTTATTTATATATGTTTTTGAGGCATTATAAACAGTGTATATTTGTATATGTGTAGGGGGCTATAGGCTATATATATACAGTATCTACTGTATATTTGTGTGTGTTTGTTCCAGACAAATGTTGCGCCAGTGTGTCCTCTTGTGCAGAACTAATAATGTACACATTAAGTTTTTTGTTGTAATGTAGTTCTAATTGGGAGTATTTATGTGCATATTTATGTTTGTGGTCAAACTGTAAAAACAATTCACAATTAATATCCAGTAATATTTACATCACCAAATACATAACTCCAAACATAGCATCAGCTTTAGATAACAAACATTAAAGTATACGCTAATAAATCAAAGATATCCCCTACAATGCAAATATCACATATTAGCATGAAACAACTGTCAATACAGATTTCTAAAAAAGTCGCTACAAACACATATTAAAAATAAATGCAACATATTGCATGAATATTTCAATAGGCAATTTAAACTGTAAATGTCTAACCAAACATGTTTGTATAATATATATTATGTATAATAAACAAATGGCGTTTAGGCGCTAATCGCGATCTACATAGTGATTTATCAATATAATATTGCTATCAATATAAGTAACGTTAGCCTATTGTATATAGGCCTTATAACAACAAAATGTTACTCACCACGCTGGGAATATATCGTTTTAAATAATATTTTTATCTGTAATTGTTATAGAAAGTTTGCATATGAGCACATGGCTTTCTCACTCGGTTCAGTTTTTTTTTCTACCTGCGTCTCTTCCCAGGCGATCACATGAGCCCACAGAATCACCGTCTCTTAACGGAATAGGCTACAATCTATTCAACCAATTTGTTCAAAAGCGCAGATTCTTTCATGAACTGAACAAGTGAATCATTCGCTAAATGCGCGACGGTTCTGACTTTGTTGTAGTAGGCTATTTGTTTTAACAGCATTTTCAAAGCACGAGTTACCACCTTCTTCTTTTAGTTACATTTATAATAGCCTATATGATAGATAGATGGGTGGACAGACAGACACTAAGTGACTAATCTTAATGAGATTAAATCCTCCATTCAAATGATTCGTTCAAAAGCGCTGATTCCTTCAGGAACTGAACAAGTGAATCTGAATCATGTGCTCAACACTGATGCGCGACGGCTCTGCAATGACTTTGTTGAAGTATTTGTGTTTTAACAGGCTAGCGTTTTCAAAGTACGAATTACCACCTTCTTCTTCTTCTTGCAAGTAAGTATCAGATTAATCGTGCTTTGAATTCAGAGCTGCTACTACATGCGACACATCTCCAAACCACACTTACCTCATTTAGGCCTATTGCATTTTATAAGCCAGAAACAACTACATACTGTGCAAGGGGTTGAATTTAGTTTTTTTTTACTCATCTTCCACACTATTGGAATGCCTTCAAATTGTCTATTGCTATTTGTTTTGTTTTCTCAGAAAATGTTGATATATTTGATTAATTGCATTTAATTCAATTAATTTCATTAGCCTACAATTTTGACAGATCTTTAGAAATGTGTGGATCTTTCTGCTAGGTTCTAAACTGTTAGATAAACGAGATTGTTTTTGTGTAGTATTTAATACAGTGCCAATACCTAAAAATAAGTTTTCCTCCTGGCCACAAGGGTCCTCTGTCAGAGAAGGACAGTCAAGTTTCTCTTATACATCATGTCTGCGCCACCTCTCCCTGGAGAAATGACTCACCTAGTATTGTCTGGGCCATCAGCCTCCTTTTTTCTTTCTTTCTTTCTTTCTCTCTCTCAGTTTTTTTATACAGTACATTTTATCTCTCTGACATTTTCCCACAAGTATCAACACAGGACTTGTACAGTTATAAAATACATTTTTACATTTTCTGAAGACATAGAGTGCTCTTAGTGCAAAACATTTAAACACAATACTAAAGTGTAGGTGGTGGTTGCCAAGCTTGTGCTATGCAGTTGCTAAGGTGTTCTGGATGGTTTCTAGGGAGTTGCTAAGTGGTTGCTTAATGTTCCAAGTCAAATGAATTTCAGGTTTCTAGGGCTTGGCCATCAGTATGGGATTTGTTTTTTTATCATTCATGTCCATGTCATAAATGTTGCAGGACGTGTTCCATGTTAAATTTTAATACTAGAGGGTTTGTTAAAATCCCTAACACTAAGTACACTCTTAAAAATAAAGGTTCTAAAAGCGTTTTTTGGGGGGTTAGGAACCTTTCAGTGAGCAGTCTTTGAAGGCCCACTGAAGTGCCTTGAAACGTGCAGTTTTATTCAGTGTGTTGACGTAATTTCCCCTGAAACGGGAAGACAAGATGGGACATCGAGCAGCTCCTCCCCTTTTTTAAGCGTTTGGCTTATATCGCAGCTCAAATTCAAATGGCTCCGAAAGGTTTTGTGGTCTGCGCGGACTCACGCGCTCTGTGCCGTCGTGTCTCTGGATCGGAGCAGACTGTGTGCGAAATTTACACTGTCTGAATCGTTCCCTATCCCCTATAGTGCACTATGTGCCATTCACCATATAGAAAATTGTATTTGTGTGAACAAGTGACCGGTTTCAGCTGCAGCTTCAGCGTCTAATTTGTAGGGGTCTTTAGATTCTAGTGAGCATTTGATTGGACAGGAAAAACTGATGAGAAGATGAAGTGCAGAGTGATGTCATCAAAATCATTGATTCATATTGGCGGAAGTGAGAGACTATAAGTTTTGATGCTTATATCTTCTAAATGTGAAGCATATTCATACTAAAGGTTAAATAAAAATTACATTTTGATTTCATGGGGACTTTAAAAGAAAATAAAAATTCTTAGTAAGAACATTTTAATAATCTAAAAAACTCTTTTCAACTATATTGTATCTTTCGTGGAATGGAAAGGTTCCATGGACATTAAAAAGTTATTTATGGAGCCATGGATTGCATGAGATTTGGTAATAGAGATGCAAACACACTCTCCTTTTCTTTTTACCTTCTTTGGCAGTTGGCACCCAATCAGCAGCACTCAACACTTCTACAAAATGCTTACTCTCCCAATTAAAATTCACTTTTTGAATCATAACAAACACTGTACTTCTGCACTCTACTGTATGTAAGTGCAGCTGCTGTGCAGTGATGGAGTGCTTGGCGTTTTGAGGTGAGGGGCTCAGCTGTAACTAATGAACGTCATGCTGACATTGACCTCTATTCAGACGGGCAGGTTCATTCCCATTTCGTTTTGCTCTCTTTATCCTTCACTGAAAAGTTATGCAACGATGTCCCAAAACACAGGTGCATATATCTCCTGTCCACCGTCCTGCCAGTTCTCCTCAATGTATCCCTGCTGTAAGTCTTGTGGTCTATCAACATCGCGTTTATTCAGATGGCTTTTGCTGACTCTAAAGTGGTCAAGAAGGGGAATTAGTTGCTTTTAAATACGCTTACTCAACAAACTCCACCCTGTAATCACAGGACTGAGAAGAGTGCGCATTATCTTGTTAAGCAATGATACAAATCCCAGTGATGGAGGTCATCTGTGTCTCATGAGTATAGGCAGTAATTAACAGAGCATAAGTGAGGTGAGATTCAGCAGGAGTCTCCCGCTGTACGCAGCATATGCTCCATTCCTTTGCTATATAGTGTGCCAGGAACATCTGAGGAGTGATTCTTGACTCACTTGCCCTTTTTGCATCATGTGAGCCGACCAGCTACCCTATTGAAAAATCCAGCATAACCCCGCATGAATTCCATGTTGGTTCAGGCTAGTTTATGCTGGTATAGTGCTGGTCTAGCTGGTGGACCAGCATAGTCAGGCTTTTCTCAAACAAAACTAAGCTGCTTTAGCTGGTCCACCAGCTACGCTTCCTATGGTGTCCCGGCATGCAAAATACAATAATTATGTATAATTTTAATATTATTAAAATTAGAATAATAATTATATAATAATTATGCTGGATTATATATATAGTATGTGACCAGTGTGTTCAGTGGGTATATCTGTTCGATAAAATTATATAAAAAAAAAAGTTTTTAGATATATATAGGCTATATATATATGAAGGAAGAACAAAACACTAAACTTTAGTATGGTATTTATCTGACAAAATTATTTGGTAAAAAAGGCAAACTACAGCTAAAGGTTTTATTTTATATGCAAAAAAAAAAGCACAACAAAAATTTAAATTAAATTAATTAATTAAATTAAATTAAATTAATTACAAATATTAATAAATAAATACTATAATAATATATACACGTTCTGCTTAAAATGAGACAATTTTCTAATAATAGAGTAAGAATGTAGAGCTAAAAAAATTTGTGAATAACATAGTTCAGATAATATGATCTTAGATGAGTTCCTGTTGAAATCATTGACTTTTGATCTCAGAAAATCTGAGCACAGTTTGAGACATTGTTAAGATCTCATCTAAAAGTGAAGCAAACGTAAGAGTGAAACCATGCACTGGAGTCAGTTCAGATCAGTGCGAAGCAAAAGTCTCCATTTGCTTTCCATTTAATGTAATTTGCTGTCTAAGAGAAGACAGATATTAAAGAGATCTCCTCTGGGGTTTTCTTTCCTATAAGAGAATTCGGTTATTAAGAATCTCAGATTGCCTGAGTCTCATTCCGGTGACTCTAATAAACAACTTACTTGATAGATTAGTTCACGAGCCGACCAGCCAGTTGTAGCGATGCTGAATTATTTATAGGGAACGTGTCAAGCTCATTTATGCTTGCGCTGAACTTTCCCTCTGCCGTGCAGGAAGGAAAAGAGACAATACCTTAGAGATGCTTGGAGTCAGAAGGTTGTGTTTTATAACATGTCTTTTTTTTTTTCTGGTCTTTCTTCTGCTGATGCCAAATCCATTTGCACTCTGCCAGGAGAGTTTTGCTTCACAGGGCAGGTGAGAAAGATGCAGAAGGGAGGGGGATTGTTCTGTGTTAGCCCAGCATTGGATGTTTCGAGAGAGGGAGTGGACCGTGCCTTTCTCTCTCCTCCTCTCTCTTTCTCTGTCTCCATCACTATGGAGTTGAGGCAAGGAAACCACACAGTCAGTGGAAGCATGCATGAGCTCAGGGTGCTAAAACAAAAGGCACACCATCTCTCATCCGCTAGATCATTCCGGGAACCTGCACTTCCATTACAGTGATGAGCGTAAGAGAGAGGCTGAGCAGGACATGTTACCAAGGAGACTACAATGATGAAATGCACTAGCGTCTCGTTTTCCATGTTTCCTGAAGTCTGAAGGAACTTAAATGCTGTTATGCCAGGCTCTGGCACTCAGGAGAACATCATGAAGGTGAGGGTTAACTTTTTCTTCAGGCTCTTAAAACCCTATCAGATTTTTCCTGTAGAAAGTGTCTGCGTTTAAATTGAAATTTGATTATATTTTGCTCAGCTCTCCCCAAAAGAAGAGGGGAATATATATATATATACACATACACAATCAATTGCCAAAGAGAATAATGCCAAAAAATATTCTCATTATAATCTGCTAATCTTACTATGTATCTGGTAATTATGAGTAATTGGGTAATTCTTTATTAATTTTTATATATATATATATATATATATATATATATATATATATATATATATATATATATATACAATACAGTATATACATACATACACACGCACATTTGAGATATTTGTGTTAATTAATTAATCAAAAAAATAATATGCTTACTTTTTATGAAAATAATGGCACAATGCAGAATGCAAAAATTGTCTTACAAATAGTTATATAATAATAGTCAATATAATGTAATATAATAAAATATAATGTGAGATATGATGATCTGGACATTTATTAAGCTGGACTATGACGCTATTTTCTTCTAGATCTGCTGTACAGCAGAAACAAACTTTGTTGCATTATTTTTCTGTTATCACTGTAAAGCTGCATTGAAACAATCTGTATTGTCAAAAGCGCTATATAAATAAAGGTGACTTGACTTATTAGAAAGAATTACCCATCCAAAAATAATTTTTCCTCACAAGTTGATTCGCAAATACAGCATGGTTTACAGTAGCCTGACTAAGCTGCATGTCAGGCATTTTTGATTGTATGTCAGAACGCTTAACTCGGCAAGGCTGAACTCTGAAAAGTAACAGATAAGGTTAGAAGGAGCAGCACATCGTCGTGTCACTCAAAAGCGTCAGCACAGAAAGCTCAGTGCAAACACAGCATTCATTTGACAGGATTCCCCTTCAGGCAGAGAAAGTCTCTGTCTACAGACAACTTTAATCCTTCCATCGCCACCGGCAAGACAAAGGTTTCATTTTTATTACGGTGACATAAATCTGACATATCTTTTGATTACTGCTGGATTTGCTCTTAGCTTCTAGAAAAAAAAAGAAAATACCGAAACACTAATTGACTCCTGATTGATTTCATTTCAAAATTTCACATTCTCTTATAGGGTCTGAGACATCCCAAGACCTTTTGAATGGCACTTTAGTGTTAGGTAAACGTGATATCAAGTACAACATGTTCCTGGACAACGCTATCTCAGTACGAGTACGAGAGTGGCTAATTCTTTTTGTCTTTTGTCTAAACCGAGAGGGTTTAGGGCTGGTGTCATTGGATGGATTTAGCAAAAAACTCACAAATTCGTACAAGTGAGGTCGCATGAATTCGTACGAATTAGCCACCTTGTAAAATTCGTATGGCCAGTTGCATAAACTGTTAAGGCTAGGCTTACAAGTTAGTCATCCAATTTTATTCTTTAAGACTGTTAATAACTTTTTAAAGTCAGTAACATAAAAACGTAGATTGGTCTAATTTGACACCGAGCAGTAAGACTGATTACCCCTAACTAACTTCTAGTTGATCATACTAGTTCTTAAGACACAGTGGCTATGGCTATGTTTATGCAACTGGCCCCAGGTTGTCCTGGATCAACATCTTTGTTGGGGCCATAACCTATGGGGGTAGGTTTAGGGGAAGGGATATGGTTAGGACAACATTTTTGGACAGGAACATTTCTTACTTGGCAAAATCACATTACATGTTTTTCCCAGTGTTTCTGATATGATTTTAAACCAAACTTGATATTCAAACGTCCTTTGAGATCAAATAAGGATAGGCTACAGCTTCAATAACATCTCAAATGTCAAAAATATTTTGTAACCTCAAAGTTCCAACATTTGGATCTGTGGGAATCCAAACATAAAGTACAGTCAATCATGACGGTACATGAGTGTGTGAGGGTAAAGAAAGCGACACTAATTGACCAAATCCGCTTTTATGGCAGGAAGGTTAATAGCCTACTTTGCAGTAATCTGCACGCTTTGAGGTGGTGCACTCCCCTGCTTTTTAATTAAACTTCACTTTGCATGTCTCCTTCAGAAGAAAATCATATGATGTATATGTCACTCAGCAGACAGCTGTAAAGCCGGTATACTCTGATGGAGGCCAGCAGATGGGAAGGGAGACAATCTCTCTCAGGGGAGAAATGTTCAGTGAAGGGCTGGCTAAGCAAACGTCGAGTGTGCACTTTTTTTTGGAGGGAAAATTAAAAGTTCTGTGTTCATTACAGCAGTGGTTCTCAAATAGTATTGCTTCAGGACCCATATTTTACAGTTCTTTACTGTACAAAAGTAAACAAAAAAAAGTTCTTAATACACTGAAATAATTATTTATATAAATTCTTTATATAAGTGAATATGCCCCCAAACAGTCTCTTTTTTTATAGGTTCTATTCTATGGAAGTACAATCATGCCAAATGTTTTTGAAACAAAAAAGCTTGTTGAATTGCACTACGTGAAAAAATATGCATTGCATTATGCTGCATTATAAAATGCATACTGTGCTTGCATTTTAATGAATTGCATTTTTATGGGCTGAAATTTAATAATCCATATTCACCTTTCAGATTTCACTTCCAAAATATGAATTCTGTTCAAATATACAACCTATAATATTCGACTGGCAAATTTCTGTCCATTTTATTTGGCTTTACAAATTCGCTTTCACAAATTCAGTGGTTCAGATTCGACAGAAAATTCAACATTTCACATCCGGGAACTGCAGAAATAGCGGTAGATTACCGATTCATAATCTCCATCTGCTGTTAGTCGGCTCACCAGTAGATGGTGCAAGCGGCTGTTGACGAAGACTATAGCAACAGTTAGAAAGTCATTAAAGGTCCCATTGCATGGATTATTTTATTATTTTAGAATGTTTCCTGGGGTGCCCTTATAATGTTAGTATGGTTTTTAGAGCAATTTTTTTTATAATTTAGAAATAAAAGGCATTTTTCCTAGCCTGATTTTAGCCTCTGATTTGAACGCTCTGTTTGAAGGGGCGTGTCTGTGTGAGACTTCAGTGTAAACGCCCTCTGCTGTGATTGGCTGCTGTGAGACTTCAGTGTAAACGCCCACTGCTGTGATTGGCTGCTGTGAGACTTCAGTGTAAGCCTGTTGATCACGTGAATGAAGATCTTATCATTGCAACGCAGTTTCTGCACTCTCACTAATGATTTCACCAATGCAAACATGATGTACGTACAGTAAGAGCTTTGTTGTGCAGCGTAACAGCGTCATTGATTTCATAACGAGTTTTGGCAAGTGTCCAGATAAACTCAAGCTGTGTGATTGACAGCTTGGGCGATTGGAAAGGGATTGTTCTTTGATCGCTATCTGTATATTAATCACAGTTTAAGTAAGATTATTTTCATCCTACTAAGAGAAACGACGTGAAGTTGATCGTTTAGTCACTGGATTGATTTACTGATGCATAAACAGTACTGAACGACTTGAGAGAAAGATTATCTGTCTGAACTTGAACAATTACACATAAAAAATTCACATAACCCACTGGTTCTTCAGAGGCTCGGATGAAGGAACTAAAAAAAAAAAAAGAGATTTAAATAAGAAGGAGAAAACAACGGTGTTTGAGACTCACTGTATGCCATGTCCATGTACTGGACTCTTGTTATTTAACTATGCCAAGATAAATTCAATTTCAAATTCTAGGGCACCTTTAAAGATTCACAGAAATGGAGCAAGTGGGAAGTATTTGTGATGATTATCAGAGCCAGTATAAAGAAAAGCTGATAAAGACACAAAAGCTGTGTTTATGTTTAATTCAATGTCTTCACGGTTACTTTCCCTGTGTATGCTACATGTAAGCAGCTTTCTCTACCGTGAACGAGATTATAACGTTATTCACCAATGCTGATGTACAGATCAAACTTTGAATCTGAGGTAGACATATTTCTCTCGGATGTTTAGTTTCCTTAACTTTATATCACAGCGCTGTGCTGCAGTACTAGGGTTTCCCTCAATATGTCATACTCCAGGATTCCACTGCCGTCAGGATATATAAAACACTTAACGTAGCTTAATGGACTAAATACAGTGATATAAAAGACCAAACTCGCACCTTATTGGTGATGTAGGCTATACTATATATAGGCAAGCAGAGGGACTCTCACGCTAAGCGTTTCCCAGTGTTAAACTTGCGTAAAGTTGGCTTGACATTGGAAGTTCGTTAGAGACCGTCTCTAAAGTTACATACGCCATGGACATACACGTTTCTAAACTTCATTAGCATTTGAAGAGAATGACTTACAGTCATAAAACCAATTGTAGTGTTCCTGTAGGTGTCAGGCATCATCCACGCCTTTTAGATTCTTGATATTAAAATAAATTTGAGCTCAACATAATTGACAAACCACTGATAGAATCACTGGACTTAAATAGACAAACGGATGAACTAATGAGACTGAAACTCAAATCAAATCAGAAACCATGGAGACAATGGGGCAGAGAACGACAGAACTGAACTAATTAACAGATAAACCAAACACAGGCAAGAACAGAAATCAAAATAAACTGACAACGTGACAGTAAGTCATTCTCTATATATTTTATATGGATACTGTTTTCAATATCAAAACACATGCCCTGAGGATGGTCTTTTGACCGAAAGCTTGGTGATTAAATTTGCTTAAAGGATTCAAGTGTGCAGACAGTTTATTTTTTGAGATCTTCAGTCTTATTTGTCTGGCACCTTGGTGATCGTGAGTGCGGTGTAACTCCTTCAAAATATCAAAACACTTACACTGCGTGCAACAAACGGTTTCCTATGCAGTGACGTTAGCCAATCATAACAGTGACCGTTTACTGACAAGCTTTAAAGGAGCCGTGCCTTAAAAACAGATCATTTCAGACAAAGGGTCAGAATGAGGGTTGAAAATAATTGTTTTTCCACATATATATTATTTTTTGTGCAAAAAACGTAACATTATAAGTTAACCTCAAGGAACATATTAAAATAATAAAAAAAATCCACGTCATGACCCCTTTAAAATTTTGGTGAAAACAGACTCTTTTCAAGGATTCTTTGATGAATATCTTTATTTGAAACCGAAATCTTTTGTAACATTATAAATGTTTTTACTGTCACGTTTGATCAATTTAATGCGTCCTTGTTCATAAAAGTATTATTTTCTTTAAAATAAAATAAAAATACTGACCCTAAACTTTTGAATGATAATGTATACTGCTGATATTTATACATATAGTATTGTTCTTTCCATGACCATCAGCGACCCACCAGATGAGAACTGCTGCCTTACAGCACACCACGTTTTATCCATTGACCACATCAATATTAATAGAAACTTTCCTCGGTTTGCTGATGCTTGTTTACAGCAGTGGTTTGGAGAGAATGCTGCGTAGCGAGAACACTCACGAACATTAATAACTTAAGACCTTAGAAAAATCTACCAAGCATACAAGAAAAGCTCTCTTTTTTAAGAAAAAAGGCATCCTTCTGTATAACACAATTCAGGAGGAAATTTGACAGATGCTCTCTATCATTCTCTCTCAGTCATAAAATGAAATTATAACTGGAAACAGATTTCAGAGAAGTAGAATTTTTAATAGGCCTAACATAAATCTTGACCCTTCAAATTTGAACTGTCACTATCTGAAATCAAAAACCCATTATAATAACTTAAATAAGTCAAGACAATGTTATTCTAACGGAGTGTCTTTTCACACTAAGTGCAGATAGTCCGCATTGCTGGCAGAGGATATTTACACTAACTCTGCCCACCAATGCTAGCCTGGAAATCCAGACCTAAATCTAAAAGATTAATGGTCTGGCGTCGACTAATGAAAATCGGCCAGCTCGAAGGGTGGCACCAAGCAAGCATTTGAAAATCTCACTGCACGCAATTGAATAACACTACGACCAATCACAACAAGTTATCGCTTAGCTACCATCGGAGCTAACTGGTAGAATAGACTCTTACCGTATCCGGTCGGCAAAACAGCAAAAACGGCCTGCTTGCAAAGGAACGATTCGAGTGCCGTCTTCTGTTCCTCTTTTAGAGAAAAAGTCTAAATCCTTCATTGTAGCGGCCAAAGCCGTTTCAAACAAATGGTGTTCATCCATAGCCATCATGTAATGTTTACTAATGACTTCGACGTCGCAGCGCTGTCGTCATCTCACCTCTGGCCCGCCTATATCAGATAACCCGCTGTGATTGGTGCAGCTCAGATAGAGGGGCATATTTAATGAGCATCATTACTCGACACCAGAGTAACTCGCTGAGCAAATTCAACTTGTGCTCTCGCGAGACCTCTGGATTACCAGGGTACACCAATGCCTGGTTGAAAGAAGAAACACATCTGATAACAGTAGCAGTGGTGTAAAGAATAAAGTGGCTGGCATTAGCTTTTGGCATTAGCGTTTTTCCAAACTTATACTTCTCTCATCGCATATCAGGTGTTTATATTATATATCAAGAAAATATTTGAAAAGTGGAAATAAAGTGGCTAACGGGTATAGAATAGTGGGAATAAAGTGTTTAACGGGTAGGGTTAGGGGTGGGCTTTAGGGACAAGTAGTGTCCCAATAAGGCAGCATTTGTTTATGATTTTAATATATTTAATCATATACACTAAATACGTCGTCATTATTGCATACTGTTTTAAAATGTACTACAATACAGTGAGGTACTGTAGTATAAATAGCATCTAACAACTGTTTACACGTCATGCAAAGAAAATACAGCTTTTTGCATTGTGTAAATAGCCTCTGCCTTCTCATAAACCTTATATCTGAAAGATGTGACTGGCAGGCCTTCTCTCTGTATGTCTTCAACAGTCCCAGCAGAGGTGTATTGCTGTGTTTGCACTGGTTTGCTGCTTTGCTGTCCTGGTAGCTTTAATTTTCTCTGCTGTGGACGTCTGGGGAGAGGATGAGGATGGTGTCACTGAGGAGAACTGCAGCAGAGATTGTCGGTAAGAAGCAGTCCTTATTGATCATACCCTGATTGTTATTTGCTACAGTACACGCAGTGTATAAAAAGAGCCAAAACGTACACAATGGAGCACCACATATTCAGCTCTGTTTTGTACTTTCAGCCAACATGAGCTAGTTAATTGCATCTTGGCAGTGTATCATCTTCATTTGGAATAGTTTTAAACTTCACAGCTGACTTAAAAGTATAGTTCACACAAAAGTGAGAATTCTGTCATCATTTACTCATGTTATTCCAAACCCGTAGAACAAAAGAAATTCTGAATATTTGTAAAAATGTTAGTTTACTTTTTTTTTTTTTTTTTGAGCTTTTGTTTCAGTTTAAGTTTAGTTTTCATTTTTATTTGTTTTTCAGTTAATGATTTTAGTTATTTATTTCAGTTTAGTTTTGGTTAAGGATAATAACCCTGCCCTCCAGTGAGCTGTTAACTATGATCAAATCATTTTAGACCATTGTGAAATGAACTGACCGTTTGATAGAAAAGATCTGACTAAAATAATAACTGATTAATGAATCGACAATCGCTGCTTCTCTCATGAACATTCCAAGGAGAGATAGGGCAAATTTTCACTAAATACCAAGTCAAATTTTGGTCTGTTCCTCACATAGGACTTGAAATATTGTGCAGTAGTTGTGAGGACTAGCTTTATTTAGCTTTTTATGGAAATTGCATGGAATTTCTCATTAATTTTCTATAATGAATATTAAAAAGAGCTGCCATAATTTACCTTTAGTGTCCATGGTAGAAAGGAATTTGAATGGGTTTAGAACTGCTAAATGAGTATCAATTCATTATCCAAAATCATTATCATTTTCCATTCCTTTAAGACTTAATTGCTTGCCCAACAGTTTTTTTTTTTTTTTTTTAGAAATAATGTGCAACACGATAAGATCAGACATATGCATTAAGAAAGTAAATAGGGCCAATTTCGATTTCATGTTGGCATCAATATGTTGTGCAGGGCTTGACATTGCCAAATGCGGGTGGATTTCAGCAGTGGTGTGGAACACAGTCACTCCTAGCCACTTTGGCTTTGAATTTTATGTATAATATTGGCCTATACATTTTTCAATTGTAGTCTTTTAAAAAGGCATCTGAAATAATAAACTATAAGTGCAATGTAGTGGTCAAAAACAGATTTTTAGATGCATATCAATACTGAAATATCTGAAACGTGTCCAATACTCATTTTCCACAGAACAGATACACGATACCAGCTGCTCTTTCTCGCTCTCTCATCTCTCTGACAGCGAGTTGACACACAAACCGCTTCACCTCACTTACTCATTTGCTCCAGATGAATATTGTTGGTGTTACAGGGCTTGAATTTCGGCGTGAGATTGCACGTATTGCGCATAACTTTACTCATTCCTGCTGATTTTGTGCTCACACCCAAAGTGCACTCACATAAAGCCGCCTCTCAGTACTAAATTGAATTCTTTTTCTCTGCTTAATGCACTTAAACAGTCAAATACACACAAAATAATTTCACAATTCCAGTCTTGGCAAGTATTCATGTAAACACAATCAGTTATGTTTTACTTGAACATGAGGAAAGAAAATGCATGTGTAACATTGTAATGGATCCGTGCGTCAGGTGTTAAAGTGACAGCACCCTAATATACCTGCTACCAAATTATGAGATTATATTAAAAAGTTTTTTCCCCATGGTATCTATGTCAAAATTGTGGCTAGTGAAAATGCTGAGGCTTGTAACTTTGGAAAACCACTAACCAAAAAAGTCAATGTCAAACCCTGATGTGTGCATAAAACTATGGAATACATCCAGCAAACTAACATCTCTGACATCAATGTGCTTTTAGCATTGTCCTTGTGGAGAACATCCCAGCGGAGCTGTCATTCAATAGTTCAAACCATGTTTCTCTCACTGTGGGTCTCAACCACCTTTTGGACCAAGCAAAACTGTCAATTGAGATAGTGTCCCCATACTGGGGTCTGACCTCCGTCGATCAGGAGTCACGGCTTTATTCTGCGTATCAGGTTAGTTAGCCTGCATTTACCCTAGTAGAGTTGATGGGAAAATATGCATTTGAAGTGATTCTTTTCTTTTTTAATTGATATTGTAGCAGTATAGTTATCATAATTTTTCATAAGCTGTATGTCCAAAATATGTGATTTGGTTTACCTTTATAATTAGGGATGGACTGATATTAAAATTCTGATCCTTTTGTTTATATTTATTTTTTATAATAAGCAAATAAAACTGAAATCAGTCGTTTTGAATGCTACTGTACAGAGGATATTTATTTTGGGATTTTGCTAAAGATTTCATTTTACAATGTTATGAAGTTATTAGTGGTTTTAAAGACTTTCAAGTCCACATTTATGGAGCCCATGAAAGGATAAGGATGGGAGGAAACAATATTTCAATGCTTTTGCGTTTGGTCGTTTTTCGGGGAAGCGCAATCATTTTGCATCAATGCAAAGTTTCTCAGGGGAACGAAATAGTTTTGTGAGAGAATGCAAAAGCATTTAAATATATTCGTTCCTGCCATCTCATAATTTTTACCAACATGAGTGGGGAAATGAGTATGCACAAAATATCAGAATTTTAACAAATCCAATAACCAATGTAGTACGGATATATTGTGCATATACTTCCTACATATGATCATACCGATAAATTCTACATCTAAAAAGTCTGATTTATTGTCGTTGGCATATATTTCATATGGGACTAATATTATAAAATCGTTTCCCATTTTCTAGGGTCAGTATTTGTTTCAGAGATTATTAAGCCTGAAGTCTCGAGGTGTCAAATTAAAGATTGTCAATGACCAGCCCGATTCCATCGAACTGAAAAGCTTGTCTGAACGCTGTAAGTGAATTCAAATCTCTCATGTTTAGTGATGCATTGATTTCTGTCTGCCGAAGTGCTGAATAAAGTACTAAAGCAGTTCTCTCGAGGCAAATGCTGTAAGATCACACACACACACACACACACACACAGGCATCCATCAGTCATAACTTGGCGTAACTCCTTGGGCTTTTCTCAGCTCCAGTCCCCCAAGGCTACGCACAAGGTCAAAACATCACAAATGTGCAATATTGTTTCTGCCAGAGTTGAATGACAGACAGATCTCTCGTCAAGGTTGAGCGCTTAACTGTTCCCCAACCATTCCCCACATGCAGATGCAGAAGAGCGCTACGTCAACCTGACGGCCCTCACCAGAGGCAGACTGCTTTCCTCCTTTTGGGTAGTGGACAGGAAGCACATTTACATTGGCAGTGCTGGCATGAGCTGGAAGGCACTCTCCAAGGTAAAGTATTTCGATTTACTGTGGCCTCGAAAAGTATTTAGTTTGAAGAAACAGCACAAGCACACTTTTCAAGTATTTCACATTTCATATGGAGATATTGTGATTCTTGTTCCTGTTTTGTTTGTTTCAGCTGAAGGAGCTGGGGGTGATTGTGTACGACTGTAGTTGTCTGGCTCTGGACCTGCACAGGATCTTTTCTTTCTACTGGCAGCTGCAGTACAGAGACTACATCCCTTCAATCTGGTCCAAGAGAGTCACGGCCGTGTTCAGCAGAGACAAGCCCCTCGAGCTCAGACTCAACAATGCAAACGCTTCTGCCTATGTGTCGGTGAGATCAATAAATATCTCTCTTCTTTGTCTGACTCTGGTGATCTGCCAGTGTACATCTATTTTTAAAATACAAAGGGAAGAAGGGGATAGTTGTCACACATTTTACTCTCTTATCTTCAGCATCCTGAAACTCATTTTTGTCATGTGGTGGATATGACAATGTTGATATGGTTGGTCTTGGCGGAATAGATCTGCTAGACTGCTGTGTAATGGTTTGGGTGTGTGTTCTTTTAAGACCCATGTTTGGGGTTTTCCCCGGAGGCCCTGCACTCAGGCAGAGTTGGACAGAGACTGATATATGCCGTCCCAATCTGTATTAATTTTTCCCTCTAAATTAAATATATTCTTTCAAGGTAACCTGTGTTTAGAGCATCCTTACAACACACAGGAGGTTATTACTGCTGTTGTTGGTTATTGCTGCTGCAGAGCAAGTACTGGACTTGCTATTGCCAATACATACACGACACACTGCTGTGAGCATGTAAGACATGCTGCTGCTGTACAATATAGCGTACATGAATTACCCAGAACAGATCTATACAGGTGGAGCTGGGGAAGGTGGAGGGTTTCTGAAAGCACACTGCATTGCTAAGGCAAATGCTGACCAAGTATTTGAAGGTTGAGCAGCGAGCTCATTGGCTACTAATACAGCAGGAACCAATCAGCTGTGCCAGTTTATCTCAAATAAATGCATTTGATTAAATAATGACAAAAGAGACTTTAAAAACATTAATAAAAAATCTCACTGACTCCAAACATTTGAACCATATATGTGTGTGTGTGTGTGTGTGTACCTACTTAACCATATTTTGGGGGAAAACTTGTACCCAGAAGTTAGCTAAACCTGATTCCCAAAACCTCCTTTTGGGGACATTCTCATTTGTAAAAACGGCATAAAAATAAAGTAAATGCAGATTGTATTATTATTATTGTAAAAATGCAGAAAGTTTTCTGGTAGGGTTAGTTTATAGTTATTATAAACTATATAAATTATATATTTATAGCTAGCTATAAAGTCTACAATGTCCCAAGTAAACGTGTGTGTGTGTGTGTGTGTGTGTGTGTTTCCATGCATGTGTGTGTTCTTGTATGTATGATTTATGAAGACACAAATGTGTATAATGACATTACAACATAATAATGTTATTACAACATAAACATGGTTCACATCCTGTGTCCTTGTAAACCAAATGGTTTAAAAAAACATACTAAACTGCTAAAATGTCAAAAGTTTTCTGTGATGGGTAGGGTTAGGGGTTGGGTTAGTGTAAGGGGATAGATTAGAATATACAGTTTGTACAATATAAAACCCATTACGCCTATGGAGAGTTCCCGTAAACCACATATTCAATGTGTGTGGGGGTGGTAGTTGTGTGTAGTCAAGAAAAATATGAGATTCATGACAGTACTTACTAATACATTTGACATGTCACTACACAAACATGTCATGTTCAATTCCCCAGTTCCATGCTGTTTGTAATATGTTTACGTCTATGTCCAATCTAATTACAAATATTTTTTATGTAAACTGCCCTTTCATTGGTTTCAATGGATATTATCTGATTAAGGAAAGATCACTCCTCTGCAAGTAATTTATCCCGGTGACTTTATTCCACACCCAGCTGCGTCACATGTGAGGACACTGGCCATCGGATTCTAATTTGAGTATAATGAATCTTGACTCCCTTCCAGCAACAGGATGTTAACTCAACACATCTGAGACATCCATCATCCCATTCAAATGAATAGTGCTGTAATGTTATAGGCTGCAGGGAGACATTTCTAGCTCAGTGATAAAATCCTTCTCCTGACAATGATGTATGTACAGGTACACAGGCGGCCATCTCATTAGCTTGCTCTGGTGTGCCGGCCAAACTAATTCAAGCGGGAAAAAAATACTTTTATAAGAAAACTGCTGTTTTATCTTTTTCCCCCTACTTTTCTTCATAGACGTCTCCAGATCTGTTTTGCCCCAAGGGTCGAAGCAGAGATATAGATGCTATACGACATGTGATTCGAGAAGCAAAGAGATTCATCTACATTTCTGTAACTGATTACCTGCCCTTAGTCAACCGCACCTTCAGAGGATCAGCAACCATAAGGTCATTTCAGCACTAACAATTGATGTCAAAAACTGAGGGTTTAGCGAGGGTTATTGATAAGCAAGTACTGCCATCAGAAATCCCTTGATAACATTTCTTAAATGGGTCATACTGTATGATGCTATTTTCAAAGATCATTATTTTGTGTATTGTAATATGCTTTAATGTTATTTTCTTTTCTTTTTTCACATACTGTACATTACTGTTGCTCCTCTATGCACAGTCTTTCTAAAACGAGTCGATTTCTACAAAGCCCCTCCTTTCAAGAAAAGCAGTGTGGTCTGATTGGCCAGCTGAACGACAAACAATATGTGTTACTCTACACTGCACGAAACTCGGCATTTAACAGTCAATAGCAAATACTTTGACAAATAATAAAACATACTTACAGGCTCAGATTCGGAAGCACCAGATTGCCCTAGCAAAGTTGGAATTGCCCCATTTTTTTAGAAATAGCCTTTGTGCACAGCCGGCCCAGGTTCAGGAAACTGTCCTCTGTAAAATGCGCTGTAAATAAATCTTAACCACTGATTCCTAATTGCGTCCACTTTCGGAAGGCCAAATACAGTGCTTTTGCTTTCGCATAGAAACACACAGCGTCTCCACGACATGGCGGAAACAACAGTACTATGATAACTGAAGCCACGCCTTTTTTCTTTGCATATGCATTTGGGCGGCATTATGCAAATTTATCCGATATATATCAAATATATTCACAAATGGAAATTCACAAATGGCAAACCGAATTTTACAGTGCTTAAAGCTGCAGTCCGTAACTTTTTTGGGTTAAAAATTATCCAAAATAAATTGAGCAAGTACATAACCAGTCAGTAATCAAAACTATCTGCTTGCCTTAGCTTGATTAATTCCAGTGGTACTGGTGGATACGAGCATATCTTTGCGTCATTACGTCACATCTGTACACATTAAGAAGGAGTCTCGGCTAGTAGGCTATATTGCGTGTGAGGATGTTGGAGGTGGAGATTTATAGCCTTTTCTCACAGCACTTGATATAATTAAACTTAGCAATTTGATGGCGGATCCAGAAAGATTCAAACGACAATCACCAGTGACAATTGGAGATTCACCCTTTGCAAAATGCAAAAGACTTCGGAGTGGCTAGAGAAAAAAAGAGACTGCAACCGGGCCCATGCGAAAACAAGGATAATATCGGAAGGGCATTAAATGTAGTCACGCAATGCTGATGTTGTTAACATTAACAATTTTAGAACAAAGTATAATTTGCAATTATTTATCAGTTGTTAAGCATGTGATATGTTCTTCTGATGTAATATGAAAGTTACCCTTGTACATGCTATTCTTTGGAAATAAAGCATAAAAAAAACACACACTAAAGCAAAAGGAAAACATGAAAATGCATCAGATGACCCCTTTAAGACAATACACATTTCAAAATAAAAGACATTGAAATGATTTGGAAAATCACTGAAACTTTTAACTTTTTGTGTTGTGTGAAGCTAAGATTATAAGTAAGCATGCCATATTTTATGTTTTTTTTTTTTGTTTTTTTTTCACATCTACCAATTTTTACAAGTTTCCTGAATCAAGTCTTGCTCTATTTAAAAAAAAAAAAAAAAAAAAGAATTATATAAATTGTCTAAAAATATATATTTGTATACTGTGTCTAAATATTCAAGATAGGTTCTTTTAAGATAGGTCTGTTTTTGCTTCTCAAATGAATTTGTCTTGAAAGATGTTTCAAGGATACTAAGAATAGATTTGTTTGAAGTGTAACTCTTTAGAGCTATTTATAAATGGAAAAAAATGTTCTTTTTGAGATTGATGACTTTTATTATTATTATTTTTGGTTCAGATACTGGTCGCCAATAGATGAGATGCTCCGGGAGGCTGCAGTACTGAGAGAGGTCAAAGTTCGTCTCTTAATCGGGCTGTGGACACGTACACATCCGCTGACCTTTAACTTTATGACATCAATGCAGGCTCTTTGCACAGGACTGCCAGTCTGCTCTATAGAGGTGGTGAGGAAACAATCTACTTTATCGATCTGTTGATATACGCGCGCACACACCCAAACATATAATTAATCCTATTTTTACAATAGGTTGTATTTTATATATACTGTATGTGTGTTTGTTTTGAATCAGAGATTTTACAGAGGCAAGGAGCAGATGGGAGGATTTCAACACAGGATAAATGAGAATAAATTTATGGTGACAGACAACGCAATATACATTGGTAAGAGACTCTCTCTCACTCTCTCTCTCTCTCTCTCTCTCTCTCTCTCTCTCTCTCTCTCTCTCTCTCACAGACACACATACACAGTAAATTGATTGTGGTTTACTGGCATGACATAAATGGACAAAAAATGTACATTGCCAAAGCAATACAAAATAAGTCAAATAAAATAAGTAGAGTAAAATAACAATAGTGCAAATAAAAAAAACAAAAAAAACATTAACAAATAAAATAAACAGTTAAGTCTCATTTGTTAACATCAGTCAATGCATCATCTAGCTAAGATGAACTAACAATGAACAATGTTAGTTTTTACTGCATTTATTAATCTTTGTTAATGTTAGTTCATAAAAACACTATTGTTCATTGTCTGTTCATGTTAGTTCAAAGTGCATTACGTCATATTAACAGATAGTGTGAGGATCTATTAAGATGTTTAGTGTGTTATGTTTCTTTTTGAGCATAAAAAACATTCTGCAGAGTTACAAAGCTCAAAGTTATTCTCTATATCAGTGTGCACTGTTTCCGAACTCCCTGAAACACCTCAATTGCAGTCTTGAGTTTTCTTCTGGGAACGTACATTATATTCATCACAATATTCCTCGTTTAAATAATTCCTGCCCAAAGCATATGCAAATTAAAGGGGCGAGGCCTGGTTGAGTGTCCTTAGTGGTGTGTTGTCACATTTCCGAAACACACTCGAAGCAGTTGACCATTCACAACACACTGATCCAGCCAACCAATCAGAGCACATTGCGCTTTTCGGAAGGAGGGGCTTCATAGAGATAGTAAATAAACAGGGGTGTGTTTCCCAAAAGCATTGTTAGCCAATTATGTTCGCAAGTTCCATCATGATCAGCATAGTTCAACGAGTCAGTGTTTCCCGAAACCATCGAACATTCGCAAACAGCATCGAAGCATAGTTTCTAGTTTGCATGACATGTGGACTCAGTAAATCCTGATATTGAGCAAAATAAGCAAGCTGACATTCCGTACAACCTGTGTCTTTTATGTAGAATACATACAAATGCCATTTACGTCTTTTAGTTTGTTAAGAGATTTAAAGTACCATTTTTGAAGACTGAGCATGTGCGAACGTGCTCTACTATGTAAGAACGAGCCTATGACTGAATCTGGAAATAAAGCAAAATAACTGAGAAAAATGAGAAATAGTCCTCAGATGCCATGTCTGCAATTTATAGCAAAACATCTAGGGCCCTATTTTAACGATCTGAAACGCAAGTATCAAGCGCGAAACGCAAGTAACTTTGTGGGCGGGTCTTGGGCGCTGTTGCTATTATAGCGGCGGGATAAATTACTCTTGCGCCCGACGCAAATCTAAAATGGGTTGGTCTGAAGTAGCTTCATTATTCATAGGTGTGGTTTGGGCGTAACATGAAATAAACCAATCAGAGCGACATCTCACATTCCCTTTAAGAGCAGGCGCGCTTGTTCTATAGCGGATTCCTATTATAACGGCGGATTTGCCAGGCGCGCGCCAGCAGCGGTTCACAGCCGAGGAGACCGACGTTCTCGTCAGGGCCGTAAAACACAGAGAAGTGACGTTGGGGATGGAGAAACACACTCAAATTAACTTCGGTTAAACAGGGGTATGATAATTTGGGTAAATGTGTAAGCTAGATGTATGCTTTTATAATAAACTGAAAGCATGCACCCTTAAAATAGCATATGAATAACATGCGCAACGCGCCATTGACTTTAAACTAGGTTTTTTCGGTCAGTGGCGGAATTGTTTTCTAAACCTGTAAAATAGCATGAGGGAACGTTTGCTCCGGAACACGCCTCCTCTTTGCGCTGAACCGCCATCGGGAGCGCAAGTGTATTTCTTAGTTAACCGACGTGCTTCTGTGGAGGGAAAAGTCCGCTGTGCGCGGGTGCAAAATAGGAATGATACATGCGTCGGTGTACAAAGTCAATTGCACTGGGTGCAAGATAGGCCCCTAGTGTTAATTCGATCTCAAACAGATTAATTAAAATAAGTTAATACTCCACCACGTGCGTGACGTCATAAATTAACGTGGTTGAACGACCACTTTGTGACAATACGGTTTCGGGAAACAGTCGTGACTAGCTAGTTGATTTCATCATTGATGCATCGTACTATGGTAGTTAAGCAGTGAGTTACGTCGTTGTTCGGGAAACGCACCCAAGAGCGTTACTGACAGACTGGGAAGAGAGGAGCTGCAACAATGTGAAGTGTTTTTTGAACATTCAAGCATGAATACCTATTCTAGTAAAACCCAAAAACAAAATCAAGACTTTGTACTCGTTAATTCCTGTACAATTTAGCATACTGCACTTATTTATTCAAACTTTCTCTCAAAAAGGGAATCTGGACTGGGTTGGGAGTGAGTTTGCCTTAAACGCAGGAGCCGGGCTGGTGATTCAGGAATTGGAGAACCAGCAGAAAGGGCAGGACTCGATTGTAGAGCAGCTGACTGCTGCTTTTGAAAGAGACTGGTTTTCACCTTACACAATAAGCCTGCTATCTGGTAGCACAACCCTTCAGGAGAGCCAGCATGGGAGGCAGAAACTGCAATCTCTGAAGACAAAAGCAGAGAGCAGAGAGCATGAGTGAGCGGCGGGAATTTCTCTCTGAAGCGGGACCAATAAGCCAAGGACTTTGTGCCTCAGAACATCTGTGCCATGACTTACATTTTGAGTTTTCAAATGCCGTCAATGGAACTGAATTATAATCTCTGAAGGATTTCTGCGAAGGAAAAAGATTTTTGTGTGTGCTTTCTTTTTAACATTATACAGTACAGCACTTGTAGTGGAAAAACAGATTACACTTTCACTGAACCTTTATATAATGCATGCCTATTTAGATAAACAGAACTATGACAATGATTTACTCCAATATTCAGACTTTTCTTATTTTAAACCAAAATATTCAGAGACTCAATACTGCTCATGGAAAACTGTCACGAAAGGACATTACCAAAATTTTATAAACATTGTGTTTTTCTCAAGATGTTCATTAGCAATCGTTTTTTTTTTTTTAAATCAAGCACATTTTTACTAAAATAAATTTTGAAAAGATCTGCATATATGCCAACACACGTGCGCAATACATACGCTGCATTATACTGTCATTGCTTTCTGGTCGACTAGATACTGTGGCACATCTTACACTGTGTATATATATATATACATATATAAAAAATGTTTACATGATGCAGCATGCACAGCCTTGAAGTAATGTACAATCGTACGCACAAGAATAGACTGTTTTTCTTATTGAATACTTTAAGCTTATACCCTTTAAATGTAGCTTTATATAGTAGCTTTTATATGTAGCTTTATATCCTTTAATTGACTGTTTTAATGGAAGAGTAATGTTTTTATTAAACAGTCATTGCTGATAGTTGATCTTATAATACAGACGATATATGTTGCATTGATTTCCCAGTAGTTTGTGGCCTGATGCTTGAGCATGTTTTGCCTTATATGCTGCTGTTGCTTTCTGGATGACTACCTCTTATGATGCATCTTATGATATACTGTATACTTATAGACATATATAATAAAACTGCTTTCTGCAGCATGGGTCATATATTGGAATGAATTATAGTCCCATGTCCATTTTTGTATGGAATGAACAATTTATGATGTGATTAAATGTATAGCACCTTAACCGACTGTTATAATTAAATATTAAAGAGTTAATTAAAAATTGACTGCCAGTTGCCAAATAGGCAACATATGTCCCATTGATTTCTCACTGTGTTGATGTTTAGTCATTTGTGTCAGCAAACCTTTCTCAGAACCAAATCAATTTAAAGCCTGTCTCAGGGGAGCAATTTGTTTGGCAGAGCCAAAGCAGTAACAAATTGTCTGAATTCATTCATACTTCTCACACTTCACATCTCACTGAACACATGGAAACTCACAGGCAAATGTTCATGTTCCTCTTAAACATAATCATCTATAAAGAATACAAATCATAGGCATACACATATTTTTTAATGATAAATTGCATGGTCAATAAATTACAAAAGCAAAAATGTTATATTTTTCTTACAAAAAAACACATCTCTTGACTTCAGAAGGCTTTTATCAAGCCCCTGGAGCTGCATGGATTACTTTCATGATGGATGGATGCAATATTTTGGGCTTCACAATCTAAGGTACCATTCACTCATTATAAAGCTTGGAAGAGCCAGGATATTTTTTATATATATAATTCCGATTGTGTTTGGTTTAAAGAAGAAAGTCATATACACCTAGGATGGCTTGAGGGTGAGTAAATTATGGGATGATCTTCATTTTTCACTAACCCTTTAGCTTTAAGCAATTTTTTATGGAATTGTAGAAAATACTGCTCTCTGAAAGACTTTCCTGGAATAGCTGTCATCATGATTTATCATGCCAATATATCATGGCACTAGAACCTGTAAACCATACAAAAAAACATTCTGAAAAGAGATACACCGTTTTACGCTAATTAACCAGCATGATTTGTTGCTGTCAATCATTTTACATGTCCACAGTAGGCAGTCCATGAAGGAAACCAGAAGCTCCAAGTGAGCTGATTTTGGAGGGTGTGAAATGTTCATAATTTTTCATCTGTCAACAATGTATAGGCTATAAGTAGGAGACTAAAAAGCGAGAGGAGCAAAAAGAAGTACCATGCTAGATGCTACGCCAAAAAACCTCGAGTTAAGATGAGGCTTGTGTAACACTGTGGCTAAAGTCTAGCGGAAGTTCTAGAACGGTTAAAGGGGTCCTATTATGCTTTTTCACTTTTTCAACTTTAGTTAGTATGTAATATTGCTGTTTGAGCATGAAAAAGATCTGCAAGGTTACAAAGCTCAAAGTCCACCCCAAAGTAGATATTGTATTTAACAGAATCCACAATGAACGACTTGTTTGGACTACAACGCATTTTTTCCGGATCTTGTGACGTCACAAGATGTTTCTCATTTAAATAATTCCTGCCCACGGAATACGCAAAAAAGAGGACGAGGCCTGGTTGAGCTGCGAAGACAGCGTTGTCGCTCTGCCAAAGAGACGCTGTTATTGTCCACCCCGTTTCCAAAACTCATTTGTTTGACCTTCCTAAGGCTGACGAATTTAGAGTGGTTAAAATTTATTTTAAACGTTGTTTCTGAACATTATAACCCCAACGTTTGTCTGTGTTGCGGCACATTTTATGGATAACAGCTTCCAGAACCATGGTTCCAGAATGGTCCCAGCCTTTGCAGAGCTGTTATCAACAATTTCCTCAGAGTTTGACTGTTTTGCTATTGCTGGGGATTTTAATATCCACATAGATAATGCAGAAACCAATATGGCAAAAGAAATCATAACTGTTTTAAATACTTTTGATCTGACTCAACATGTACACGAACCCACACACAATCGTGGGCACACTCTAGATTTACTTATCAGTAAGGGTCTAAACATTTTCATCGATTGTTATTAAGGATGTAGCACTGTCTGATCATTTCTGTATTTTCTTTGACATATTGATCTCTCCTACTATTGAAGCTAGATCTGTGTCTGCCAAGAAGAGATGCTTAGATGAGAACACACTAGTGTACTATTTATGAAGGCTATATCTTTAACACCAAGCATATCTGCTAACTCTGTTGATTCTCTCCTTGAGGCTTTTAACTCAAAAGTACAGAGTGTAATAGATGATATTGCTCCTGTGAAAGTCAGTAAGAAGAGTGGCAGACAAAATCTATAAAGACAGCCTCCATGCTTTCAATGTGGAACTAGGCAAAGCTAGACAGACTTTCTTCTCAAATATTATAAACAGAAACATAAACAACACACACACTCTTTTTGCTACTGTAGAGAGTCTTAAACTCCCCAAGCCAGATTCCCAGTGAAATGCTCTCAGACGGCAAGTGCAGTGAGTTTGCTTCCTTCTTCTCTGAGAAAATCAATAATATCAGAAAGGCGATCAGCATATCCTCGTGTGGCACTGAGGTCAGACAGATCAGACCATTGTCTGATTTTGAAGAAATTAGTGGTACAATTTTGGAAGAAACAGTACAGCACCTTAAAACATCAACCTGCACCCTTGACACAATCCCCATGCACTTCCTTTTTCAAAAGTGTGTTAAACTGCTTAGAAGCAGATCTCCAAGAAGTGGTAAATTCCTCACTTCTCTATGGGACTTTTCCAAAGTCCCTTAAAACTGCAGTTGTCAAGCCCACCCTGAAAAAGAGCAATCTGGATAGCAACATATTGAGCAATTACAGACCAATCTCAAATCTTCCTTTCATAGGCAAGATCATTGAAAAAGTTGTCTTCAATCAGCTGAACAAATTCTTAATCTCAAATGGATACTTTGACAATTTTCAATCTGGTTTCCGTCCACATCACAGCACAGAGACAGCGCTCATAAAGATAATAAACGATATTTGTTTAAATAGTGATACAGGCAAAACATCAATTCTGGTACTCGACCTCAGTGCTGCATTTGACACTGTCGATCATAACATACTTCTTGACAGGCTGGAAAACTGGGTCGGGATTTCTGGGATAGTCCTAAAATGGTTCAGGTCATACTTAGGAGGGAGAGGTTATTGTGTGAGTATAGGAGACCATAAGTCTCAACGGACATCCATGACGTGCGGAGTCCCTCAAGGCTCAATTCTTGCGCCACTCCTGACCCACTGAGCCAAATAATGAAAAAGAACCAAATTGCTTACCACAGCTTTGCAGATGACACACAGATCCACTTAGTCTCCTAACGACTACAGCCCCATTGACTCCCTGTGCCAATACATTGATGAAGTCAACAGTTGGATGTGCCAAAACTTTCTTCAGTTAAACAAAGACAAAACTGAAGTCATTGCGTTTGGAAACAAAGATGAAGTTCTCAAGGTGAACGCATGCCTAGACGCTAGGGGTCAAACAACTAAAAATCAAGTCAGGAATCTCGGTGTGATTCTGGAGTCAGACCTTAGTTTCAGTAGTCATGTCAAAGCAATAAATAAATCAGCATACTTTCATCTCAAAAATATTGCAAGAATTAGATGCTTTGTTTCCAGACCAGACTTAGAAAAACTTGTTCATGCTTTCATCACCAGGAGACAGTTGCAGCTCATACAGAACGCTGCTGCCAGGATTCAGACCCAGAAAATATGAACATATCACACCAGTCCTCAGGTCTTTACATTGGCTCCCAGTTACATTTAGGATTGATTTTAAAGTATTATTACTGGTTTATAAATCACTAAATGGCCTAGGACCTCAATACATTGCAGATATGCTCACTGAATATAAACCTAACAGATCACTCAGATCATTAGGATCACATCAGCTAGAAATACCAAGGGTTCACTCTAAGCATGGCGAGTCCGCTTTCAGCTATTATGCCAGCCGCAGCTGGTAGTCCCATTCAAATCCAGACTCAAAACACATCTGTTTAGCTGTGCATTTACTGAATGAGTACTGATTACACCGTATTTTATTTCTGCATCCTCCTTTTGATTCTAAACTCAAATGGTACTGAACATTTTTAAAATATGGGGGAAATAATGTGTTTTTTGAACAATCAAGCATGAAAGCATAGTACACCCCAAAACAAAATCTAGACTTCGTAAAAGGGCATAATAGGACCCATTGGCTAAGCTTTAAAGGGATACTCCACTTTTTTCGGAAATATGCTCATTTTACATCTCCCCCAGAGTTAAACAGTTGAGTTTTACCGTTTTAGAATCCATTCAGCCGAACTCCGGGTCTGACGGTACCACTTTTAGCATAGCTTAGCACAGATCATTGATTCTGATGAGTCCAGTAGCATTTCTTTCAAAATGACCAAAGAGTTTCAATATTTTTCCTATTTAAAACTTGACTCTTCTGTAGTTAAACCGTGTACTAAGATCGACGGAAAATGAAAAGTTGCGATTTTCTAAGCCTATATGACTAGGAACTACTCTCATTCCAGCGTAATAATCAAGGAACTGTGTGTCTGTACCATGAGTGCAGCAGGCGTAATGATATGACGCAGCGCCTGAAAATAGGTCTAATAGGTTAGACAAACTTAGTCCCGGTCACGTTGGAAGAAGTTACCGAGCTGGGGACTATTTTCAGGCGCTGCGTCATATCATTACGCCTGCTGCACCCATGGTACAGACACACAGTTCCTTGATTATTACGCTGGAATGAGAGTAGTTCCTAGCCATATAGGCTTAGAAAATCGCAACTTTTCATTTTCCGTCGATCTTAGTACACGGTTTAACTACAGAAGAGTCAAGTTTTAAATAGGAAAAATATTGAAACTCTTTGGTCATTTTGAAAGAAATGCTACTGGACTCATCAGAATCAATGATCTATGCTAAGCTATGCTAAAAGTGGTACCGTCAGACCCGGAGTTCGGCTGAATGGATTCTAAAACGGTAAAACTCAACTGTTTAACTCTGGGGGAGATGTAAAATGAGCTTATTTCCGAAAAAAGTGGAGTATCCCTTTAACATCGCTCAGCACCTCTTTAGTGCAAGTGGAGCCGCTAATTAGTCAAGAACCTGATTCTGTCTTAACTAGAATTCTCAACTCTTCCGCAAGATGGCGCCAAAGCCTCTCATTAGATTCAATTACATTTAATCATAGCAGACGCTTTTATAAAAATCGACTTACAAATGAGAAGCGCAATATAAGCAGTTTAGTCTAACGCAGTATAAGCCGTATTTTTTTATATAGCTAGATATAGAGTAGACGAGAAGAGAAAGAAAATTAATGGATCAAGTGTTGCCGAAAAAGATGCGTATGCCGTTTCTTGAAAATAAGATAATTTAGTGAGCAAAACACAACTTGCCCTGTACAATTGTTTACATTCATCGTATGAGATATTGACTCACAGACTATAGCCTACATATTTAAATGAACCCTTTCCACGTAATTAAAACAGTTCAAAGGTATTGACTCCACCCCTCAGCAGAACTTGTTGATGTGGTCATTACAGCCTATAATGACGAGTTAAAGCACAGTCCAAGAGAGATTATATTTTAACTGGTGATTGGGGGTTGACGGCTGTTGTTATGGTAACAGATTAAGGTCAGAGATGTACTAAACCACTGATACTGCTGTCCAGATCAGATGCTGCTGGGACGGAAAATGACATAAACACCCAGTAAAACTTTTTCACTTAGACCTTGTTTTTTCCCCCATTTTTTGACGAAGGAATCATGAAATCGCACTGAATGACAGTTCATTTTAGTTATTCAAATCTTATGTTCTTTGGATTCTAATAGCTGGTGGCCTTTACTTTATAACTTCACATGCACTGTAAGTGCTAGACCTCCAGCAGTCACGCGCACTGCAGCTTCGGCGTGGTGTCGGAGTGACTCCGGAAGATGCTGCAGTCCTGATGGAATATTTAAACGGCAACATTCGGCGTTTATTTTCAATCTAATAACAGAAACCAGTTTGTTGACGAGGAATGAGCTACACGAATTCTACGAGGTCTTGCGTCGCAGCGGTGTGAATTGCAGATTTTGTTCAATGATGCAGCGACATTTCCTCTGCTCAGCTGCCTATGGAGAGGGTTAAACATCAGTGCTGGATTTATATGGCTTTGTGTTTCTTCCAAGTGTTTTTGACTTGTAAATCTGTCTGATCGCGTAATATTAATATGGAGGGTGACATTCCAGACATATTAGAGCAGTTCATGAGCAGCTCTCTTGTCACTTGGGTAAGTTGCAGTTTGTTACATGCATGTGTGTGTGTGTGTGTGTATGTTATTTTTTTTCTATAGGCTATCTTTGTTTTGTTCTGTAATTGTATAGGTGTATATGTTTCTATATTGTTTATCTTTTTGTGGTTTAGTGAATTGCTCTATATATCATTTTAAATGTATCTAAAAAGGCTATAGTGGTCTATTCAATGGAAGGTTCCATTGTGACAACTTACCTCATGTAACTTACTGTAACATTTTCCTCCTCTATGGGGGCATGTTGTCACAAAAAGTTCATTTTAATGTAGCCCAGACTTTTAGGTTTAGGTTGTTTTCGTTATAGATCATAAACATGCTCTGAGAAATATTCACTGGAGTGAAGTGTATGAACTAGCCCTGGTTTTCACTGATTATTATATTTTTGTAGTTTGCTTAACTGTCCTGCAGTGTGACTAATGTGTTTAAGAGTACAAATATATCATGTAATTTCTCAATTTGAGGTCTCAAAATGCCACAAATATGCATGTATAATTCGATAATTGTCATTTATAGAGAATGTTCCTCTTCAGGACACTGCTGTCACTTCATGACATGTCACTTTAACTACCCATGTATGTCTGTCTCAAAGGTTAAGACATTTGGTCAACTAGGTGACAAGGAGGGGAACTTGCTCTCTGAATACACTGAATTAGTGGACGGAATATTCTTGAACAAGATCATGAATCAAATGTAAGTATGTGTATGTCATAAATCTGCACACAGATATATTATCAGAGCACTTAATTCAACTTCAACTCAACTCAACTTCTTATTTAAAAAACGAAATGGGACATACCGTTCAAAAGTTGGGATCATTAAATTATGTTTTGAAAGAAATCCATACTTGTATGAATTTAATTCAAAAGGGACATTAAAGTGATATTTTATTGTTACAAAACATTTCTATTTCAAATAAATGCTGGTTCCAGTTTCCACAAATATTTAGTTTTTCAACAAATGCAGTTTCCACACAAATATGAGGCAGCTCAACTGTTTTCAACATTGTTAATAATAATAATAAAAATGTTTCTTGAGCAGCAAATCAGCATATTAGAATGATTTCTGAAGGATCATGTGACACTGAAGACTGGAGTAATAATGCTGAAAATGCTGCTTTGCCATTACAGAAATAAATTACATTATACAAATATTTAAATAGAAAACATTTATTTTTTATCAAATAGAAAACATATTGTAAATGTTAATAATATATGACAATATTAGGGTACAACTGGACTAAAGGCACACCTTAAGAAATGTGCTTTTCACTATACGTGTATTATATATGTTTTTATTGAACATTGATGGAGCAACAGATTTTGTGTGAAAATAAATCACAAAAGTGGTTAATTTAAAAAAAAAATCAAGGTGGGCCTTTTAACCCAAACACACTGGGTAAAAGGCTCACCAGCTTGGGGCAAAAGGCACACATTATTTATACAAATACTTTAGCTAAAATAATATGTTTTTTATTAATGTCTAAGTTAAAATTTGTTCAAAACAATTTTAGCAACGTTTGTACTATTTTTGGTTTGTTTTTATAAATAATATATATATTTTTTTATAAATATACTGTCATTAATATGTTCATTTAAAAAATACAGAAACAAAATGAATCAAAAAAAGTAAAGATTCTGAAAGCATTGAAATCCCATAGTAAATTAATATAGTTTTACAGTAGTAACAAATAAATATGACATTTTATTATTTGATGTGTCATTATAAATTTGGTGATTATCTCTAAGGTGGACACCCTTGATATATGATATTTACCATCTGAATATAACCATGTAATGTCAACAAATGGAAAAATCAGCCAGCTGTAGCCTATATTATCATGTTAATTATGGTGCCTTTTACTTTTAATTCCATACTTTTACATATTCTTCCGTTATTGAAAAATTGTTGCTTTAATTACCTTGAACGAAACTGAAAATCATTAACAAGACCTTTGTTTCAAAATATAGTCAATCATTTTATTGATTCTCCTTTGCTACATAAATCTACAACATTTTTAAAAACATTAAATATTAGATAAAATTAGCGCAGAATCAGCTTTGCGTTGCCGTCCACAATCAGCCCCAAATGTTTTTTTTTGGATCAAATAAATGCAGCCTTGGTGAGCATTAGAGATTTCTTTCAGAAACATAAAAAAATTCTTGCTGACCGAATGATCGTGTATGTGCATCAAAGGAAACTTGGCACACATTCAATTAGCTATTGAGTCTAATTTATTCATCCAAAGCAATTAAACACTTAGTTAAGTGCTATGCTTAAGGGCAGACTGTTGAAATGGTTCTCTCAGTGACTTTTCAGTTCACAGGTTGTTGTTGCACATGTGATCAAATTCGTGCTCCCATTCCAGACGCGAAGTTACCACCACCCTTTGGTGTTGTTTGCGTCTAATATCGGCATTTATTGCAGACGGCATGTGTTTCAGCTTTTAAATGACTCATTCCATGCAGGAGCCCTAAAACACTGTATGCTTTGTCATGGCAATGAAGGAACACTTTGTAGTCGGTCGTTCAGACTGTTCAGCTGGACAGAATTTGGATGGGTGCATATGGGTGAGTTGTTTTTGCCCCAAATTCTATTTCCATCTCCGAGACAAAAATCCATAGCTGGTTTTAAATGTTTAAAACACATCTGTGCCATTGCAGGGTAATGTGTGTATATTTAATTGCCATTTAAAGGATAGTTAATGCTGAAATCTTGTATTCTCATGATGCAGAGGTAGTAAACAGTACAGCATGAAGCTGAAAACTGTAATCCCACGGATTCAGGGAGGATGATGGATTGGAAGATGATGGATTAGAGCTTGACCATAGACTTTTTTTTTTTTTATGGTGGCACGGATCACATCCCATACAGAAGTGCATCATGGGACAGCAGTGTTTCAGGTCACTGTGTCAGAACTCAAACTTTGAGCTGCTGAACTAAGAGAGTTAAAGTCTCAGTCAAGACTTGACCTGAACTGAATTCTGCTGCTCTTTGGCTCTGTGTGTGTCTGCTTTAGTGCTGGCTAGTTGATGAATGTGAAAAAAAAAGAAAAAAAACCCGGAATGAATGAACAGATTGTGTGTCGTTGCTGTTATTGCTCCTACCCTTAGTCCAGGTTAATATAATAAGCAGGGCTTCAGAAACAAGATGTTTTGGATGCTTCTTGCTTGAGTTGATTTTATGTTACAGGAATACATTTTTCTCTTTTTTTCTTTTTGTTGTTGTTGCAGAAATCCCAAAGGCACTGTTCAAGTTTTAAACAAAGTGTACAATGATGTCGGCCAGAGAGCTCAAAACTTGTCTGTCCTCATTTACCACATCAAATCATACTATCAGGTAAGTCACAGAGAGAAATGCAGAGTACCTTTCGGAGCAGAAACCGAGTGTGTTTTCAGAAGTGAAAATCACATTCATTTTCTCTATGGACAAATTAAATTGTACTGATATTGCATTAACCTCTTAAAACAGATGAATTAAATGTAAAGAATGTAAAATAAAAATGCTAAAGTTTATTTAAAAAAAATTTAAATAAAAAAAACTAAATATCAATATATTTTTGCTGAATTCCCAATGAAGAACTACACTACCCTTAAAGGAGTCATAACCTGCAATTTTCACTTTTCCACGAGAATCAATGTATGTTATGATCGACTAACGATTATACACTGGCCGGGAAGCCGATATTTAAAAGTGAAGCGTTTGTTTACCTCAGGGTAAATAAACCAGCGCGCGTGCACGCGCACTCAAATACGAGATTTTGATTTCAACTCCCTCTTGACGTCATGAGGTAGTAGGATATACCATATATGGACACCGCAGCAGGAAGCCCCCCTTCCCCTCTCCCCCTCATATTCAGTTCAGTCGAGAAAGATGGAGAAACCGAGTGCACACCGGACTTGCTCTGTGGTTGATTGCCATAAAAAACATGTAAATGTGTTTTATCTCCCAAAATCGGACGAAACTATCAGGGACCAGTGGATGAAATTCATTTTTAATGACGCTGTCCCAACAACCCTTTCAACTGGCGTGCAGAGCCATATAGAGCGTCCACGACAGCCAAAACATCGCATTGATCTCGCGAGACAATAATGCCTTCAGAAATAAGGGTAAAAGTAGGTCTGTGTTTATTTTTTTTCCACTTTTCTTTTTTAGAAGGGCCTGAAAGACTATAATACAGCAGTAGGTATCCAATGTAATACTAGGTTATGACTCCTTTAAAGGAACACGCCGACTTTTTGGAACTTTAGCTTATTCACCGTATCCCCCAGAGTTAGATAAGTCCATACATACCCTTTTCATCTCCGTGCGTGGCGTAACTCTTGTCTGGCGCACCCACCGCTAGCCTAGCTTAGCACAAAGACTGGAGGTAAACGGCTTCAGCTAGCATACTGCTCCCAATAAGTGACAAAATAACGCCAACATTTTCCTAAAATATTCAAACAGATACAACCATTACCTCTTTTTTTTATAATGGCAACTTACCTGATTTCTGTTCAGGGATTAAAGGAACATGCTGACTTTTGGGGACTTTAGCTTATTCACCGTATCCCCCAGAATTAGATAAGTCCATACTAGGCTTGGCACGATAGTCGGTGTTACCGGTGTTACACGGTGTTCAGTCGCAACACCGGTTTCATCACTTGCCCACCGCAGCACCGCAAAAAAAATGTTTTAAAGCAATTACGCAGTATCCGTATTTTCGGTCACCAGTTGACTACCGTTATATGATCACGCTCAACCATTCAAGCGCGACAAAACAAGAGACCGCGCTGTAAGTCCTGCCTATTACACACACGTGCGCACACACGGAAAAGACGCGCGTCAGTATCGAGTTCTCTTTTCGGCCTTGAACAAAACATAACACACACAAATTATGCCAAAATGTCCGTTTTGTTGTTGCGTTTTTCATGAATAATAACGAACCCACCATTCAAAACACTGTGGTTGAATCCGAAATCGCGCCCTATACCCTCAAATCGGGCGTTATTGTTCTCAACATGATCTCAAGCAGTGAAAAATAGAGGACACTGACAACGCGCTGAAATACAGGACCGAGCAGGTAATATTTAATATGAAACAAAGTCTTAACTTTCAAATTTGGTCAGTCAAACAAAAATAAAATAGGCCTACCGTTTTTTGTCTCTTTAATGTGTCGTGACAGATTGCCTCAGTTAAAGCCAAGTTCAAATCCACCGAAGTTAATCAATAACTCTTCTGACTGCTTTGTCGCACAAAAATGGTGGAATTTGATTGGTCAGATCGCATGTCAATCAAACTCAATACGAATGATGAATTGACGCCATGTAAAAAAAAAATTTACATTACTCTAACACCCCCCACCCCCACGATGAAACCGGTAATACCGGTGTTGTCACAATTCGATTAACCGGTGGGAGAATATTATCACCGTCACATCTCTAGTCCATACATACCCTTTTCATCTCCGTGCGTGCCGTTACTCTGTCTGACGCACCCACCGTTAGCCTAGCTTAGCACAAAGACTGGAGGTAAACGGCTCCAGCTAGCATACTGCTCCCAATAAGTGACAAAATAACGCCAACATTTTCCTATTTACATGTTGTGATTTGTATAGTCACAGCGTGTACAAATAACAAGGTCACATGAGACACAGCTATCTTCTAATCGTATATATACTGGGAACTATATTGTCAGAAGGCGAAGCACTGCTACTTGGGCGGAGTGATTTGCTCGCAGCACCTGAGAAGCCCCGTGGTGAGGAGCAGAGAGTTCGCTCGGAGATGGAGTAAATCACTCCGCAGAAGTAGCAGTGCTTCGCCTTCTGAGAATATAGTTACCAGTATTTATATGGTTAGATGATGGCTGTGTCTCATGTGATCTTGTTATTTGACGGTGAATAAGCTAAAGTCCCCAAAAGTCAGCATGTTCCTTTAATCCCTGAACAGAAATCAGGTAAGTTGCCATTATAATGAAAAAAGAGGTAATGTTTGTATCTGTTTGAATATTTTGCAATAAACAACAAACGTCGTACAATTAAACTTACAATCAATGACTTACAACCAATACAAGTGATAAATGCACCGTTAGATATGGTAATACACAGTCATGTACCTTTTCCCCCGGATTTTAAGGATTTTTTTTTTGTTTTGATATCAAATGTTGTAATGTTGTGATTCATTTCTGAGTTGGTTTGATTGCTTCAAGGCTATATTGAATTATTGGATTCCTTTGGAGAAAATGAATAAGAGATTTACTACCAAAACCAGGACCAATACCTCTATGGCCCTGTTTACACCTGGTATTAAGATGCGTTGTGGTTGACCGGATCACAAGTAGATGAGGGAGACACATTCCTGTTTACACGTGGTGTTTTAATTCATCTCTTTTGTCCACTTTCAACCACTTCTGTTCTGATTTCTTTGAGGGGAGGGTCTATGGGCAGGTAAATGTATGGGCTTTTCACACAATTTACATATGAACGAGAAAGGAGACAACGGAAAAAACATACGTAAAGCAGCAGCTTTAGTTTCTGCTCTGACAGCCGCAAGACCAGCCGAATGCTGTGAGTGTGTGTTAGAAACGGCAGTTGCGCAGTAATACTAATGTAATGCGGTCACAGGTGTATGTTTGTTGAGTCATTTACAACGGCTTTGGACGCGGCTCAACCAATCAGAATCAAGGACTGGAACTATCCTTTTTATAAACCTGTATTTAACGTCATCCACTTGTAATCCGATCGACCAAAACGCATCTTAATACCAGGTGTAAAGCCCAATTTCTGCCTAGTCTTATGTAAAGCAGAGAAAAAGGTTAATACATAACCTGAGTTATTATTTCACATATGTTTTTCCTGCATGCATAAGTTCATTGTTAAGTTCCTCTTTATTATACCGGATTCTGCTTATTCCAAATGGAGGCCCATTGGGTGGAAGGGCAGGATTTAAAATCATACCCTAAATTTCCTGCTACCCCCTTCCGCTCACAGAGAGCCCACCCTGAATCCTGCACATCTGTCCGTGTGGAAATAGTCTCGCCACCAAACCTACAAGCTCCTCTCAAAGAGACTGGCCTAGATATCAGCACACCAAGCCAACATCTGTGTAATCAGTAGCTAGGAAACAGCAATGGCCTGGAGCAAAGCTGGAAAATGACCCATTTTACATCCCATGAGACCTGTCTCTCATGGTGCCGGCTAAAGCGGTCAAAGTAATGAAAATGACCTTGAATACAGACAAGGCAAATAACTGAATTATTTCCTGTTGCTTAATTGTCACTGGTTTTCAATTAGTCAGTGAAATTACTGTTTTGCAAAACCATAGTCTTAAGTTGACACAAGGTCAGTGCTCAAGAAATGCAAATCTAATCTATATAAATGCGCATAGTGCATTTAAAATAGTGTGGCATAGCAGAGCTGTTCATACTCAGCAGCATTCATAAAAAGCACTCTGGAATCGTTGGGATTGACTTCATTGACTTCCCTTGAGTTTTGTTAACCTGAGGAAATTCAGAGCGTTTAATCATTGATCTAGCTTATTCAGCGAAACTTAAACCGATCTTGCCTTAGAAGAATCTGCATTAACGAATTCCCATATGGAAAAGGGACCAGCAAAATAAGCCCACCCATACCTTTGTTGATTTGTGTTGTCGATTTAACTTGCACATTGAAAAGCCCTGGACGCTCTGGGGCATCTGCTGGCCACAAAGAGACATTATTAAAGGGATAGTTCACCCAAAAATTCTGTCGTTAATTACTCACCTTCACATCGTTCCAAACCCGAAAGACTTTTGTTCATCTTCGGAACACAAATAAAGATCTTTTTGATGAAAGCTACTACCACTTTGACGCTTCAAAAAGTTCATAAAGAGATCGTAAAACTAATTCATGTGAGTTGAGCAGTTTATTCCAAATCTTCTGAAGAGACTCAATCATTTTATACAGACTTAGATTTAATTTAGGCTTTTATTCACATTTAAACATTGATCGGCGAACATAAACAGAAGCAAACAAACCTCATTGGTTCTCGCTGAAGCTCAAACGTGCTGCGTAACACGAGAATGAACCTCATTGGTTCTCGCACGTCAAGCGAACATGCTTGGACTTCCGTTTACCACAACTGATGTGTGAGTTGATGAATGTTAACATAAAAAGCCTAAATTCAATGTGTTGAACACTATAAAGCGATCGTGTCTCTTCAGACAATTTTTAACCAAACCACTCGGTTCATATGGATTAGTTTTACGATCTCTCGTAAAGATCTGAGAGAAGTAAGCTCTCAGATTTCATCATTTCATTTGCGTTCTGAAGATGAACGAAAGTCTTACTTTGAACGAAATGAGGGTAATTAATGACATCATTTGTATTTTCTCTTGAGTTTAATAACTATTAATACACATTGTCATGCTGATTGCTCTGTAATTAACGGTTATGTGGCTTTTTAAGAAGGTCTTATAAGTCTTTTAGTGAGCACTGTGTAATCTAACTTCTTGAATTATCTCTGCATTGGTCCTTTAATGTGTTTTTTTTAGACATGAATAATATTGCAGAGAAGGGTGACCACAACATTCAAGTTCATCTGAAACACCACATCAAAGTTTAATAATTGTCTTGATTTAAACCATCCCCAATGGGTCTGCACACAAGTTTCCTGAACTCTCTGAGACGTCTCTGAACAATTACCCCGGTCCCCAGTCCTGCCTGTAATTTACTGCTTGAAACGGCTGAATGCAATGAAACTGATAGCAGCTGGGTCTGTTTTTGCTCTTTAATAAAACTGAAAGCTGCTGCTTTTTGAACAAGATTCTGTGTATCTCACCTCTTCCATCTCCTGTTTCTAATTTTGCATCCTATTTACTGTAGGAGACCCTGCATCAGCTGATTATGATGTCTCCTCCCAATGTGCTGCTTCTGGGCAGGAATCCGCACTGTGGTACGTCAGCTATTGAACAACAGATTCTGAGAAAGTGCTGAATAGTTCCAGAGGCTCGAATCTAATGACGCACACACAAACAATACATCAGGAACTCTTACAGAAATCATAAAGCTACTGTGTGTAATTTAAATGTTACTTTCCCCTCTCAGCACCGCCTTCATGTCCCCCTGTTCACTCTTATAGTTTCAGAAGTTGTTAACATCTTGATCCATGATATCTTTGTTCAGAATAAAAGTAGTGGGAGGCATTCGTTTTGATTGACAGTATTTCCCTCATCTAAGTACACTACAATTCAAAAGTTTGGGGTCAGTAAGAAATCTCTAGTTTTGTTCAGAAAGGATGCATTAAATTGATCAAAAGTGGAAGTAAAAACATTTATAATGCTACAAAAGATTTCTATTTCAAATAAATGCTGTTCTTTTGAACTTTCTATTCATCGAAGACACCTGGAAAAAATGTATCACTGCTTCCACAAAAATGTTAAGCAGTTTTCAACATAGATAATAGTAATAAGAAATGTTTCTTGAGCAGCAAATCAGCATATTATAATGATTTCTGAAGGATCATGTGACACTGAAGTCTGGAGTAATTATGCAAAAAAATTCTGAAATAAATTACACCTAAAAATATATTAAAATAGAAAACTTAAATTGTAATAATTAGTTTTTACTGTATTTTTGATCCAATGAATGCAGCTTTGCTGATTATAAGAGAATTCTTTCAAAAACATTTGGAATGGTAGTGTTCATTTGCATTCCATTGTAAAGCATTTAATTGTTTTGAATGAAACCTTTTTTCCAGAGGAAGGTCTAGAAGAGATCAGGAAGTTGCTGTTGCTGTTGCTTGGCTGTGCTGTGCAGGTAATATGTAGCTGTGTGCACTTATTAGATTATAATATTAAACCAAGCACTCGACTATTCAGTTAACCTTTCATTGTACAAACTGGCTATCAAATTGACTTGTCATTTTAATCAAAATGAAGTACTAGTTAAGCAGTATGGAGACCTAAAACTGTCTGTTGCTGTTTTGCAGTGCGAAAGAAAAGAGGAATATATCGAGAAGATACAATGCCTTGATTTTGACACAAAAGCAGCAATCGCAGCTCATATCCAAGAGGTACTGGTAGATACTACAAGACACACTATTGCTTGGCAAATATGGCACATATTATCTGTATAGTCATGCAGTAATTATATTCGATTGGACTTCTCAGGGATAACTAATTTAAATAATCTCTGCTTGAAAGAAGCCGCCTACAGGCACAATGTGTGTCTTAATATCTTAACAAGATGATACATCAGAACACCTTTTGTTTTCATATTGTGAATGACATGCAACTTCTATTATCTATTATGCACCTTCTTGCCAGGATGTGTTTTGAATTTAGCAGTAGATAAATGCCACAAAATGTTATGAGGCTCTAAAAAACTACTTTTTTTTTTTTTGCACTCCAGGTGACTCATTGTCAGGAGAATGTGTTTGATCTGCATTGGTTGGAGATGGAGGATGTGTGTCCGGAGGAATGGGAAAATCTCTGCAGAAGCATGAACATTAATCTCAAAATGTTAGTGGACCAGCGAGACCGGCAATTTGAGGTATCTTCAAAAGTCATTTAGAAATGAGCAAATTAATTTCCCTCTCCACCTTTCTGGGAGATAATCATTCAATTTAAAGAGGTTTATTGTGCTTGGCTGCAGTACGAAGGAAAATAACTTGTAGCCGGTTGCTTAAAACAATAACCAGCCAATGCATGTGACTTTAAATGCCTGTTGGCTGAAGCCAGAGCAGTTTATTTTGTTAACTAGTTCATTCTCTCGTCTAACCCTTCTAATTTTTTTCTGTGTCTGCTGGTAGTTCATCGTGGAGCTGATGCAGGGGAAAGAGACGATGAAGTCTGTAGTGTTTGGTGATGACTCCTCCCTCACAGAGTCCGCTAGCAGCCAGCTCCCTTTATCCCAGCAGCATCTGGCACTAGAGCTGACGGACGCTAAAACCAAGATCAAACGCCTCAGACAGGAGCTGTGAGCATATGCACACACACACACAAAACTGACCTACACATGAACAGACATGATGAGAGAAACAAACCCAGAGCAACTTGTATGTTTATGGGGGTGTGTGATCATGGTTCATAGCTTTGACTTCCGGTTTCAATGGGAAATAATTGAACACATAAAAGAACAGCTGCACACATCAAGTCATTAGCCTGGGTCTTAGTGATAGACAATATATTGGCTGCCATATCTGCATTGGTCAACATTATTATTTATTTTTTTATATATGTTAACATTTTCAATTAATATTGAAAGCTTATAATACTTGTTTTCTCTGTCTACAATAATATTACTTTTATTTATATAATTCATATATTTTTATGTAATTATGCATCATTTGCACCCATCCCAAAGTTCCAATATAAGGTAATCTTTTATTGATTCACTTATGTGATAGTAAAGGTCCAGTAATTAATTTATAGTAACTGGTTCTGTGGTTATGGTAAGATGTCTGTAGGAAGCTTGCCTCAGATTAAAAATACCCTGGCACAGTGCATGGTCCGTCCTTATTCTGCTGACCCACTTTTATCCTCTTAGTGTAATGCTACAGACAGTCAACCCCCCTCATTTCCGCCCATCCGTCCTTCTATCCATCAATTTTTTCCATCCATCCACAAACTCACTGTACAATACTGCTCATACTGCTGCATTCTTAAGCTTCTATTCTGGAGTATATCCCGGAGCAGCACTTGAGTGTTAATGTACAGCACAGCTTTCTCGGAGTTTTAAAGTGAATATGTGATATGTTTCATTCACCATACAAAGGAAATGAACTTGAAAAAAACATATTTTGTAGTGATGCACTGAAATGAAAATTTTGGACACACTGGGTTATGGAATAATGATCGACTGTTTTAATTACATAATCATTTTTAGGTTATTATACAAAATTTGTAGAGTGACATTACAAATATTATATGAAGTTCGGGTGGAATATGTTCAGATAATCTACCCATAAGCACGAGAGTACCTGTATATACTGTAGGTCTTTTTTCAGCATCCCCCCCACCACCCTCACACTCAACTATTCGTATCCCAGCAGGGAATGGACTGCAGTATTGACTTCTGATACAATTTTGACACACTATGCTAAAAACGGAGCACAATGATGTTAAAATAGGCCAACTGATTTTTGTTGGCTAATAAAAGCGCATCAAACCTAAAAAGTGAGATGTAAGTTGTCTCTCACTGTCTGTAAAATGAAAAGTGAGAAATGCTATTTATTAATGAACCAGTTTTCACAAGGGCTATACAGGTGCTGGTCATAAAATTAGAATATCATCAAAAAGTTGATTTATTTCAAGAATTCAACTTAACAGGTGAAACTAATATATTATATAGACTCATTACATGCAAAGTGAGATATTTCAAGCCTTTATTTGTTATAATTTTGATGATCATGGCTTACAGCTTATGAAACCCACGAAATCAAAATCCCAGAAAATTAGAATATTACATGAAATCACACAGTAATTACACAGTAATACCATGGTCATTGAACCAGGTTTTGGTTATTTTGGCAGTGTGGGCAGGTGCAAATCCTGCTGGAAGATGAAGTCAGCATGAAGTGCTCTGAAAATGTCCTGGTAGACGGCTGCGTTGACTCTGGATTTAATAAAGCACAGTGGGCCAAAGTCCTCTTTTCTGATGAGAGCAAATTTTGCATCTCATTTGGAAACCAAGGTCCCAGAGTCTGGAGGAAGAATGGAGAGGCACACAATCCAAGATGCTTGAAGTCCAGTGTGAAGTTTCCACAGTCTGTGTTGGTCATCGGCTGGTGTTGGTCCACTGTGCTGTCCACTCAACGCAGCCGTCTACCAGGACATTTTCAGAGCACTTCATGCTTCCTTCAGCAGACAAGCTTTATGGAGATGCTGAGGATTTGCACCTGCCCACACTGCCAAAAGAGCCAAAGCCTGGTTCAATGACCATGGTATTACTGTGTGATTTCATGTAATATTCCAATTTTTGGGATTTTGATTTCGTGGGTTTCATAAGCTGTAAGCCATAATCATCAAAATTATAACAAATAAAGGCTTGAAATATCTCACTTTGCATGTAATGAGTCTATATAATATATTAGTTTCACCTGTTAAGTTGAATTCTTGAAATAAATCAACTTTTTGATGATATTCAAATTTTATAACCAGCACCTGTATATTATTGGGAAAATGCATTTATTTTCAATATCACATTGTGCTGTTTTTCATGTCAGTTTCTGTAATTTGGATTTCTTAAAGTAGCAGGTTTGTTGCCTCTTTGTTAGCTGGTGTGTACTTGTAATAGATGTGCATTTGTGGACACACTTGCATGTGGTTATATTTGCACGAGTACTTATGCTTATGTGCACACATATTTGGGTGTGTGGTTGTGGGCATCCTTGTTCTTCTCTGATTAAGTAATTGCATGTTAATCGCTCTTCTTAACCTGTATGAGTGTTGAATCTTTAAATCTCTCAAACATCTGTTTCCTGTGTCCAAACAGAGAGGAGAAAAGTGAACAGCTCTTAGACTCCAGACAGGACCTGGACAGTGTGGAGGCGGAGATTAAAAGACTCCAGCAAGAGGTACTGAAAATAAAATGATCTCAAACTCCTATTAAGAACTTTCCCTGACACTTTTTTTTAAGGGTTCAATTCTCGCTATTAACTAGTTGCTTATTAGCATGCATATTACTAGGATACTACTAGGATATTGGCTGTTTATTAGTACTTATAAAGCACATATTAATGCCTTATTCTGCATGACCTTATTCTACATCCTTTAATCCTACCCATTACCTAAACTTAAAGACTACCTTACTAACTATTAATAAGCAGTAAATTAGGAGTTTACTGAGGCAAAAGTTGTAATTAATAGTGAATGTGTTCCCCATACTAAAGTGTTACCGAACTTTCACAGCCATTTTTATTTTGCTACATATTTACTTATTACATATGAACATTGTTTTATGTCATAGACATGACAACTTCTGAATAACACCATCTCTTCCTAGTAGTAGATTGTAGTAGTAGTAGTAGTTTATTGTCATTCCAACACATGGTACATGAAAGGAATGAAATGACGTACTCAGGTCCCAGCAAAAACGCAACATAGCAATAAATAACAGCATTTTAATAATAAATAATAATAATATGTTATCAGCAATATAAAACATAAATAACATTACTAATCCATCAGACACACAAGTAGTAGAATAAATAAATAATACCCTCCACACTTACACACCATATATTAAAATACGCCTAAGAAATTAAGGCTAAAATCAATTCATCACTTTAACAGTGTCCAAATAACATTTATCATTAATACCGTTATCACACAATGGAATACACATATTTTAAATGCAACACTATGACGTAGAGTTCATCAGTCTTACCACTTCTGGAAATAAGCTATTTCTTAGCCTGGTGGTTCTGGCCCTAATGCTGCGCAACCTCTTTCCTGAAGGGAGAGTGGCAAACAGACCATTCTATGGGTGGGAAAAGTCCCATAATGCAAGTTGCCCTCCTTCTGCATCTGGTGATGTAAATGTCACTTACAGTTTGCAAACTGTAATTGATAATTCTCTGGGCAGACTTAACTACCCACTCTAGTACACCAAACTTTTATTTCAAAAGGTAAAGAAATGTCCAATTTAGTTGTGCTATACTTGTTTAAATATTGCTACGTTCTTTATTTTAATGTAATTTTTTTCTTCCTTGCTACCTGTATCCTGTCTACTTTTGTCGGTCCGCGGCAGAACATGCAGCTGTTAACAGATGCTCGAGCAGCAAGGATGTACCGTGACGAGCTGGATGCGATGAAAGAGAGAGCCATCAGAGCAGACAAACTGGAGAGTGAAGTGGCTCGCTACAGAGAGAAACTTCACAACATGAACTTTTACAAAACCAAACTGGAGGTGTGTATAGAAGAATGTTAATGTGTGCGTTTTTGAAAGAAGGCTCTTGTGCTCACCAAGGCTGCATTTATTTGATCAAAAATACAGTGAAAACCTTAATATTGTGCAATATTATTACAATTTAAAATAATTTAAAACATTTTATAATATCATTTATTCCTGGCAAAGCTGAATTTTCAGCAGCCATTGCTCCAGTCTTCAGTGTCATTGATTCAGAAATCATTCTAACATGCTGATTTGGTGTTCAAAACACATACATTGAATGAATTTCCAGGATTCTTTGTTGAATGTTAAGTTTAAAAGAAAGACTCCAGATTTTTGAACAGTAGTGTTATATGCATGAGAAATCTCACCTTAACTTTCTTTTTGGCATTGACAGGAGCTTAAGGAGGATAATCAGGTGTTGATGGAAAGTAAGGCCATGCTGGAGGAACAGCTACAGAGCATCAAAGCACGATCTGACAAACTGCACCATCTGGAGAAACACAACCTCCTACTAGAGTCAAAACTTCATGACATTGAAGAGGTGAGGAAAAGGAAATGATTCCCATTAAAAGGATCTGCTGCAATACTACTATGTACCCTTTTCTCTTTTTGCCACTCCAAGTTGTTTTCTTATTCTGCTTGACTTGGCTGTCTTATCTGTTTTAGGAAAGAACTGTGGACAGGAGACGAGTAGAGGAGCTGCTGGAAAGGAACATCATATTGGAGCTCTCTCAGAAAAGAAGTATGGAGGAATCACAACGCTTGGGCTGGGAGCTAGAACTCGCCAAGGATCCTCAACAGAATTCAGGAACAGGTATATGTATATATTAGCACTGCAATTTAACAGTGCTAATGCTCATCGACCATTGTGCCATTGAATAAGTCGCCATAAGTTACTCAAAACTTTGCTTTGAAATGAACATCTTGATAGAAACATAGAAGATTGCAAAAAATGTATTCCACTACCATCTCATTGATCATTTGACAGGTAATAAATGAACTTAAACTTGAATAAACCTAAAATGTGTTTATGATTTTAGAGCTGAAGTCTTTGGGCCAGGAGGTAACTGAAAATACACGTAGCAGATTGCTGAAACTGGAGAAAGAGAACCAGACGTTGTTGAAGTCCCTGGAAGAACTTCAAGGTACCAGTCACCCATTGAATGAGTTTATTTCTAAATCGAAACATATTGAGGAGCATTGGAGGATCAGCAATCAGTCCCTTGACACAGAAAATCTGCATGCATCCATGGAAAATAATAACAGCAATCTACATTGTCTTGAAGTGGAGATCCATGAATTGGAGATGAAGAACCAGAGTCTTCAAGTCAATGTAAATCAAAACCAAGGTCAAGTAGATATAGAAAACAGAGGTCTAGTGCATGAGAATGGACATTTGGAGCAAGACAGGAGTTGTCTGGAGAAGGAGAATCGGAGATTGCTGCAGCAAGTGAAGATCCAGGAGGCCTCGTTGGATAGTTGCAGTTTGAAGTTGGCGGTTCTAGAGAAGGAGAACCGTACCCTGATTAAAAAGACTACCTGTCTCAGTGAGGCTTGTGTCAAGAACAAAGAACTAGAGATGGAAAACCAGGAGCTGATTCAGCAGGCTGGAGTGGACAAGAGGATGCTGGTGACATTAAGAGAGGTTACCACTGCATTGAATGCTTTGTAGATTATTATGCTTTCTCAATGTTTTCTTATTTTTCTTAAATTTACTATTTTCTGCTCTAAAGGAGCTGCTGGACCAGAGGCTGAAATTGCAACAGAAAGAATCTGATCTTGAGAAATTGACTTATGAGCTGGAGAGAATAAAGTTAAACCAGGAGACACGAAAGAGAGATCACGAGGCTGTAGACCAGGGGTATCCAGACATTCACTTATATATTCAATCAAGCCCAAGGTAATACTTTTAAATGTCAGATTCCTTTTTAGACATGTCTAATGGCCAACTATCTTTTTCTCCCTCACTCTCTCTTCCACGCTCAGTCAGTGTAAGCAGTTGGAGTCAGAGCTGGAGTCTTCTCTAATGAAATCCCTGAAGATTAAAAAAGAGAGAATGGCTGCCCTGGAGGCCCGTCTGCAGGAATCGGCCAAGATAAACCAGCAACTACGAAGGGATCTCAAAACTGTGAGTCAATGCCAGTTTACCTGCTAGCCATTTTGCTAACATGCTTGAATGGGGAACCCAGCTAATAGGCAACGTTCTGGTAAGGTTCTCTCAAAGTTATGAGCAAACGTTCTTTCAGTAATCTTAATAAAACATTTGTTATTTGTTAACAATGTTTTCTGGTCTTTAATTATGTTCACAAAACTTTTTCACAAAAACATTATCTATACATGGTTCGTGAAACATTTTAGTTGGACATCTAACATTTTAGATGTTACTTTTTCAGGGAATATTCGACAGTAACATCCCCAATATGTTTGCAAAATGGAATGTTCCCTTATTGTTGGCAACCAAGAATTTTTTTTTTTAGAGAACGTTTAGAGAACATTCAGAAATAATGTTTTCATAACTTAATGTTAGCATTAGTTAACATTAGCAAAGTGTTCTTTGAACATATTTGTTCGTTTGTTAACTGGGAAAGTCCAAAACCGTTTACCAAACTTATGTTTCACTTATTTTAAAACCAATAAAAGACATATTTTAAAACCAGTTAGAATCTGACCAAAATTGTATCTCAAATCAGGCTAAAAACTGTATTTTTTTTAAGCTGTTCCAGATAATGTACATGACTAGGACATGTTTGCGCCAATATGGTCATTGGCTCTTTTCATTTGTACACAAAGCGTTACATTGCATTCAACGAATAGATTAGCATTGCAGCATGCCAGAGCAAGTTGTGTCACATTTACCATTGTTCAGCACATTTTTTGCGGGACAAATACAGTAATTTCAATAGGAATCCATGCGATCAGTAACTCCATGTCAAGGCAATAAAATTCCAGATACACATTAAATATTTCACATCTGGTTCAAGTTGGTCACAAGGATTGGCTGCGTTGACCAACGCTTGATTTGAAAGTGGCTTCTTTGTGTTCTTTTCATACATCATACATCACTACACTATTGACAATAGGTGATGGAACTTTTATGCTCTCGAAATGTTGCCAATTTCGCTAATGTGACTAGCCTGGGAAAACCCTGACAAACTTCCGCCAAATTTGAGATTTGCTCTGCAAGTCCGTCTGGCCAAGAGCCCATTCAAGCCCATTTCCAATTTTTCCAAATCGAGGCACCAATCACAAACGTTGAGGCGGGCTTTACATGATGACGATCGCTCTGATTGGTTTTAGGTCTATCCATTTGCACCCAGAGGCATTTGAGCGACGTCCGTTGGTGACGCCCCTTGGAAATGGGCTGTGAATGAACCTTCCCAGACCCACTCTAGGTTACAACTGAGAAGGGTCTGGTGTCAGCCAGGCTATAATGTGACCGCACCCTTAACAAGACTTTCTGTCTCCTTAGAATAAGAACAGTATGATTTGTGATTGATGAACTGTTGCAGGTCAAACAGAACTATGAGGCATTGCTTCAGAGGGAGGAGGGAGGAAAAGGCAGGACAATGCTCTCCACCAGAGAGGCCATGGCACAGAGAGAGTCAGGAGGCCACGTGGGCATTGCTCAGGTCAAAGATCGACTCATTGAGGTGGAGAGAAATGTGAGTCTCATGATGGAGGCAGTGTCCAGACCCACAGTCAACGGGGATTTTGCCATGAAATTATGTTTAATGCCTGCTAAGCATCTTTATAACTTTACAGCGCATTATACACTTTTTTGTCAGTACATGTATTCTTTAGAATCAAACACACAACATTGCTGGTTGTAAACATCAAGCTATACTGGGTGAGCTAGAGGAACTTGACATATCTTCCATTGGTTTGTCTTGTACAGAATGCAACATTACAGGCTGAGAAACAGGCATTGCAAACACAACTGCAGACCTTGCAGGCGCAGTCAGATGGGTTGCAGGCACAAATAATTGCATTGCAACAGCAGACGGCTTCCTTGCAGGAGAACAACACAGCACTGCAGACACACAATGCACAGCTGCAGGTAAGTCACAGTAAATTAGGAATGCTGCCTTATATGCAATATAGGTATTATAAAACTTTCTATTCATCAAAGAATGCTGAAAAAATGGTTCACTGTTTCCACAAAAAAATTGAGCAGACAATTGTTTTCAGCATAAATAAGAAATAACAATAATGATAAGATATGTTTCTTAAGCACCAAATCAGCATATCAGAATGATTTCTAAAGGATCATGTGACACTGAAGACTAGAGTAATGATGCTGAAAATACAGCTTTGCATCACAGGAATAAATTACATTATAAAATATAATAACAGTTATTTTAAATTGTAATAATATTTCAAAATATTACAGTTTTTTTTGTATTTTTGATCAAATAAATGCAGCCTTAGTGAGCAGAAGAAACTTCTTTCAAAAACATTAAAAAATCTTACCAACCCCAACCAGTAGAATGCTATAATAAAATATGAAAGGTTTAAGTGGAGACCATTTTAGATCTAATCAGTCATTGGCCTATCTTTGTCCTCCTAGGTAGAGAAGTCAACTTTATGTTCCCAGAATTCCTCTCTGATGGCTCAAAATGAACGGCTCCAGCGGGAACGGCAGAGTTCTGAGGCTGAGAGGGAAGGTGCGGTACGAGAGAGAGAAGATCTGCGCACCGTTAATGAACTTCTTCTCCGGGACCATGAGAGATTAAGCGTCCTGCACGAGAGACAGGCAGCAGGTTGGAGGTGCTGTCCCACAGGTACTCAACAATGGAGAACAGTCACCGAACCCTGGAGATAGAGCACAGATCACTGGAGGACAGGTTAGTACACATACCATAGATGTCT